>NC_140217.1:20850656-21218156 GCF_951802725.1 Rutilus rutilus | reverse complement strand
TATGTGTATATATATATATATATATATATATATATATATATATATATATATATATATATATATATATATGTATATGTGTATATATGTGTGTGTGTACATATATATATATATGATACTGTTTTAGTATATTTTAAAATGTAATTTAGTCTTGTGAAGGCAAAGCTGAATGAATTTTTCCAGTCATTATTCCAGTCTTCAGTGTCACATGATCCTTCAGAAATCATTCTAATTTGCTGATTTGGTGCTCACGTAACATTTCTAACATTATTATTATTATCAATGTTGACAACAGTTGTGATGCTTCATGTATTTTGGAAACCGTGATAATTTCTTTCAGGATTCTTTGATTAACCGAAAGTTCAAAAGAACAGAATTGATTTGAAATAGAAATTGTTTGCAACAATGCAAATACCGTTTTTATTCCGTTCAATTTGTGTAACAATTTTTCAAAAACAACTTTTGGGTTCCACATAAATGACAGAATTTTAGGTTAGAATGACTTAATAATGACAGAATGTCTTTTCAACTAGGGCAACTTCATGTTCTATTGTAGGCCTGTCTAGTTATGAGTTTAGTGCCTCTGCAGACACTCTGAAGTGCCCTGTTTCTCTCATCATCTGTATTTGCTGTCTCAGAGGCTAATGTTAAGTATATGAAGTGGGAAAAAGTTTTCAAGTATATGAAGAAAAAAATTAAAAATCAGCTCTAAAACCATGAGGAAAAGTAAAAAAAAAAAAAAGGAAAGAAAATGAACCTGTGATTACATGTACATTGTTGAGAGCTCTACAATCTAACATAAGAGCAACCAATTATATAAATTCATATTCTAGTAGAGCATTTATGCTGTTAGGATCTTTAGGATCAATTATCTTTCTAGTATGGTTGGAGCTTTTGATTTCATTTTATGTAACAGTCATAATTGTCCAGACTAAGAATTTATTTCAATTAATTGATTCAGTTGGACAACATGCGGTTATTTAAATGGTTAGAAGCAAAATATGCACTCATATGGTCAAAATATTAAATACAAAATGTTACTTTGTGACACTAGCGGAGATTAATGCAGTAGAAAATGTTCTCGACAGAATTTATACTTGAAATTCAAGGCATTGGCATGATTAGGCATGATTATTCAAGACAAAACTCACTTGGGGAGCAACTGGAGTTTCCCTCCTACCGTCTTTGTCTCTCACATCCCACATAATCTTTGGAAGGTCACTCTGAATTAATTCTTCTCTATATACTGCCTGTTCTGGGCAAGCAACACATGATAAATCTTACCCAAGAACCCCTGAGAGTTGCCTCATCATGATTGGTTCCACAAATAATTATCGATCCTCTAACAGTGTCATGTCATTACTGAAGCAACACTTAGGACTTCAGTTATATGTTTTGCAATGCCTGTGAGAAATGGCTGTCCAGCTGGAATTAAATCATGCCTTTTTTTCCTGTTATAGGCTAAATAATTTGAAGTTATAAATAACTTGTTACTGGTGGTCTACAGAGCTTCTGTAAATATTCAATGTTGTTGTCTTTTCCTCTCTGCATGTTCACTGCATTCCAGTCTGCCACAACAGTGTATTTCTGAGACATAAATATTTTACTGCACCACACTGAGTCAAAACAGGTTCAGATAATGACATGGTTTAGTTGACCATGGAGAAGTGCTACATTCTGCATGCATTTCAACAAATCCCCAGAAAGAAAATATTATTTATATACCTGTGATGAATCTTAATGAGTATTAGACTGTGTATTGCAAATGTTTGTCTTTGTCTTGCAGCTGGCGCCAGATGATGCATGGAAGTGCCCTCACTGCAAGCAGATGCAGCAGGGGATGGTGAAGATGAGCTTATGGACCCTGCCTGACATCCTCATTCTGCACCTGAAGCGATTTCGGCAGGTGGGCAAACGGCGAAACAAGCTCTCCTCCCTCATCCACTTTCCTGTGAGCGCTCTGGATATGACTCCCCATGTGGTGAAACGCAGTCAGAGCATGAAGAATCTGACCCCATGGCCTTCAACTTGGAAACATGGGGATACTGACTTCCTTTACGACCTGTATGCGGTCTGCAACCACCATGGAGGCATGCATGGAGGCCATTACACAGGTGAGTGTGCTGGGGTCTCTGATAGTCTTGAAGGGGGGTTTGTTTCTCTATATAAAAAACATTTCTCTTTTATAATTGTGACACAAGGTTTTTGATGTTTCTTTAGCTCTGTGATTTTGGCTTTGTGGATTTCATTCAGTAATATAAAACTAAAAAGACACACTCTCACTAGTTTTTTTTTTTGTCAACTAACAATGTCTTGTAATTCAAATATACATTGCATTTTAGGTGAATGTTGTTGTTGTTGTTGTTGATGTTTTTTTGTCATTTCCACAACTTAAATCTCTAATTATGAATGAATTGTGTATAATATTCATTTTAAACATTTTGGGAATAAAATGAAATTAGGCATAATTAGATAACATTTTATGTTACCTAAATACAATCATAATGAAAATGGCACAACTGAGGGACAGACGTAATTTGTGTAATAATAGATATGTCATGTTCATAAAATAAATATTGATATGGTTTATGAAGGGAATTTTCAAACTGCTAAACATGTTAAACTGCTAAACATATTATTTAAATGTTTAATAAAATAATTTTTACACATTTACTGATTTATTGATAATTTGATCTAATTTATTGTATTACGGTCGATTTATTGTATTGACAGCCCCTTCATAATATGATTATATGGAAGCTTCTTTCTTCCACGGAATAAAAATGTATATAAACTTGCAATTCAAACAATAGTCAGTCATATATATATATAAAGAGAGAGAGAGAGATTCTATCAGTTTACCTCTATTAAATACCTTTTTTACTTTACTTTCCCTCATTTATTCATTCATATAAATTTAAACCCAAAAAATGATCTTGGGGGGAAAAGTTCATGTCCATGTCACTATGGACTACTCAGATACTAACCAGTTCAACAGCAAAATACAAAATGCGTTTACATCTCTTTTACACTTCTTGTTTTGTTAAATGTTCCCTAGAAACTCATCAATGCATGAGCCACTAATGAAATCGTCAACCCTACATAAATAAATAAACATGAACAGAAGTCTAAATCAATAGATGTGTACACACCGCTCAACAAATGTCTGTGCAAAACAGCCTATTGTAGGAACTCAGTGGACGGCCATTGGTACAGTTATGACGACAGCAGCGTGGAGCTTGTGCCGGAGGAGGAACTGTGCACAAGAGGGGCGTATATCCTGTTCTACCAGAGAAGAAATGTCATCCCTCCCTGGTCCGCCAACAGCTCAGTCAGAGGTCAGTGAATGAGCCTTTGTGGCCACGTTTCAGATGGAGGTTGACTGACATTTTGTTTGTTGCATTGGATCAATGTTAGACAGGAAGCACATTTCTATTAATATTGCAATGTGAAGGTTCCACAGTCATGGTAAGAATTAATTTGGTGTTGTGACAGTGACAGAATTTTGAGGACATGTAGGACCAGTTTTTCTGACTGTTGTACAAGTCACTTACTCTTAAAGTAGTTCAGTGCAAGTTAAATCAGTAGGGGTGTGCAGCAGAGCCAATATTTGTATCTGTAACAATCTCAAAATTATTCAAATATGTATTCAGATAAAACAAATCTGAACAAATAAAACTAAATACTTCAATGCTTGCAGTCTCCGAGAGAGAGTGAGGCAGAGAAATATCATGTAGCCTATCATATCAGGCAAGGTTTAAAACATTTAAATAGACATATACGAAGAAGAAAATGTGTATGATTCAGTATCTTAGTTGATTTGACAGATAGCTGGTTTCTGAGAGACGTGCAGATACGGCAACGCGGCTATTTGATTTGCATGTTGCGCATGTTATTCATATGCTATTTTAAGGGCGCATGCTTGGCCTTAATCAATGTAGCGTGTGCACAACGCGCATACACTTTGATTCTCTCATCTACACACAGACGCAGCAGTTATTTTTGCAAATCATACATTATTACGATAGATAGATAGATAGATAGATAGATAGATAGATAGATAGATAGATAGATAGATAGATAGATAGATAGATAGATAGATAGATAGATAGACATTTTATTATAAAAGCATACATCTAGCTTACACATTTACCCAAATTATCATACGCCTGTTTAACCGAAGTTAATTTGGGTGTGTTTCTCCATCCCCAACGTCCCTGACGAGAACGTCGGTCTCCTCGGCCTTGAACCGCTCCTGGCGCGCACCTGGCAAATCCGCCGTTATAATAGGAATCCGCTTTAGAACAAGCGCGCCTGCTCTTAAAGGGAATGTGAGATGTCGCTCTGATTGGTTTATTTCACGTTACGCCCAAACCACACCTATGAATAATGAAGCTACTTCAGACCAACCCCTTTTAGATTTGCGCCAGGCGCAAGAGTCATTTATCCCGCCAGGAAAATAGCAACAGCGCCAAGACCCGCCCACAAAGTTACTTGCGCTTTGACACTTGCGGTTCAGATCGTTAAAATAGGGCCCAGTGTCTCATTCCCTTTTCAGGGAACCATGGTTACAGTTGTAACTTGAGAATTTTTTTTTGTTGGTTTCAGTTCATTTGACTGGCGGCTAAGATGCCACCACTGGGCATGTGTTACTTGGTCGTCATGGAAACAATAATACAGGACATTATTTTAGTTATTAAAAATTAAGAGGCATCATATTTAATGTCTTTGTCTTGGAGAAACATGGACTAGCAGCCATTAAACAGTCTTGATTATTTCCTTGTGCAGGTTCCACCAGCTCCTCCATGTCAGACCACTGGCTCATTCGTTTAAATGGTGACAGTAAAAGAGGAAGTATGGTTTCACGGTCTTCCACAACATGCCCTTCTACCATCCCAGACTCCCCAGAGTCTCCCGTCTTTCAAAATGAGTCCTCAATCGACAAGGGAGGTGAGTTTACCCTGCAAGTTTGTTCTTATCATTGTAAATAAGAAATGTAAATAGTAAAAGGATGTTGCTTGACAGAGATTTCATCATAGTTCTTCACTTGTTTTGTTGTGGGCAAGTGTTTTCCACCATGTACTGAGTATTGTGTAAATGTCAATGTCTTTAGGTGGGTTCGAAACCAGACCTTTTGTGCGAGGAATCCAAGGGCGTAGCGTAAGCATGAAAAGTCCCACCAAGACCAGAGTACTCCCACTGCGATGGTCCTTTGGAAACAAAGACCGCCACAAACCTGCCTCAGTTCCTGGCCCAGCTCCTGCAGAGCTAGTGGAGTATTTAGAGTCTGGGAGGAGGCCAAGATGCACCAAAGAGCCTATTGTTGCCCTAATGACTCGACCTTCAGATAAAGAAGTCAGTAAAGAAAACAATATGAAAAAACCTGCAGCCAAATCTTCAAGCCACAGCAGCCTCGGACCTCTAGAGTATCTTAAAATACCACAGGGTCAAGCAAGAAGTAGCTCAGAGAAAGACACAGGCCAACAATCCAGCAGCAACAGTAGACCAAGAGAAGATGGGACTTTGACTTTGACTAGACGGAGCAGCAGAAAATCCAAACAGGAACAATCGCAGTCCAGAAAGAGCTCTAGTGCAGGGCTCCAATCCAGTTCCCGTGGTCCAGGCGGCTGTGAAACCACGCAGAGGAATAACCCAGGCGAGGAGCAAGACCAACCAGAGGAAAAACAGAGAAAGGGACAGGAGACAAAACGTCACGATAGTGTCTTCGCATTTCTCAAAGGTGGTTTCATGAAGAAGGACTCACTTCGGAGGTCTCGAGACAGTGAATCTATGAAAATGGGTGATGCGGGGGTGAAGAGCCCATCTGGAGTTTCGATCTCCAACGGGACACATAATAGAACTTCAGAAGGTAAAGCCGATAGCAATAACCAAGGTCGTAGCAGACTCGGTGATGAACTTTCGAACGGTAAGGTGAGTCGTGGGTTGTCAGACATCAAACGGTCACAAAGTTCTTCCAATATTCAAAGCAAGGCGGATCTAGGCTTAAGAAGAACAGCATCTCTACACAGAAACGGCACAACGGTGGCCCAGCCGCAGAGCGCGCCCGGGGACAGGAGCTCTCAGAACACTCTGCAACGCACACGGTACAGCACAAATTCACTAGGCAGAAAGAAGGCAGTGCCTGAATCGAGCTTCTGAGACTTTCTTCTCTACACTCAATATCACCACAGGGTTGCAAATATCTAAAAGCCCAAGTAAGAATTGTGGTATGAAAGGTAGGTTTGAAATGATCACTAAAACCTGGCAGCACACAAACTATGAAGTTGCACATACATTTGGAACTAGTGGATATTTCTGTTCACATGTTTCTGCTTATATGAAGTGCCTCTGAGCCAGAGCTATTTTTCAGATTGTGTTTTGCCACTAGAAGTACATTACACACTGGCCTCTACACCGTGCTTTTGAATTGAAAAATAATTTGCCTCAGATTAGATTTTCTTGTGCCACAAAATAGATTTATCAGCTGTAATATATGAAGGGAATTGCTATATATAACTTTTCAGTTTCATCTCTTATGATTCTGCAGATTGTACTGACTTGCTGCTCACCTCTCATGGGTTTTCATGACATTTAACAAAGATGTCAGTTCTTGCACTTTCAGTGAATTTATTGCACCATCTGATTTAGTCGTGCTTTCAGACCAAAATATAAAATGTATACATTTTTACTTTTTTTGTTTTGTTTTGTAAAAATTCTTAATGAGAGTTGTCGTCTTGTTTTTCAGTAAACTGTCATATGACTTCAGAACACTAAAAGTAAATTAACAACATTTGCTGAAATAAGTATACATTTCTTACCACCTTGGCAAATTGTGTTGTTTCAAAGATTTAGATATTTTACCTGCAAAACAAGACCAAAATACTGATTAAGAAAGTTATTTTCCAGTGCAGTGTTTAAAGTTTTTTTTTAGTTTTTTTTTTTATGCAGCATTAAAACATTTGCAAATTCATATTATACAATTTTAAGCATAAAATCACACTGAAACCTAAAATATGTGCTTTAGATGATGCTCTGTCATATGTATAAAGATGGCATGTTGACGACACATTGTATTAGACAGAAAACGTTAGTAATACAGTGTCACTTCTGAAAAGCACACTACCAGTAAACACATTACCAGTGGATTAATCCATATACTAACCACCTTGACTTAGTTTGAAGGTAAAAACAATAACCTATGTAACTTAAAGGATAGTATACCCAGAAATTAACGCCAATGTTGTTCCAAACTCATTTTACTTTTTCACCCATCAATAGACCACAAAAGGAGATGTTAGGCAGGATGTTCATGGTGCTATTTTTAATTCAAAAAAGGTGAATGGTGACGAGCAACTGTCAAGCTCCAAAATGACCACACTAACCCTATAAATCCTACTGCGTTATATTTGATAAATGGATTTCTAAGGCAAGTTCATCAACTAAATCAAAACTGAAAAACCTTCTACATGCCTTATGCCCTCTGATTGATAGTTCGTACTTTTTTTTTTTAGCAAGGTTTAGTACCTAGAATTGTAA
Source organism: Rutilus rutilus (assembly GCF_951802725.1). Lineage (NCBI taxonomy): Eukaryota > Metazoa > Chordata > Actinopteri > Cypriniformes > Leuciscidae > Rutilus > Rutilus rutilus. The sequence continues at coordinate 21,210,623 of NC_140217.1, read as the reverse complement.
AAATGTCCACCAGTTTGTGTACATGTCTTTTTGCTGTGAAATCTTTCATTAATTTTATAAACTAAATGTAAGATTTACTGGACTGAAGTAACTTAAATTTACTTGATTATCCATATGATATTATCCAAAATTATTATTATTTAAAAAATGTTTTTTAAAATGCATGTATGTCAACAATGATACAACAGGCCTTTGATGAATGTCTAATAGTACATCTCTCAATCATCATTGAATTGCATTCAATTATATTTTTGACCCCCAACTACATAACTCTGATCACAAGACTAAGCATTAAATATCATCTTACTAAGACTTTAAGACCTTATACATATATGAATATGCACTCTCTGAATGAGATTTGACATTTTCTGTGGAGAAGATTATTAGTGAGTAATGGTAGTATGGTTGTCTTTTTCCTCACACAAAATGTATACAACATGTAATATACTTTTAGTGTGCTCTTTGAATTTTGATTGTTTTTTAACATTGACTTTCATTATATGGAAATGAGCAGTGTGAACATTCTGCTGAACATCTCTTTTAGTGAAGCAAAAATGTTTGATTTATTCATTTTGGGGGGAAATATTACTTTATTATTAATGTGTTCAAATAATGTGGAGCTCTAGCAATACCAATGACTGTGGAATAAAGAAAAGCCTCAGTGTAAGCAGTAAAGTGACCTTAGAGAATAGACATCCTTGACACAGATTGTGTTTGGCTCTAATTGCTAAAGCAACAGTCAGAACATGTCATATTGTCTCCTTCCAGTTCCTATTTGGACTAATTGGGTTTGTTAAGACAGAACTAACAATCATACTTGTGTATCGCAATCTAGCAGCATTTAAATCATCTGAATGCAGCTCATTAAACACCAATGCTATATATACACACACAGCAAAGCTCATCCTCTTGCCAAATCTAATATTTTAGAATACATTACTCATTATCAAAGATTGAAATGTATTACTTTCTCTTAGTGTGATTGTGAGGGAATTAAAACTCAAACATCAATCTGAATCAAATTCATGCATTCGTGTTTTTAACAAGACATGAACCAAACTGTAAGTGTCCTTCTGAATATTGCGCATGACATGGTATACCCCAGCTCCTCAAATGTAACATACTGTTTGTTTATCTCTTTGCAATCTATCTGAATTTCTTCCAACATTTTGGCTTGTTGGAAAAATGTGCCTCTACCACCATTTTGCAAAACTCTAAAAACCTGCCAATAATTCAATTCACTGTATTTTCTAGTGGCCATAAAACACCTACCTTTATTCCTTTTCACACAAATTATGATTAAAAGGGCAGATTATCTATTAATAAAGACTTATTTTGAATTGTTACTCGCACAATACTATGTTATGACCCCAAAACCCTTTTACCATAGTGCATGATTTGTACACTAATACGTTTTGCTGTTTGCAATGCATCACATGACCAGCTCCACATGTAAGGCTTTTCTCACGTAGTAAACTTGCTGGGTATCTCACCTGGTACAGCACTGTATGCAATGCTGAGCACTAAACTGTGAAACGTGAAGTCATGACACTCGATAAACGCTCAAAGATTTTTGATCTTTTTGCTATCTCACGTTTTTATCTCACGTTTGCTTTTGTTAACACTTGGTTAGGTTTAGTGTAAGTGGTATGTTATTTTAAAACATAAAAGAGCATTAAACTTTTAGCGAAACCAACCAAGCATTTCATTACCAAACTGGTACCGATATATACAACAACCAACGTAATAAAACCTAGTCAGGTTCGGTTTCACTAACAAAGCAAATAGGGTCAATTTTCACTTTGAAAGCGCTGTGATACATGCAATAAGCAACGTAGTTTTGCAGAGCGTTGTCAGGCACATTTTTCCAATGAACCTGGGTACTGTATGCAGTAAAGTTTGAATTGCACTGTAGAATATGGTTTAATGATTGTTGTAAATTTACAGATATCATGCAGTTTACAAATTGTTTTTATTGACCAGAATAAGCAAAGATATGAAGTGATGGTTTGTTTGTGTCAATGCTCAAACTCTTTCTGCCTAGATGTCCTTAACATATGTCAATTTCAAAAGAAAAAACTACTTTTATATTGCATTTGTTTTGTTTATTACAGTTCTCAATAAGTTGTTATATACCATCACACCAGAAGAGAGATGATTCAGTTAATGTATTGAAAAAAATCAAGTAAAAACATATTTTCTCTTTTCAGCTTTATTGAAATCTGTCTACGAAGCCCACTAAAGGTTTTTGTCTTCTTCTGTCAACGTCTAATCATCCCTGTATTCTGGATATGTCAAACTGTTATGTAAAAAGCAGCAATTACATGGCATGTAACAGGATTTGTGTAGACACAAAGGTCTGCTCCCCAAGGGCATTTCTTTTCTTCCACTCCAATGCTTCCAAAGTAATCTTACTTTTCACTGTGCTTAAAATAATAAGCACTTGTGTTGACAAGACAATGAATGAAGGAATCTTACCCTGAAATCTTTTTTTTTTTTTTTTTTATGCAACTTTTATAAACATTTTGTAATGTCTCTGTATGTGTGTGTGTATACATATAAAAACAAAAAATATATTGTAATCTATCTGGGAACAGCATATGTAGGGATAGATTATATGTACAATTCAAATTATCTTTGAATTATTGCACAAGGGTATAATATGTTCTGCTGTTAAAATGACTACGTACAGTTTTGTGTGGACCTATGTCTACAGTAAATTGAATATAAACTGATATATTTTTGTATAATTGCCAAAATTAAAAAGAAATTGGTACTCACGTTTCTTAGACTCTTTTAAAATTAATGTACTTAGTATTAAGTGCTTAGGTTAATTTTTCATTAAGCATGACTGAATCATACTACCATTTATCTTGTTTGTCATCTAAAAGTGTTTATTTGCATATACTAAATGATGCTTAGGCTGTCACTGCAATCTGCAACACTTCGACAGTGAAAGTCTTCTTTTGCATTGGCTACAGGAGCTCCGACTCCTGAGGGAGTCTTCACAGAGCATTCAAAGAGCAGTTTGATCCATTCCTCATCAGCATTCACTACCCTATAGTCTCGAACTTCAGACTGAAGACGTCTTGTTGGTGTCATTGTTTCAGTATCTCAGCTGTGTCATACAGAAATCTAAAATCTGGTATTTATTCAAAAGATCGATTTACATCATTTTTAATGCAAAAAGCTTCTAAAGCAAAAAAAAAAAAAAACCTCATGCACTTCAGAACGTTATAATTCTTTCATAATTGCTTTTAATATTATAAGAAGCATAAGGACAAACTCACCATAATCATAGTAAAAGTGCTGGTCTGTTTGCCTGCCCGCTAGAGAACAATCATCTCAGAGATGTTTGGGACCTCTGAAAACTGTCTGTAAAAACCACACACAGCCACAAATACAGTTGTGTTCAAAATAATAGCAGTGTGTTTAAAAAAAGTGAGTAAAGCTCAAAATCCGTATAATAACTTTTATTTCAATACACACAAATGCATTGGGAACACTGCACATTTTATTCGAAATCAAAACAATTTGTTATTACTTTATAGAAAGTGAAGACAAAGGAATATTAGGCTGTTAAAAAAAAATAGCAGTGTCTGCATTTTTCTTTACAAAGTCAAACATTTACTGTATAAACTGAAAAATGCTTGAAGATTTAGCTTTCTTATGAGTCGACCAACTTCTGGCACCTGTGAACAGGTATTCCAGCCCAGAACGATTGCACTATACCACAATTCCTCTGCATTTCTTGGTTTTGCCTCAAAAACAGCATTTTTGATGGCACCCCACAAGTTTTCTATTGGATTAAGGTCCGGGGATTGGGCTGGCCATTCCATCAGGTCTGGAACAAAGATGCTGCCCGCTTACTAGTGTGTTTGGGGTCGTTGTCTTGTTGAAACACCCATTTCAAGGGCATTTCCTCTTCAGCATATAAGGCAACATGACCTCTAAGTAGTTTGATGTACTCAAACTGATCCATGATCCGTGGTATACGATAAATAGGCCCAACACATAGTATGAGAAACATCCCCATATCATGGTGCTAGTGCCACCATGCTTCACTGTCTTCACAGTGTACTGTGGCTTGAATTCAGTGTTTGGGGGTCGTCTGACAAACTCTCTGTGGCCCCTAGACCCAAAAAGAACAATCTTGCTTTCATCAGTCCACAAAATATTGCACCATGTCTCTTTAGGCCAGTCAATGTGTTCTTAGGCAAATTGTACCCTCTTTAGCACGTCATTTTTTTCAACAATGGGACTTTGCAGGGGCTTCTTGCCGATAGCTTGGCTTCACATAGGCTTCTAATTGTTACAGTACTCACAGGTAACTTTAGATCTTCTTTGATCACCCTGGAGCTGATCATTGGTTGAGTCTTTGCCATTTTGGCTATTCTTAGATTCATTCGAATGGTAGTTTTCCGTTTTATTCCACGTCTTTCTGGTTTTGGTTGCCATTTTAAAGCATTTGATATAATTTTAGCTGAGCAGTCTATAATTTTCTGCACTTCTTTATACGTACGTTTTCCCCTCTCCAATCAACTTTTTAATCAAAGTACGCTGCTCTTATGAACAATGTCTGGAACGGCCCATTTTACTCCGATTTTCAGAGAGAAATGCATTATACTCACCATTTACAGTACAGTACTGCCTTCGTCCTTAAATAAGGGCCACTTATTGACACCAGTTTTTTCACAGAATGAATAACCTCACTAATTGAATTCCACACTGCTATTATTTTGAACACGCCCCTTTCAGTTAATGATTCAATTATACAGAATTAACAGCATGCATGACTGTTGGGTCTGTTGATTTTCTATTACTCTACTACACCTACTAATAAATAATTTGCCATGTAGAAATATAATTTCTACCGAAAACAGTGATTGATCTGGTTAGTGATGTTGGAACACAACTGTACATACAAACGAAGCTCTTGTTACCTGTGGTGTATGTTAACATACTAGCTTGTTTTCAATAACACACAACAGAAGGGTATAGTTCACCAAAAAATAACATTTCTGTCGTCATCCTCATTTAATAGGCTATGACTTATGGTAGGCACAATGTTAGGGACTGACAAACTCAGAACCATTCACTGTCATTACAGCTATGTTCCACACAATGGGAGTGAATTCTGTGAATGCAGCAAAATTTGGTGGGCAAAGGTGGTCAATAGCAGTAGCGGCTCCTGACCGTAGGTAGGGCAGATTCCAGGTCTAAGCGCTAGCAGACACGCTTTTGGCTGAGGTCTAGTGTCCTTGCATTATTCAGCCTAATGGTAAGGGTAGTGCTTCAATGTTGATTGACAGGTCACACAACATGCCATAGAACGCTATCTTAGAATTGCCCTAATTGTGGTATTTGTTGACTTCAAATGTTGTTTTAGAATATTACAAGTTGTGGAGGAATTCCAGTGAGGGAAAAAAAATCTATTATATTCTCAGAACAAACATAAAACAAACACAACAGAACTATATAAAGGCTATTAACATTAGCACATTTAAAATTCTATTAATTTGATACGAAGAACAGACATCCCAGCTAGTTACTGACCTGACACTGACAAGAGGATTGTATCGTTTTTTTTTCCGAGGTTTACGTAAGGTAATGTGAAAATAAGCGGGGCAACCTGAAATCTGCCTCAATTGGAGCACGTTGCAGTTCCATTTTTCATCACAGATTTACATTGGAAAATTGTGGGGCGCTGTAGAGCTGGAGTGTTCAGGCCCTGCCTGCCGAGCCAGTAATTTTTTATTTATCCTGCTCACATTATGACTTAAAATCCTGAAATATTTGTTACAGAATTTTGAACACATTTACATTTAATTACTGATTCAGTTTAGAGGTCTATGTTTTGGATGAATATTTTGGTGGGGCTCAGCCCCACCTGCCCTTACAGACGAGCCGTGGCTGGTCGATAGACAAGAGTTAAATATGTTAAATATGTGTGGGGAATGTTTTTGCCCTCATGCTAAACTTCCGATAGCATAGATTCCTATTGAAATGGCTGGTTTTCACCTGTGAAATTTCGCAACTGTAAATGTGACTGCCATTCTGTTTAACATTTAATTTTGTATTTCACTAAAGAAAGTCACTTACAGGTTTTTAATCAACATGAGGGTGATTAGATGACACTTTCATCACAAATGTTCATCTTTGATGTTTCACCTGTCTCTACATTGCATTGCTACATTTAATACAGGCCCATTGATAAATTACTATTGCTACATTTAAAGGGGCTATATGTAAAATTCAGAAACCTTTGCTATTAGCGACACCGGTGGCCATTTTTTTTTAACTGCACCCAGAAACTTATTGCTCTGCTTGCATTCGTGCAAACGTAACGTACAAGAGACCGAACGTGATTCAAGGCCCCGATATACTCACGTCAAAGTTCTTTTTCGTTCTTTGCTTAGAATTTAAAAAGATGTTGGAAAAATACCTTTACAGTGATATACTGTTAACGAACATCCTGATGTTGTTAACAGTATGCATTTAGATATGTAAATATGTGCTGCATGCTTTCATCTCAATGTTGAGACTATACCAAAACATCATACCCTCACCTATTACCAATTCACCTGCTAATTGTGTACTGTTACAAAACAGTTCAACTTTGATATTCTGTAATCTCTTTGATATTCTTTCACTTTTATTTTTGCCTCTGTCCCAACTTTTTTGGAGTGTGTTGCAGCCATCAAAATTCTAATTTGTTTATAGGCCCCATTTATAAATACAATTAATTTGGCCAGTGAAAACATTGGACATTTTTTATTCATTAATAAATCTCAGATTCTTGTTTTTATTACATTTTACAGAAGAAACTCCTTAAGGCTGTGACCTTCATAATGAAAGGAGCAGTTATAGACGACCCGATTCTTATTATTATGCTGCACCATATGGTGGGGGATGTACCAGGACTCTGTGGAGATCTCGACCTCTCTCGGTTCCAGCTTGGCTATATAACCTGCTTCCTTTAGCCTAGTGATCTCAGCCTGGTAGGCAGAAGCCTGATCTGGGTTCTTAAGCAGTCTCCTCTCAACACTCCTATGCTGAGGGAGAACTGCTTCTTTGATCATGGTCAACTGTGGCATGCTCTGCATCCGAAGGAGCGTCTTCTCCATGAATCTCGTCACTACCTTTTCGCTGTGGTAGGGAATTACATTCATCTGCCATAATCTCTCAATGTGACCAAACAGGTCTGCGTTGGGGAGGATAGAGTTGAAGAAACACAGGTGCGTGTTGATCTTGCAACAAATCTCATGCGTAGGACCTTGAAGAGTCCATCCAAGGCGGGTCTTGACTGCTGCGGGTCAACCTGGTAGGCCTCACCGGACTGGTTCAACAGGCATGATGAGGTTTGGGCAATCTGACCCGATCAGCAAAATCTGCTGCACTTTATCCATCTGCTGCAACGGGAGGCCAGTTAGGTGTTGTTATCTCTTCTTTAAGGAAGCCACCGGGTAGTTGTGTTCAGCAAGACCTAGTCTCTCAGCTGTAAACCCATGTTGGATGAGGTATTTCTTGTGGGGATGAGACACAGATGATACTGTTAAGGAGACCGTCGCCCCATGAAGCACCTGCTGATCCTGTCTCACTGTTCTCAGTATCAGGTCTTCTGGCTGTCCTCTGAGGTTCAGCTGCTGTGCGGCTGCTTGGAGGAGGATAGTCCTCTCTGACCCGTCGCCAAGCACTGCATATGTCTCTAACAATGCATCTTCATTCGTGATGATCACCTTACTCACTTTTAGCAGGACTCTACGGCTTCTGGCAGAATGGTCAACGTACAGGATGTCTTTCGTGGTATTCACAAGACAAGAGTTCTCTGGGGGTTTAGGCGCTGTACTGGCAGTCACAGCTCTCTCGTTCAGGTCGTGCAATATAAGGAGGTGTTTCCTGTTGCAGGTCTTGCACAAGGCTTTCAGTGTGCATCTGGAAGTGTGATGATTGTGGTCTCATCTCCAACATCGATTATTCTTACAAATCCATGCCTCTTTCTGGTCCCTAGTCAACTCTCTGAAGTTGAGGCATCCATTAAGGAAATGACTGGCATTCTTCACAATAAGGGCGAGTAACTTCTCTTTGTACCTGGCGGAGTTGGGCCAGGACACTCTGCATTCACTGTCTGCAGCAGGCTTCTCTGCACCCAGCAGAGTTACTCTCTTTAGCATACGGGTGCTCTGGCCTGGGTGAAAACGTTAAGTCTCCCATCTGCTTTGTCAGCTGCTCACACTGGACAGATCGGTCTGGAGGAACCTCATCAGCATACACTGCAGAATCTCTCTGTCTATAGACTGGCGGTGACACATGGGAGCGAGGGGCTGGAACTGGCGTCACTGGTCGACGAGGACTCTCTCTACCTGTGGCTATCTGCTAAATCTCCTGCTTTAACGTAGCGTTCTCTGGCTGGAGCCCTCACAGTGTGGACAGAAACTAGGGTAGAATGTGGCTGCGAAGCTCATTGCTGTCTCTCTTCATCTCAGTCCACATAGATTTAATATCAGACAACTGCTGGTCTTGGAGGCGGAGCTCATCATACTCTGGCGACACATTTCCAGCTGGCTCTGGCCATACATCTCGTAGTAGTAGATCATCTACATGGGGACCATTCAAAATGCAGGGGGTCTGTTGAGGTATATTGAGGTTAACTTAGGTGGGTGCGAAACTCAGCAGGTAGTCTGTTAGAACTGAATGAGATTAATTCTTAATTGAAGAGATGCACTCAGCAGGATGTAGATTACTTATTTACTGAAGAACTTGGGCAGACATGTGTGGTTCTGTAACAAATTATACAAAATAAATAAACTTATTAATGTATACATACATATATTCCACAAACATAAACATCCATTTAAATAATGAAAGAGTATTCAGTCTATATATAAATAACAATGATGATAATAAAGCACTACTGAACCATGTTGAGTGATTATTCTGTACATCTCCACAAGTGGGCGCTATTAGCACGTGAATCAGCTGATTATTGCATGTTAATACTCATCTCTAAATTGCACATTCAACAATAACGTGAAGATATACACAAGCATCTCACATCAACATAATGTACAGTAGAAACACACTAGACTACATGGAATCACACAGGTAATACAAGCTATACATGCTAATCGGCTACTTTTCATAACATAAGAATAAAATGATGATCTCTCAACATTTAACAGGAAATACAGCTACAGTATAATCACTTACTTAACATGCACACACACAGTCACCCAGTAATAACTCTGTGGCGATAAAGCACCAATGATGGAATTGGAATACAGCTGACAAACTTTTCACTCTAACATATGCTGCTCCTGCTCGCTATCTGCCGAGTAGTTCCATTTCAGCGCTGATGACATTGCAGCAATAGAGTGCTCTGGTTGGTCTGAATCATTCAGGATCTAAAGACAACCTGGCTTTTTTTACAGAAGCATATGCTGAAAAGAACACTCTGCCTACAGTTAAAGGTGCTCTAAGCGATGTTGGGTGACGTCACTTCTTGTTGACGTTCGAAGTATTGTCAAACAAAACGGAGGCTAGCTCGACCCTCCCTCCTCCTCATCCCGTCCCCTCCCCCTCCCTTCCGTGCTTCCTGAAACAGTCATGAACCATTTAGAAAAACAAACTGGATTTACCCACCTGTCCAGCAAAAACAGAGCCACCTGAATGTCGGATTGGAAGCCCTTCTGCCGGCGGAGTTCTCGCCACCTTTTGAACGCTTTTCTGATGTAAATTTGGGACGTCATTTCATCGGAACGTCTTCTCTTTGGTCGTGTGTCGGCCATATAAAAATTCTCAAGAATATAACATTTTAACGTTAGTCGTTGTTAGGACATCTCTCCTCTAGCTAACTTCCCTCTTCATGCTTCTCTCTCCTCCACTCCTCACACACCCCCCCTTCATGTGCACGCGCACTAACCCCCACCCCCAAATCATTCTTGTCGGTTATTGGCTAGAACACTGTTTGTTATGTTTCGTGGCCAAGGCTGGGCCAGTTTGTTTTTCTTGCCGTTTGTGGAGCCTGGGCTGTCTACAGAGACCGCATTTTTTTTACAGTGTGTTCAGGGGACAGGCAGCTAGCGGATAGTGAGGAGATGTTTGCTGGATGTGACGACAAATTTTTTGGCCTAAAAAATTGTGACATCGCTTAGAGCACCTTTAAGCATGGTGGTGGCTCGGTGATGCTCTGAGGCTGCTTTGCATCCTCTGGCATTGGAAAACGTACTCGATACTAACGTAACCTTGGTTCTCTCTAGAAGAGGGAACGAGTACTGCGTGAGTATCTTACGCTAGGGGAAAATCTCTTTTCCGCGAGATATTGAAGCCAAAAATTATCCTTAATTTTGAAGTAATGTAAAACGCGTTGCAGCAGCATACAGACATAGGCAAGGCGGCTCGCGCGCCTATTGGCTGCTCTGCGGCAACTGCAGCAGCCTATCGAGAGAGGCCGAAACGGGCGTGGCTTAGGCCTATAAATACAGCTCGATAGGCTGATATAATCTGGTTTTTCATCGCCGAAGCGAACCAGAGCATGTTGCAGGCACGGCAAAGATACGCAGTACTCGTTCACTCTTCTAGAGAGAACCGAGGTTACGTTAGTAACCGAGTACGTTCTCTTACGAGAGGTCTCTCGCACTGCGTAAGTATCTTACGCTAGGGGAACACAGTGTAAAACGCTGTGTGTGCTGAGATCCAACACCAAAGTCCCAAGGGCAGGTGTCCGGGGCTCATATAGTGCATGATCACCAGGGACTCGCAGAGAGTCTGGGAAAGAGGGGCTAAACAGCATCATTCCCGTAATAAGTAGCGTCCTATAAGGCGCAATTATATCAATAGTGTTCCACACAGCCAGGGCGAATACTCGGCCTGGACTGATGAATATTATGGGTCTAACATACTGCCCATAGAGTTACTTAATCGATCAGCGAGCAGCGCTCAAGCATTTTCAGCACTCTGAGCCGATAGCATCGGGGCAGACAATACTGATTTATTAGACCGAAAGCAGTTTAGCCTGAAAGGCGGGAACCTCTAGGTTGTAAAACCTTATAAATGTAGACGGGGAGGCCCAGCCTGCCGCCATACAGATATCTTGCAAGGCAATCCCACTAAACCAAGCCCACGACGAGGCCATACCTCTTGTGGAGTGCGCTCTGACACCTAGCGGGCACTGCAGGCCCCTAGAAGTGTAAGCCAGCACTATAGCATCAACTATCCACCTGGATAGACTGTTTCGATGCAGCTAGTCCCTTAGAACGTCCACTGAACGAAACAAAGAGCTGCTCTGTCTGTCTGAAGACAGACGAGCGCGACACATAAGCCCTTAGTGCCCTGACCGGGCAAAGGAAGCTCGCGTCCTTCTCCTCATTATAGACCGGCAGGGCCGACAGGGAAATCACCTGAGCCCTAAACGGTGTGTTGAGGGATTTAGGAATGTACCCGTGCCTTGGTTTGAGTATGACTCTCGAGTCATTTGGCCCAAATTCCATACACGTCGCGCTCACCGAGAGTGCTTGCAAGTCCCCTATGCGCTTTACCGAAGCGAGAGCCAGAAGAAACACTGTCTTGAGAGACAAGTGTTTGATGTCTATTGATTGGATTGGCTCGAATGGGGCACCTTTCATGGCTTCCAAAACCGTCGAAAGGTCCCACATGGGGACTGATGGAGGTCTGGGAGGATTCAGCCTCTTAGCTCCTCTAAGGAAGCGGATGACCAGATCGTTCCTCCCAAGTGACTGGCCAAGCGTCGGTCTAGTAGACACTGCTATGGCCGCCACGTAAACCTTGAGTGTGGATTGGGGTTCTGCCCTTATCCAGCAGCTCTTGTAGGAAGGAGAGAACCTCCGTCACCCCACAGTCTGGGGGTGATATGCCACGAGCTGTGCACCAACTAGAGAACACAGACCATTTCGAGGAATAGAGCCGTCTAGTAGACGGGGCCCTAGCCTGCGTGATCGTGTTTAACACTCCCACCGGGAGGTCAGCGGGTACCCGTTGATGGCCCATGCATGTAGGGACCAAAGCTCTGGGCGAGGATGCCAGATCAAGCCCTTGGCCTGAGACAGGAGGTCCCTCCTCACTGGTATCGGCCATGGGGCAGTGCTTGTCAGCTGCATCAGAACTGGGAACCAAGCCTGGTTCTTCCAGAACGGAGCCACAAGTAGCACTGAGCATCCGTTTTCCCTGATTCGCTCTAGCACCTGAGGCAGGAGCGTGACGGAGGGAAAGGCATAGAGCGGGCAGCGGGGCCAGACATGGGCCAGCGCATCCCTGCTCTTGGAGAAAAACTCCGGACAGTGAGCGTTTTCTTAGAACGCAAACAGGTCTACCTTCGCTCTGCCGAATGTCTCCCACAGCAGTTGGACTGTCTGCGGATGTAAAGACCATTCTCCTGCCGGAACATTGTTCCTGGACAGTCTGTCCGGTCCCACATTCAGATGGCCTGGCACGTGCGCCGCTCTCAGCGAGTGCAGACTGTGCTGAGCCCAGACCAGGAGGCGCTCCGCCAGCCAGTAAAGGCTTCGGGACCTGATGCCTCCTTGCCGATTTATATAGGCCACCACCGACATGTTGTCCGAACGGACCAGGACGTGGTGTCCTTTTATTTGGGGACAAAAGCACCTCAGCGCATTGTCGACTGCCATCATTTCCAGACAGTTTATGTGTAGAAGCTTCTCCCGTTCCGACCACTGGCCGAAGAATGGTCTTCCCTCGAGCAGCGCTCCCCATCCCGAGGTGGAGGCGTCCGTAGACACCACCTTCACACTCGAGAAAGTCCCCAGGCTTACACCTGACAGGTACCAGTCGGTCGCTCTCCAAGGTTTCAGAGCTGAAACGCATTTCTGATCGACCTTGAGGCGAAAAAGACCGAAGGTCCACGCTCGACGCGGTACTCGCGCTTTTAACCAGAACTGCAGTGGACGTATGCGAAGCAGCCCCAACTGGAGTACTGATGATGCTGAGGCCATGAGACCCAGCATTTTCTGAAACTTTTTTAGTGGGACTCAAAAAGCTCTGGGCGAGGATGCCAGATCGAGCCCTTGGCCTGAGACAGGAGGTCCCTCCTCACAGCCGCAGCGCCGCAGTGGAAGGATTTCGTCATGCGCTGAATATTCAGTCTGCGCTGTGGCGATTAGTTGTGCTGTCATAGACAGCGAGTCCAGTTCTGTGCCCAGAAAAGATATTCTCTGACTGGGAGACAGTGAACTCTTCGCCCAATTGACTTTGAGACCTAGATTCTCGAGATGTTCGAGCAATATGGTCCTGTGTTCTATGAGCTCTGTGTGTGATCGAGCTAGAATCAGCCAATCGTCCAAGTAGTTCAAAACTCGCATGCCCCGAAGTTTCATCGCCTGTGACATGACGCTATTTGTATTTGGAAATACGCGTCCTTCAGATCTATTGACATAAACCAGTCCCCTTGGCGAATTTGCGCGAGGATTTTCCTGGTTGTGAGCATTCTGAACCGGCGTTTCAAAAGCACTTTGTTCAGCTGTCTTAGATCTAGAATGAGTCTGAGACCCCCGTCTTTTTTCGGTACCAGAAAATATCTGCTGTATAGACCCCCTTCACTCTGAGCTTGAGATAAAGGCTCTATGGCGCCTTTGCTCAACAGTTTCGCTATTTCGGCTTGAAGTAGATGTGCTACTTCCTTTTCTACCGTAGTCTCGACTCGCGCCGCGTAACGGCGGGGATGTCGAGCGAACTGTAGCGAATAGCCTCTTTTTATAATGTTCAGCACCCATTCTGATACCCCGGGAAGCTTTGCCCATGCGCTTGCATGAATAGCTAGAGGTTGAATGAGATCTGGGCTCTGGCCGCAACATAGTGGCGACCGGAGAGCTTCGGTGTGCTGTAACATAAACGCTGTGTTTGCAGCGTTCGAGGCAGGGGGGCGCGCTGATCACAGCGGGCAGCCTGCCCGCGCTCGGCTCTCTTAAGCCCCGTGGGGCTTGTCATGTCTGTGAGTGAATGTGGGTGCGGGACAGCGTTTTGGTGGAAGTCTGGCCACAGTGGGACTTGAACACCGTTGTTTTCCTAGGCGGGCTAGGAAGACTTTGAGGCCTCGGGCTTTATCTCAATCTTAGGCCGGGGCCCACACGGCGGGGGGCGGTGGCCAGCAGAGCGAGAGCGTGGTCTCGGGTCCCGGGCCTGTCGTCGCTGAGAAGGCGGGAGCGTTTAGGCAGGAAGTGTTTCATGGCCTGTGACGTTTTCTGCCCCTCCGCGAATCTATCCGCGAAATTCTTGACGGATGATCCAAAGAGGCCGGCAGAAGAGACGGGGGCGTCGAGGAACGCGGCGCGCTCTGACTCCGACATCTCAGAGAGCATCAGCCATAAATGTCTCTCAGCTACGGTGAGAGAGGCCATGTTCCACCCTATGGCTTGTGCAGCGGACTTAGTGGCACGAAGAGCTAGGTCCGTGGCGCTTCTTAAGTCCGGCACGCTGATAGCTCCCGGTCCTTCCTCATCCAGTTTACGGAGAAGGTCGGCCTGGAAAATCTGCAAAATGGCCATAGAGTGCAGCGCGGATGCAGCCTGTCCAGCGGCGGTGTAAGCGCGAGTGTGCATGGCTGACGTCGTGCGGCAGGCCTTAGATGGTAGCGCTATTTTGGCACGCCGTCCAGCAGAGGGCGGGGAAAGATGGGCCGCTACAGCTTCTTCCACAGGATGAAGAGAATGGTAATCTCTGTCTTTAGCACCGTCCACCGCGGAGAATGCTGCTGAGACTGAGGTGTGCACTCTGGCTGAAAAGGGGGCTTTCCAAGACTTCGCGACTTCATGAAGCTCAGGAAGAAAGGGCGCGGGTCTCGAGGACGGCGAAGCGCGGTCCTTTTGCAGGAAACATCCGTCCAGCCGGTTGTGCGCAGGCTCCTCGGGCGTCGACCACTCAAGGCCGAGGCTCGCTACGGCCTGTGCGAGCAGACGCATCAGCTCTGCTTCAATGCTTTTTCCAGACGGCTCGCGAGCAGAGGGGGCGAGATCCACAGAGCTCGACCAATCCTCACTGACCGACGCCAGGATAGAGCAGCTGTCATTCTCCATAAACGCGGCTTCTTCGTCGTCATCTATAACGGAATCGGCGGCAGACGGCGGCCGCTGTCCATCAGTGAGAGACCCCAGCGAAGCAGGCGGCGAAGCTGGCGGGCGAACCGGCGAGCTTTTGCGGGTTGGAGGAGGTTCCGGGACCCGCTGAGCACGGCGCTTTTTACGGCGCGGCAACACAGCGGGCGGAAGTGCAGTCTCGGTGAAAGATGCCAGGCGAGTCCTCAGAGTCACCATGGGCATTAGCTCGCAGTGAGGGCAGCCGCCGTCAGCGAGCGCGAGAGCTGCGTGATCTTCACCCAGGCAGGAAACGCAGATGACATGGCGGTCCCTGTCGTTGAGTGGGGCTCGGCACGAGCCACAGAAGGTTCGAGACATCTTGAAAAAGACGCTTGCTCTTTTGTGAGGGTGTGAGTCGCAACGGCGAACACACACACTAGCAGAGAAAAAGGATATAGTACGCCGGATAGCGTAGCAGAAACGGCGACTGAAGGCGGCGAGTTGTTGGCCAGCGGCTTCAGGTGCAAAGGCTCGTCCCGCAGAAGGCTTTCTCAGACGGCGCGGCTTCTTCCTCTCAGGATCCAGCGATGCGTGCGCTTCGCCGAAGAGATGAAAAATCAGATTATATCAGCCTATCGAGCTGTATTTATAGGCCTAAGCCACGCCTGTTTCGGCGGGCCTCTCTCGATAGGCTGCTGCAGTTGCCGCAGAGCAGCCAATAGGCGCGCGAGCCGCCTTGCCTATGTCTGTATGCTGCCGCAACGCGTTTTACATTACTTCAAAATTAAGGATAATTTTTGGCTTCAATATCTCACGGAAAAGAGATTTTCCCCTAGCGTAAGATACTTACGCAGTACGAGAGACCTCTCGTAAGAGAACTTGCAGCGTGTGAAAGGCAAGATGGATTAATTGAAGTATCAGGAGAAAACGTCATGCTGTCAGTGAGGAAGCTGAAGCTTGGGCGTCATTGGACCTTCCAACAGGACAATAATCCCAAGCATACCTCAAATTCCACCAAGGCTTGGTTGCAGAAGAAGTCCTGAAAGATTCTACAGTGGCCATCACAGTCACCTGAATTGTACCTCATAAAAAAAAAAAACAATTGTGGGATTTGAAGGTGGCGGTTGCGGTTGCAGCACGCAAACCCAAGAATATTACTGAACTGGAGGCCATTGCTCATGAGGAATGGGCTAAGATTCCTCAGAAGCTGGTGCCTGGTTTAACGGAAATGGTTTAACCCCAATTTTATGAAGTGACACGAGTGCTATGTTTTTGCAAAATATATATATATATAAAAAAATGAATTATTATTAAAATAATAATAATTTACCACTTTATTTACTAAATAGTAATCTCTAACGTGCATTCACGAGAGCACCACGCCCACGATGCAAACGTGTTGTGTTGACGTTGTTGCATGAACGTTGTAAAATAATATTTCGTAAATAAAGTGGTAAATTATTTTGTTGTTTTTTAGCAAACAAAGCACTGGTGTCCCTCCTCTATAAAATATAGGTTAAACCACTGGAGTCACATGGATTACTTTAATGATGTCTTTACTACCTTTCTGGGGCTTGAAAGTGGTAGTAGACAAAAATCTCTCAGACTTCATTAAAAAGATCTTCATTTGTGTTCCGAAGATAAACGAATGTCTTACGGGTTTGGATGTGTGAACTAACCTTTTAAAGCATGTTATCTTTAGTATCATCTCTCTTTTAGTATACTCAGAAACATCATTAAGGGGATAAGTCTAATAGGATGGGACTTACTGTAGGCTTCTTTAAATCTTTCTTTCTAGAACAACACAAGGTAAACAGTAGAGATAAATCAGAGAGAATGATGGTTACATAAAGGTTTAGGATAAACAGTATTCTCTTAATGTTTCATTTATATCCCACATACTTAGTTAATAGCTTGTGCAGCTCTATTGTTGGGATTAAGAGACAGAGCACAAGGAATTCAGGTTTCAATTTTGTTATATTAATATTCAACAATATTATTGATCTGACTGTACTGACACTATTTGATGAAAACTGAACTGAGCTGGACGATATCATCTCTGTTTTCTGCAGAGCTGCTTTATAGCCAAATTTAATAATTGATGATATTTAAAACGGAACTGAATCCACATTGAACTGATTTCAGCTTAGACACCTTCTTTTTTTTTTTTTTCTTTTTTTTTTTTAGCTGCTTTACAGCAGATTTAACTGTTTGCATCACTGAATAATTTTCCTGTTATCTCTGTAAAGCTGCTTTTAAACAATCTGTGTTGTATAAAGCGCTATAAAAATAAAGGTGGCGTAACTTGACTTCTGTTATATTTTATGTAGCATATTGGTCAGGGATAAATATATATAATATAAATTATAAATGTATATTAAATATATATATATATATATATATATATATATATATATATATATATATATATATATACACTCACCTAAAGGATTATTAGGAACACCTGTTCAATTTCTCATTAATGCAATTATCTAATCAACCAATCACATGGCAGTTGCTTCAATGCATTTAGGGGTGTGGTCCTGGTCAAGACAATCTCCTGAACTCCAAACTGAATGTCAGAATGGGAAAGAAAGGTGATTTAAGCAATTTTGAGCGTGGCATGGTTGTTGGTGCCAGACGGGCCGGTCTGAGTATTTCACAATCTGCTCAGTTACTGGGATTTTCACGCACAACCATTTCTAGGGTTTACAAAGAATGGTGTGAAAAGGGAAAAACATCCAGTATCCGGCTTTCCTGTGGGCAAAAATACCTTGTTGATGCTAGAGGTCAGAGGAGAATGGGCCGACTGATTCAAGCTGATAGAAGAGCAACTTTGACTGAAATAACCACTCGTTATAACCGAGGTATGCAGCAAAGCATTTGTGAAGCCACAACACGCACAACCTTGAGGCGGATGGGCTACAACAGCAGAAGACCCCACCGGGTACCACTCATCTCCACTACAAATAGGAAAAAGAGGCTACAATTTGCACGAGCTCACCAAAATTGGACAGTTGAAGACTGGAAAAATGTTGCCTGGTCTGATGAGTCTCGATTTCTGTTGAGACATTCAGATGGTAGAGTCAGAATTTGGTGTAAACAGAATGAGAACATGGATCCATCATGCCTTGTTACCACTGTGCAGGCTGGTGGTTGTGGTGTAATGGTGTGGGGGATGTTTTCTTGGCACACTTTAGGCCCCTTAGTGCCAATTGGGCATCGTTTAAATGCCACGGCCTACCTGAGCATTGTTTCTGACCATGTCCATCCCTTTATGACCACCATGTACCCATCCTCTGATGGCTACTTCCAGCAGGATAATGCACCATGTCACAAAGCTCGAATCATTTCAAATTGGTTTCTTGAACATGACAATGAGTTCACTGTACTAAAATGGCCCCCACAGTCACCAGATCTCAACCCAATAGAGCATCTTTGGGATGTGGTGGAACGGGAGTTTCGTGCCCTGGATGTGCATCCCACAAATCTCCATCAACTGCAAGATGCTATCCTGTCAATATGGGCCAACATTTCTAAAGAATGCTTTCAGCACCTTGTTGAATCAATGCCACGTAGAATTAAGGCAGTTCTGAAGGCGAAAGGGGGTCAAACACAGTATTAGTATGGTGTTCCTAATAATCCTTTAGGTGAGTGTATATATATATATATAAAACATCTTAACCAAATGCCTTTATTGTTTAGGCAATTAATATTTGAAAAACTCTTGTCTTGTGCTGCGACCAACAAGCAGAGAAAAAATAAAGAGCAGACCCTCATGACTGTATGTTAAGGTCAATAAGTCTAGAAATTTAAGATAATTTAACCTTTTTATGACAAGGCAATGCTTGTTGAGGTTGTAAAATGTCATTGTAGCAACAATGACAGTGCTCAACAATAGCATACACCTTTGGTCTGACCTTTGGTTAGTCACCATTTTATTCACATTTTAGCTTTTCTGTAGTACACATATTCACAGTTGATCTGGTCTCTCAATTAATAAGTTAAGTTGTCACTGCCTGAAATTAACTACACATTTAAATGCAAATTTACTATGATGCGCCGTTTGTAAAGTGGCTCACGCTGAAAATAACAGCAACATTTTGTCACATTTAGCTTCAAAAAATGTTTAAAAAACTGGTATGAATTTTTGACGGTCACTTCTTTAGCACATTTACAACCATATTTGTCAACTTAGAGATATTTTAAATAGTTAAATCTAAATATTAAATGTTACACCTAAATGTTAAATATTAAATCTAAATGCTAAATCTAAATGTTAAATCTAAATCTAAATGTTAAATCTAAATCTAAATGTTAAATCTAAATATTAAATCTAAATCTAAATGTTAAATCTAAATGCTAAATCTAAATCTAAATGTTAAATCTAAATGCTAAATCTAAATCTAAATGTTAAATCTAAATCTGAATGTTAAATCTAAATGTTATATCTAAATCTAAATGTTGAATCTAAATGTTAAATCTAAATCTAAATCTAAATGTTGAATCTAAATGTTTCAGGTGAAACTAAATATTTAACTAATATGTTAATTCAAAATGCCGGTAACCGGATTTCGATTCAACATTTAGATTTAGATTTAGATTTAACATTTAGATTCAACATTTAGATTTAGATTTAGATTTAACATTTAGATTTAGATTTAGATTTAACATTTAGATTTAACATTTAGATTTAGATTTAACATTTAGATTTAGATTTAATATTTAGATTTAACATTTAGATTTAGATTTAGATTTAGATTTAACATTTAGATTTAGATTTAGCATTTAACATTTAGGTGTAACATTTAATATTTAGATTTAACTTGACAAATATTGTTGTAAATGTGCCAAAAAGTGACCGTCAAAAATGTATACCAGTTTTTTAAACATTGTTTGAAGCTAAATGTGACAAAATGTTGCTGTTATTTTCAGCGTGAGCCGCTTTACAAACGGCGCCCCATAATTTACAGCAGAACACTAAGATACATTTCCCAAAAATATTTTACAAAATGTTAATGATGAAAAAAATTTAATTATTTTTTATGTATAAAAATATTATGTAACTACAAATAGAAGTGATTTTACCACAGCCTGCACATGAAGCTATCATGGCAACCAGAATCACACACTGACCTCTTTTTTTCCTTCTTTTTTTGCCCACACTAAATTTAGTAGTATTAAAAATACACAATAAACATGTTTATCAACATAATATTTGTTCAAAATAGACTTTTATTTGGCAAATATAGGACAGACATCTGTTGGGCATGATTCAATTGCAACACATTGACAGGCATGCACACAAAGACCTGGGTGATAGACATGTGACAGATAAGACAGACATCACAAATGTGAATTGCTGGGGGTACTATAGGACCAGAATTGGAACTGACTGCTCTACAAATTTTGTGCATGAATGCTAGTTGTAATTATGATCTGTTCCATTTGTCATCAGAAGTAGTTAATTCCTAGTTCCCAGGAGGAACTTTTAACTAGAACCCCCTCAAGTCGGAGTTGCGACTGGGAGACTCGGGGGAACAACCCTGACTTCAGAATCCAGTATGGCTTAGCACATGACGTAGTGAAACATTAGTAATATTTTGTATATTATTTGTTTATCTGTTTGTCTCAATATCAGTGATGCACTCAGAATACAACCTCTATTTGTGGACATGATACTTCAGCATTATCTGTGCAAAACGCAGCTTTTTAATGCGTTTATTCCTGTGAACTAGAACCTGGTCAACTCGGGTGTGACACCATTCCAAGCTCCGACATCCCTCTTCCGAGGTGAATGAAACACAGATTTACTAATGTTATTTAGGTGTGTTCACACCATGTCAGAATTACTGTAATCATGAAATTCCGACTAGTAAAAAGTATTTACTAGTACTTGTACTTGTACTCGTAGAACTTTAATTACAACTGAAACGTATTTATACTCAGAATTTTTTAAGAACTCCAACTTGTAATGTACTATGTGACCGTTGTACCCACCTGACCGCTGCAGATTCATTTTGGTGTTGATAGTAATGCCATTGAAACGCATAATTCCAAGGACATGAACTGCTCAGAGTAGAATGTTGTTATCTTGTAATTATGGTAATTACTACATGGTGTGAACGCAGCATTTTTTATTAGGCTATGATGTGGCTTAGATGATCATATTATTGTATAGTTTCACCATCATCTGTTTTTTTATTTGTTTTTTTTTTTATTAATATAATGTAACACTGCAACATGTAGTTCTGGTTTTGGTTTGGTTTCTTGTGTTTTTGTTGTAATTCTCCTGTTCTCATTTGTCTGTTCTGTGGGTTCTGCAAACAGCAAAAACTAACACTAGCCTAACTAATGTAAGTAAAAAGTTCTAAAGCTTACTGAACACAGGTAAACAGTCTAACTGTCAGGGTTATGTTATGTTTGTTTGTGTTTTATTTTTGTGCCGTTTGCCTGTGTGACCTAGATTCCTATGTGCCAGTTTGTTCCCTTGATTGTAAATCCTGTTCACCTGTTGCCCTTTAATTAGCTTTTTTGTTCTTCTGTGTATTTAAGGGTGCTTTCACACTGGGCTCGTTTGCTGCGGTCCGAGTCTGAGCGCGATTGTTCCCAGCGCCCCCCGCAGCATTGGTCTGTTGATTCTATTGAACCCTGGTGCATTTGCATGTCTCTCACGTCATCGCAAACATGCACAGTGCATGATAGAAAACAGAACACTGGTCAATATATTGTGTTTTTTTATTTTTATTAATTTGGTGCTATTATGCATATTATATTATGTGAGTGAACAACACAGGTTTACTGTGTGTGTGTGTCGTATAAGGTGGTTTTCTGCTGCTTGCAAACAGACTCTTTTGAGGAGACAGTGGATTTCCATTTTGTTGCCCTGAATCCACGCGCTATGCGCGAATACACTGCAGGCTCACTCTCGCTCGTATCCAAGGTAAATCATCAACACTATCATCCCTCACATGTGTTTTATTTAACTAAATACATCAAAATCAGCTAAAACGCATGTACAGGTTACTTACCTTCCTGAACAAGTCTGTGTTGCATTCACATTCATGCGATCCGCGGCACGGTTCAAGTGAAACCTAACTCAGACCACCTCCTCAGACCACCCCAGTGTGCACCCGAGTCCGCATGACAGCGTTCACAATAGCGATTTCTCATGCGAACCGTGCCCCATTCCGAACTAAACTGCCAGTGTGAAAGCACCCTTAGTCTTTGTTCCCTGAGAGTTTCCTGTGGATATTTGGATATTTTGTTTGACTATCTTCGTCCTCGTGTGCTTCCCGTTAGCAGCACCCGTGACAGAACACTGAAGCAGTTTAATTATTTGCTGTGTTTTTGTTTCATTTTTCATCACCGTGGACCTCCCCGCTGTTCAGCTATTGTGCCTAGAGCAGAATGACCGCTCCTTGGAGTCACATACCATGGACTTTTTAGAGTTGGCAAGCCAGAATTACTATCCAGACCGCTCACTCTGCACGTTTTACATCACCAGCCTTAGCAAGCGGCCTAGACCACACCAGCCCCACTCCACATTCAGAGACCAGCCATCCACAACCGATGACCGGCACGATGGAGATACGAGAGCCCATCACAGACTGTGGACTTCAGCCTGCCACGTTGGACGTGCCCGAGCCTGATATAAGGACAGAGAATAACATTGTCCTGGAGCCTGAGTCACATGGAGCCGCCGAGGGAGTGTTAATGGAGCTCAAGGGCTGGGAAGAAAGACCCGGAAGAAATGTTCTCTGCAAGATATTAAGTGGAACTATTGGATGTGTTTGAGGAGGGAAAGTACCTGTTTCCCCACTGCTTCCGCCCAGCCCTGAATCTCCTGTTTCCCTGCTCTGAGAGCCTCAAGTCACCAGCTCCACCCAGTAAAGGGGATCCCCTGACTCCCCCTCCAGCCTCTGAACCCATCACTCCACCACGGCCTGTCGACCTGTTGGCTCTACCTTTGCTCCTCCCTCCCACGTCCCACCATTTCCACCGTGGTCAGACGTCATCCTGCCTGTACCCTGCCTGTAGGCTTCATCCTGGCTAGTCTCGACCAATATCTGGCTCCTCTTGGCTCCCCCTTAGCTCCTCCCACCCTGAATCTCCTGTTTCCCTGCTCTGAAAGCCTCAAGTCACCAGCTCCACCCAGTAAAGAGGATCCCCTGACTCCACCTCCAGCCTCTGAACCCATCACTCCACCACGGCCTGTCGACCTGTTGGCTCTACCTTGGCTCCTCCCTCCCTCGGCTGCACCAGAAACCATCATCCTTACGACTTAACTAGGCTCTGTCGTCCCACCATTTCCACCATGGTCAGACATTTGCCTGCCTGTACCCTGCCTGTAGGCTTCATCCTGGCTAGTCTCTGGACCAACATCTGGCTCCTCTTGGCTCCCCCTTAGCTCCTCCCACCTTGAATCTCCTGTTTCCCTGCTCTGAGAGCCTCAAGTCACCAGCTCCACCCAGTAAAGAGGATCCCCTGACTCCACCTCCAGCCTCTGAACCTATCACTCCACTGCGGCCTGTCAACCTGTTGGCTCTACCTTGGCTCCTCCCTCCCACGTCCCACCATTTCCACCGTGGTCAGATGTCATCCTGCCTGTAGGGGAGAGTGGGGTGATTTGTGCCGGGGGGGGGGGAGTAGTTCCACCCCTTGTTTCTGGAAAACCATAGAAGAAATTGGTCATGTGACCACATAATTTTGAAAAGCAATCACTTTTACTCATCCTCCAAAGAAGAGAGACACATGGCATGAGAGTTAAGCACATTTTAGTGCAATAAACTGTTTTTTCCCTTTCAAAGTAAAATTTCTATGATTAAGGTTTTTTGATTGTAGTGTCTGAACAATTATAGACAAGTTTGAAAACATTTCACACATGTTTTAGTGCTTTAGTAGGCTACACAATGAGTCTATACAGTTAGCATGATGTTAGCTCTTAACTGTTAACGGTTAAGTTGTGCCAGATCCAGACCACCTAGACCTACATACTCACAGGGGATAATCTTGAGAAGTGAGGAGATGGGCATGCCTCATCATTGTTTGACTTAGGCCTGCCTGCTATTTGTTTAATTTAGCTAACACTGATTTCAGTTTTGAGTTTACACTATGTTATTAAAGAGAAGTTTTATCCCGTTTTTAAGTGGCCTATGTCACAATAGGATGTTTAGAAATTAGCCTAGTCACTTTATTCTTATATGTTACATAGCTGACAGACAGCGCTATGTCAACAGGCATCTATTGCCAAAGCCTTTTTGCCTGAAATGATTCACAAATATCATATATTGTGTTGCTATGGT
Source organism: Rutilus rutilus (assembly GCF_951802725.1). Lineage (NCBI taxonomy): Eukaryota > Metazoa > Chordata > Actinopteri > Cypriniformes > Leuciscidae > Rutilus > Rutilus rutilus. Next base: position 21,186,274 of record NC_140217.1, on the reverse strand, counting down.
GCTCTAAATGGTTGCTAGGGCATAGCTTGATAGCTTCACAATGATCCTGAGAGACTGATTGGTCGTCTGAGTAAAATGAGCCCACCCCCTTGTCTCTATGACACTGTGATCCAGAGTTATGTTCAATACAAAATCCCTATGCAATTGACCATAGTAGGAAAAACGCATGCTATGGTATTCCAGGGTGACAATATCTAAATAAACCTTAAATGAGTAATTTTGTATTGAATTTATCTTGCTTTCATATAGCATTACGGTTCATAACATTAAAATGTTCTGTTTTACTTCAGAAATCACTGGCACAATTTACCCCAATGTATTCCCCCAAAGGCACAACTTCCCCCGCATCAGGGGCAAGTTGTGCCATGAGACCACTTTTTTCCCAAAAGCTATATTTCTGAAACAATTTATTTCAGATCCAAAGTTATTGTTCTCAGGGATGCAACACATCCTGAAATATATGTACATCCTTAAGTTGAAGGCATTACTGCCATGGCCTCACTTTAAAGTCACTTTGAGTAAAAACTGCCACAACTCACCCCACTTTCCCCTACCCTGCCTGTAGGCTTCATCCTGGCTAGTCTCTGGACCAATATCTGGCTCCTCTTGGCTCCCCCTTAGCTCCTCCCACCCTGAATCTCCTGTTTCCCTGCTCTGAAAGCCTCAAGTCACCAGCTCCACCCAGTAAAGAGGATCCCCTGACTCCACCTCCAGCCTCTGAACCCATCACTCCACCACGGCCTGTCAACCTGTTGGCTCTACCTTGGCTCCTCCCTCCCTCGGCTGCACCAGAAACCATCATCCTTACGACTCAACCAGGCTCTGTCGTCCCACCATTTCCACCGTGGTCAGACGTTGTCCTGCCTGTACCCTGCCTGTAGGCTTCATCCTGGCTAGTCTCTGGACCAACATCTGGCTCCTCTTGGCTCCCCCTTAGCTCCTCCCACCCTGAATCTCCTGTTTCCCTGCTCTGAGAGCCTCAAGTCACCAGCTCCACCCAGTAAAGAGGATCCCCTGACTCCACCTCCAGCCTCTGAACCTATCACTCTACTGCGGCCTGTCAACCTGTTGGCTCTACAATTTCCACCGTGGTCAGACGTCGTCCTGCCTGTACCCTTGCCTGTAGGCTTCATCCTGGCTAGTCTCTGGACCAACATCTGGCTCCTCTTGGCTCCCCCTTAGCTCCTCCCACCCTCACTCCCCCATGGACTGTTCTGTTTTTTATTTACTGTTTTTGTCCTTATTCTCTTCCAAGTCTTCCTCCAGAGCCCCCAACCTCCCTCCTTAGTTGGACCTTGTAAGATCCACAGGACATTTGCCTACAGGCCTGCTCCTGCTCCTCCTCCTCATCAAACTCAGAAGTGACAGTCTAATATATGTTTTGAAAAGCCTTGATGAAATTAGATGCATTGTCTGTCACTGTTGCAACAAATTTGTTAAGGAGTCCATATGATGAGTGAATTTGTTCTAATTCTGCTGCAATAATATCAATAACAGTGAGTCTGCCTCTCAATCTCTTACATGCTATATAGCAGCTTTGTTACGATTCAAAGTGTCTCTGTTCATCCAGTTAAGTGTTACACTCATATAGCTTTTGTTGTTTGCTGTCCAGATGTCAGCAGTAGTGGAAACAAAGTCTACATCTTCCAATGCAGCCTTTAAATTAGCTTCCATCTTTGCATATTCTCTCTCCAGATAGGCAGCAGACATCTTTCTATGTGGTAGCCTTACATTGTTGTGAGTGGGTATTTTCTCTATAATGCAGTGAAAAGAGGGTGAGTCCACAGTGGGAATAGGTAGCATATCCTCCACAATATATCCAGCGACGAGTTTGTTCAGACCTTCTCCACTTACGGTTGGTGTTGGACTCAAGAAATCGGGTCGGGAAATTTAGCTGGAGAAGGACATCCACTGGCACTCGATACTTTCTGGAGAAGTTTTACCGTGCTGTGCTGCCCTTTTCAGGTGTTTTAACAAATTGGATGTGGAGTTCTTGCAGTTGAAAAGGTTTTCTTCCCCCCACATAATTGACAGTGCACAATAAAGTTCTTACCTTTGACAGAAATAAAAATCGAAATAATGATTGTATTTCCAACTACAGAATGCATACTTTTTCTCTTCATGCTGAGTTTGTTTTCGTTGGTAGCTCCCTGTCACGGTTCATGAATTCGCCGTCTCTCTCGTCTGTGTTTGTGTGTGTGTGGGTGGAGCCGCTGATCACTGGGCTGATCAGCACCCCAATCATGATTGATCAGCACGCCAGCTGCAGATGATCAGCGCTGCCTATTTAGTCTCTCTGTTTTCACCTTGTCATTTGTCAGATCGTTGTTTGGATGTTCCTGTCTGTTCCCGCCTGACCAGTTACTGTTGCTGCCTGTTCGTTTGTCCTGCACGTCCGCCTTCACTTCATCAGTATCTCTCGGATTATTGCCGCCGTCAACTTCCGGATCTTTGCCGTCTTCTTCACTCATCTCACGGGATCTTCACGTCTGGACTAGGCTGTACCATGGCGTCCCTGTGTCACTAAGTGTTTGCTTCCCTGGACATTGTCTCATCCCATCATCATCATCTCTGTTCTTGTATTTGCCAATAAACTCACTTTTACTTGCAATTGAATCCATCTTATCATTTCATCACACTCCCGCCTTGCAGGCACTTACCAGTCAGAGTAGGTCTCAGGTAGGCATCTAAACAAGCTATTTCTCTTTTTACAATCTAGATGATAAAACACTGCATTCTGTCAGCAACGATATAACAAAGCTGTAACGTATAGTGACTTGGACTTGGAACTGCTTTCTTGTGGATCAAACAGTAGAGCCAGTGATCGAAGCGGGGCGGTACTCACCGGTACACAGTACCGGCACTTCTACATTTTACTCTTAAGCGTACCTGCACTTTTTCTTGCGTACCGCTACTTCTCGCATGTAGCCGATACTCTACCACTGACAGAAAAAGTGTCCGAGTCACGCCCGTTTCACATACTCCGTTTACAGTGCGTATTTTTTCCGCAGCCATGTTGACAGGTTAGAGATTTCACACTGCACGCGGATGCGGCCCGGCAATGCGTTCCAGGTGTGGTGCGTAGCCTATACAGCAGTGCAGCGATTGTTTCCACACCGAGTCTATTTTTTTTTAAAGTGAATTAAAGTGACACGAACCAAATCCCATGGTTCGTGGTCAAAATGAACACAGATTGTCATGAAAATATAATTATCTCAGCATAAATGCATGTAATTAAATAAAATGTAGAAATCTCACCATAAATGTATTTCTGGACTTGCAGACTTTTCTTTCACACACACACACACACACACACGCACACACACACGACTTGTTTAAATACATTTATGTTGTTAATAAATAACAATAAATTGTTGTTGTACCAGCAAAATCTCCAAGTTTGGTTTTTCACTGTAGAAATCTCAAATGTCATGATTTGCCAGTGCAAGAGAGTACCGGCACCTTTTTTTCCCACTTCAAGCACTGAGTAGAGCGTTGGCGCTTGCAACGTCAAGGTCATGGGTTCAATTCTCAGGGAAATAGTGATGGCCGGTTCGTGAACGAATCGTTCTTTTGAACCGGTTCTTTTTAGTGAACTGGTCGAACCAGTACACTAAATCGGACTGAATCGTTCGAAACAGTTCGCGTCTTGCGTCAGCGCTGATCCACAAGTTAAGTTACTCACTTTCGGACATGCCTGAGTCCTGACAGTCCCTTCGACTCAAAATAAACCAATATCCCGGAGTAGGCATATATGTTACTCCAGTAAATCCAACAGTTCACTGAACTGAGACATGTTGTGCTGAGAGAAGTGATGAGCACGAGCAGCTGATACTGAGCATGCGCGCACTACCGAGCGTACAGGTACAGCGGTTCTCGGATCACCAGTACAGAACTGTGAACTGTTTCTTTCGGACGCGTTCGATACGGAGAACCGATGAGCTGATGAGCTGAGCATGCGTGCAATTTTTTCAGAGGGACGAAATGCATGTTTCTTAAGTATTTTATTGAACATCAATAAGTGTAACAAAATAAAACATGTTAGAAACATGTTTATCACATAGGCTACTGCCTTTTCACTGTATTATTTTAAAGATTGGAAACAATGAATGGATTATAAAACTAAACATTTATTATTATACTAAAACATTATTTTCAGGAACAGATAATTTAATTTCTAAGTAAGGTGATATACGTTTTTGACGTAGCCTAAACTCTTTCCAAGGTTTTAAAGGGTGCAAATGTTTATAATGTGTTAATCAAAACATAACGTATTAAACATACTGGAGACATGCATCGAGTTTTTAGTTTTGTCGACTGATTTAGCCTAGTAAGGTTTCAGTAGTTTTCAGCTCACACACAGGCATGCTACGGTTCTCGAGTCAAGAACTGGTTGTTGCAGCAGTTCTCGGATCACCAGCACAGAACCGAGAACTGTTTCTTTCGGACACGTTCGATACGGAGAACCGATGAGCTGAGCTGGAGAGACTGCGCATGCGTGATCGCACCGTCTCTGAACCGAACTTTCTTTTGGCCAACTGATGCTGTGTTTATATACTGTCTATGTGCTGTGCTGTTACATGAGCACGGGTGAACCAATGACTTGAATGAGGGGCCGAATTCGGCGAAATGTAAGTTTATTTAATTGCAAATAAAATAAAAATGATGAGGACCAGTTTATTCACTTTAAGACATGTAAAACATCCGCGTTTGCGCATTGCCTTAGGCCTACTACAGGGTTCATTTTCAAAACGTAAATGTAAGAAACCTATCCAAGATGATTATGACGATGAGTACATTATTTAACTGAAGTTATGATTACAAATGCCTTTATTTGAATGTATATTTATACGCCGAGATGATAGAATTGACGTCATTACGTGATGACGTAAAAGAACTGGTGAACCGGTTTTTTGAACCGGTTCATTGAAACGAACTGTCCGAAAGAACCGGTTCGCGGAAAAGAACCGGACTTCCCATCACTACAGGGAAAGCAAGAACTGATAATAATGTAAAATGTGTACCTTGAAATACAATGTAAGTCGCTTTGGATAAAACTATACTCTAATTACTATTTTGGAAATTATAACACATTAAATAACTCAAATTACATTAACGCTTTACTGCCCTACACTGGTCTCCCTTCAGTTCATTGTTCAGTGTCATTAATGTAGTGTTTGCATCTGAGAGTTTTCTGTGGATATTAGGATTAAAGACTATTTTGTTTGAATCTCCCAAATGCTCGAGTCCAAGTCAGGTCAGAGTAAAAATGCATCTGAGCCTTGTCCGTGACAAACCTTACAAAAAATACTTCAAGGACATTTTATTAAGTATACTTAAGTAAAGGTCAAGTATATTTATTCTCCTCTCTGTGGCAGATTGCTGAATGTGACTCACCTCCTTCAAATCAACTCATCTGCCTGCAGCATTTAAACCCTGGTTCTAGCTATTCATCTCCAGATAGTTCAGTCTGCTTATGTGGTCCTACACTAAAGGCGGGCATACACTGTGCGATGTCTGTGCGATTTCAGCAAGGTACCTACTCACACTGAACGAGTAGATGGCATGCGATGTAAATCCAAAGCTCAGGATTTATGTGCTCACACACGGTCCGAACGTCGAGCTGCGACTTCACTGCTCACACTATAGTCTACAGTGAAATATGCACGAATCAGCGCGATAAACCCTCGTACCAGGTTGCGCCTATAGACGATATCATGTATCCAGAGATATTGTCAAAACAAGCATCAGCTATCAATATCAAGATGATTTAGCATTTCCAATTTATGTATTAAATTATTATTAGTATTATTGTATTATTATTATTATTATTATTATTATTATTAGGGAAGGCTACTTTTATTATTAAATTGATAGGCTATTATAATTGCCACGCAATAATTTCATAGCGCATCACCGCATAACCAACACGCTTTGAGGATAATAAAATATTACATAGAAGCTTACTCCTCCTGGGTAGAAGTGGGTAATGGTTAATCCATTTTGCAACAGGAACTGGAGGTAAGCAACAGTAATTTAGTTTGAACTACAGACCTTAAAGATCTCCCTTTTTTTTTTGCTGCTGCAGAAGAAACTTCTGTTTTCGCGCAGGCGCAGTGAGGGAAAAAACACTGAGTTTAGGGCAATCGGTTCGTAGCTCTGCTTCAATTGTGCGATATAGTCACGAGGAGCGACCAAAATTTCTAACATGCCAGAAATTCATCCGACCATCCGATTGCCGGTCAGGAAAGGTTTATCGCCTCTCCTTTCCCCCTGTACACTGCACGACAAACGACGCACGACAAAGCTGAAAATCGGCCCGACCCGAAAAAGAGTCGCACAAGACAGAATTAGGCTTAAAATCGGACGAAAATCGCACAGTGTATGCCCGCCTTAAGGCCTCTCAGTAGCCTATCTTTAGACCAGTTCAAGTTTGTGAACTAAAAAAGAGAAAATCTCAACAACAAAAGAAAATATTGCCTAGGGCCGACCTGGCAATCTTCTATGATGTCTTCACCGTCCATCACTGTGTGTGTGTATTTTGATGTGTGGAGTGGCAGTTCATTTTTGCAGTCGATAAGGTTGTGGCAGAAATAACAATACGGTTCACAGTCACTTAAGTATTCAAGGAAAATATGTTACTTTACTTGACAGTTACACCACATGACATTTTCAAAGTCATTAAATTTAAACCTTTCTTGAAAATGGTATCAATGTGTTTCAAAACCATTTGAAACATGAATACACAAAGTACAATTCTAAGAACGCTGTGCATTCTGAACTTGGCATGTTTTAATCTTTAAAAAAAAAAAAAAAAATCTTTCCTTTATCATGGACATTTCCTGTTATGGGTAAACTCTTAGTATAGAGTGCACCTGTTTGAGTTTATGGAGTGGAGTGTAATTATATGAATGAATGCATTTGCTTTCATGATAAAAGGCCACTCAGAAGTGATAATGAGTTTTACAGGATTGATTTCAATGAGTAATTGACATTTTAAAATTGCCATAGTGCCTTCCTCATTTTAGCAAGTTAAAAGCTACAAATGATCATAATGCAAAAAATGGTTATACCTTGTCTGATTAACCTGCTGTATGCCAGCAAATGTACAAACTTGTGAAGTGTCTGTTCATCTATGGGCTTCAACAGTTAATATTAGTTTGAAGACATCGGGCATATGAAGAGGCAATGTGTGGAAAATAGATGCCTCTGTTACTACGAGACTGTATGTTGCTATGACAAAATATTAAGTATTCATATCTTGCACATTAAGCCTCTTTGAGTTACTTTTATGGCTCAAGGATTTTTCGATGCACTGCTTTTACTACATGAGCAACCTCATATACTGGTTGTACAAAACCTGAAGAGTGCTTTACAAAACCTTGAGCTCAAACATGAATTGGGGCTCAGGTCAGGAAGCAGACAGACTGGCTAAACTGACCGACTGCCAGCTGTCTCACATCACCATGGTCAGATAAACCCCATCACATAGAGACTCTTTCACCTAGATATCATCATGAGACTGTGTCTGTTCCCCAAATTAGGACATACAAAAAACTTCCAAACCCCTCTAGGGTAAAAATTTAATTGATGTTCAACAAATAAAAAACAGATATAATACAAATGAGCAAATGATAAAGCTTGGGTTGCTAGATATTCGATCCCTTACTTCAAAAGCACTTATTGTTAATGATATGATTACCGATTATAACCTAGATGTGCTGTGTTTGACAGAAACCTGGCTAAAACCAAACGATTACATTACTTTAAATGAGTCCACCCCGCAAGATTACTGTTATAAACATGAACCTCGTCTGAAAGGCAAAGGGGGAGGTGTTGCTGTAATTTATAGTAATATTTTCAGAATTACTAAGAAGTCTAGTTTCAAATATAATTCTTTTGAAGTGTTGGTGCTTAATGTAACAATATATAGTGTAAATGATAAATCACGTTTGAGATTTGTACTGGCTACTGTATACAGGCCACCAGGTCATGTAGATAACGAAAAAGATGCATTGGGATTGGCATTTAAAGACATTTAACTCTATTGGAGTTAGACAACATGTGTCAGGACCTACTCATTGTCGTAAACATACTCTAGATCTAATATTATCACATGGAATAAATGTTGATGCCGTTGGAATTCTGCAGCAGAGCGATGACATCTCAGATCATTATCTAGTCTCATGTAAACTTCATTTAGCTAAGGCTGCAAAGCCGACTCCGTGTTACAAATATGTTAGACCAGGGGTGCCCAACCCTGCTCCTGCCGATCGACTGTCCTGCACAGTTTATCTCCAACCCTAATCAAACACACCTGTAGCAACCAATTAACGTCTTCAGGATCGCTTGAAAATTAAAGGCAGGTGTGTTTCATTAGGGTTGGAGATGAACTGTGCAGGACAGTCGATCGGCAGGAGCAGGGTTGGGCACCCCTGTGTTAGACCTATCACTTCTGCCACTAAAGATTGCTTTGTTAATAATCTTCCCTATCAGTTTCTTCATCTCAGCATCCCAGATAGCTTAGAAGAACTCGATATTGCGACAGAAACTTTTAACTCTCTTTTCCAGCACTTTAGACACAGTTGCTCCGTTGCGCTTAAAGAAGATTAAAGAAAATAATCCAACGCCGTGGTACAACGGGCACACTCAGGCCCTTAAGAGAGCAGCCAGAAAAATGTAGCGCAACTGGAAGAAAACAAAACTAGAGGTATTTCGCATTTCATGGAAGGAGAGCTCGATTGCATTCAGAGAGGCCTTAAAAGCTGCTAGATCTGCTTATTTTTCAACCCTATTAGAAGAAAATAAACAAAACCTTAGGCATTTATTTGAAACAGTGGGTAAACTAACGAAAAATAAAGCTTCAAGCCCAGAAGTTTCCAAGCAGCACAGCAGTAATCTTCACTTATAAGATTGATAATATCAGGGAGAAAATTATAACTATGCAACCGTCCTACTACAGTATCGCATCAGGGAGTGCATTGTAGCTAAGGGAAAATTTGATTCATTCATTGCTATAGAAGAGGAAGAATTTGCTAAACTCATTAAATCATCTAAATTGACAAACATGTATGTTAAACCCTATACTGACTAAGCTACTGAAAGAGATGCTTCCAGAGGTCATAGATCCTCTTCTTAATATCATTAATTCATCTTTGTCATTAGGATACGTACCAAAAACTTTTAAGCTGGCTATGATTAAACCGCTTGTTAAAAAAACACAACTTGATCCTACAGAATTAGTCAATTACATGCCGATCTCGAATCTACCTTTTCTGTCAAAGATACTAGAAAAGGCAGTAACTATGTTCCTTTTTAGAAAGAAATGATATCTGCGAGGATTTTCAATCAGGATTTAGACCGTACCATAGTACTGAGACAGCTCTCATTAGTCACAAATGATTTGCTTTTATCATCCGATCGTGGTTGTATCTCTGTATTAGTGTTACTTGATCTTAGTGCTGCATTTGACACTATCGACCACAACATTCTTTTAAATAGACTTGAAAATTATGTTGGCATTAGTGGAATTGCATTAGCATGGTTTAAATCATACTTATCTGACCATTATAAGTTTGTAGCAGTAAATGAAGAGATGTCATATCGATCACAAGTTCAGTATGGAGTGCCACAAGGCTCAGTATTAGGACCGTTGCTGTTCACTCTGTACATGCTACCCTTGGGAGATATCATTAGGGAGCATGGCATTAGTTTTCACTGTTTTGCTGATGATACGCAGCTCTATATTTCTTCACACCCTGACGAAACTTACCAATTCACAAAATTAACGGAATGCATAGCTGATATAAAAAACTGGATGACTAGTAATTTCCTACTACTTAATTCTGAAAAAACAGAGATTTAAATTATTGGACAAAAAATGTCCTCACGTAATAATCTAGAATACTGTCTAACACTTGATGGCTGCTCTGTTAAGTCTTCGTCGTCGGTTAGGAACCTGGGTGTGCTCTTTGATACCAATCTTTCATTTGAAAGTCATGTGTCTAGCATCTGTAAAACCGCATTCTTTCATCTTAAAAATATATCTAATTACGTCATATGCTCTCAATGAAAAATGCAGAACAATTAGTCCATGCCTTCATGACATCAAGGCTAGATTATTGTAATGCTATTATGGGTGGTTGCACTGCATGCTTAATAAACAAACTACAGCTGGTCCAAAATGCAGCGAGTTCTTACCAGAACCAGGAAGTATGACCATATTAGCCCGGTTCTGTCAACACTGCATTGGCTCCCTATTAAACATCTTATAAATTTTTAAATATTGCTGATCACTTACAAAGCACTAAATGGTTTAGCTCCGCAGTACTTGAGCGAGCTCTTAATGCATTATAGTCCTTCACGTCTATTGCGATCTCAAAATTCCGTCCAATTGATAATACCTAGAATATCAAAATCGACCGATGGCGGTAGATCCTTTTCCTATTTAGCACCAAAACTTTGGAACAATCTTCCCAACACTGTCCGGGAAGCAGACACACTCTGTCAGTTCAAATCTAGACTAAAAACACATCTCTTTGACCTAGCATTCACATAACACATTATAGACTTTTATAATTCAATGTTAGGCTGCATAGATTAGGTCAGCCGGAACCGGGAACACTCCCCATAAATCCTGATGTACTCGTTACATCATAAGAAGGATGGCGTCTACGCTAATATTAGTCTCTCTGTTTATCCGAGGTTTACCGCAGTCCGCCGGATCCAGGCCATATCCAGATCCTATGAAGGACTGCGCCTGGACATGATGACAACGCAGTCCTGAAGTGTCAACCTCATCAGCCCTGTGAAGGCCTCATCGACACGACCAATCTGACTTCTGACCTGTAATGCTGCCTGGATCATAATCATACACTGTTCATTCGTTGGCCAGAGGAGAACTGGCCCCGACTGAGCCTGGTTTCTCCCAAGGTTTTTTTTCTCCATTCTGTCACCTGATGGAGTTTTGGTTCCTTGTCATTGTTTGCCTTGGCTTTTTGGCTTGCTTAGTTGGGGACATTTAATATTCAACAATATTACTGATCTGCCTTACTTAGGGTGGACGATGATGCAATTTTCTTCTAGAAACAAACTTTGTTGTATTATTTTCATGTTATCACTGTGAAGCTGCTTTGATACAATCTGTATTTTAAAAAGCGCTATATAAATAAAGGTGACTGACTTGACTCAAGACGACTGATGCGAGTAATTTCTGTGCCATTAGAGACACAAAAGAAAAGGACACAACTGTCCATGGACCTCTCAAGCAGCATTGTGTCCAAATACATTCACCAATTACTTTCTCAATAGGAATTTTAAAAAAGAACCACAACAACCAGCTTCAAGATGAATAACAACATCGCAAAATTTAGTTGAAAAGACATATACTAATGGATTTTTTTTAGTAACAGAAATAAAAAAAATTCTTATGAGTTTTATAATGAATTGCATGCCATTAAGCAACACAAGTCATTCAGCTTTTATTAATATGATATTCTATATCAATCTAGCTTACTGCAGTGCACAACAGTGTCTCATACCAGCCACTGAGCGAATACACAGAGTAACGTTATAACATAACTTTCAACACTCTCAAATGTATTTTTAGTATGATTGGTAAAACAGAGCTGCGTTACCCCACAAATATAATTTGTCAAATAAAGTAACCTTTATGAGCAGTAATTCAGCACTTGTGACTGTTTAATTACAATAAAATAAAATAATGGGAATTTAAGTGATCAAACGTAACTATTCAGTGATCAAAGTTCAAGTTCGGGAAGGAGGCGAACATTAAAGCTACACAGTGTAATTTTTTAAGTTGATTCTTAGCAAAAAACACTTTGTTCTTTCAAAATGATATGTGCTCATTAATGTGTAATTACTTCTACCAACTAATCAAGTATTCTCGTAAGAATCTGCCATTTAGAATACATACGAGCGAGTCGCTTGAATGGTGGCAGCCATGTTGCACCTCCATCTTGAAAATACATTAGCCAAAGAGGGACATACCTGGAAATTCAAGCTTCGCCTTTGGCGTTTTGACACTCAGTGGCACCGTGACAAATACGAGGGGGAGATTACTCGCGACTGCCGGCAGATTTGAAATAATACGGCCACCGTAGGAGTTAAAAAGCCCTCGGAATGGGAGGGGCTAGAAAGTAATGTTCAGTAAACAATTTCACCGTAATTTCATATTAATACAACTTTAATATATTAGCTCACCTATGAACATGATTTCTGCCTGAGTCTCGTCGGATGGATTTATCTTAAGAGTTTATTGGTAGGGTAGTACTGGAATTTAATAATTAAACTTTTTTTAATGTTTCATAAACATAACCCTTCACTGGTGACTTTTAAGCATACTTGTATCATGGCTTCACAACACATGGTAAGTATAAGTAAAGTAACTTTTGAATATGCACTAAAGGGATCTACCAAAGCAATACAATAAAATATCAACCAATAACTTACTGCTGATCTGTTTCCTGTTCTATAGGTAAAACAATAAATAAAATAAAACGATAAAGTTTCACTCATAATTTAGGCATGATGTATAAATACATAATGCAGACACGCACAGTGCACCGAGATAGCATGTTGATCTATTATTCTATCATGTTGTTTTTATTTACATCATATTTTCTTTAACTTTAATCAACATTTTATGTATAGTAATGAAACACCATAATATTGTTTTGAAGACAAGCAGTGGCTGTGTTTTGTGTTCTGCCTGTGATGGACATTGTTATTTGTCAGCACGTAGTTGCACAGCTGCTCAAAGATTCTTCACTTCACTCAGACTGTTCAACCAGACTGTCAGTCATTCTATTGTGCTCTGCATACCCTTGCTTTTCATAAGCCTACATATATTCATGTTCCATTTAGCCAAGAAAACAATTAAATCCTCACACTCAAGCCGTTAATCTTCTGTAATTAGGAAAGACATTATTATATTACTCTGAAGTGTCAGCAGGAATATGTCTTTGGCAGTCTGCAGCCAGACGGAGGGACACAGCGGCCTCTGTGGTGCTCGGGTTGACCCGAAAGTGGTTGTGCTCAGGCTGGATAGCAACTACAAACTGCCGCTTAAAGGTCTTACTCAGAATAATATAGAGAAAAGGGTTAATGCAGCTGTTAGCGTAACCCATGCTAATGGCAACGTGATAGACATAATAAAACGAGGCACTGGGTTTCTGTATTCCCAGATGGACAAGTTGAAGGATGTAGTACGGAGCCCAACAGATGAAAAAGGCCAAACAGATGGCCACAGCCATCCGAGTCACACTTTTGGTGCGCACTCGTTGGTACCTCGGGGGAAGAGGAGCCACTGTGGTGGACATATGCTTTAAGATTTTAAAGAACACCACACAGATAATCGTGAGCGGAAGGGCGAACGCCAGCACAAACTGATAGATGGTGAACCAGCAGATACTGGTGGATGGATTCGGTAGAAGGAGAGCACATCCCACCTGGCCGCTTTGGAGAGGCATCAAGCCAGTGTACATTAAGACAGGGGTGATGGAGATGAGAGAGAGCGCCCACACAATCCCCACCACAGTGCCGGCTACACAGGTTGTCCGGACATGGTTAAAGCGGAAAGGGTGGACGGTTGCCACGTAACGGTCCAAGGTCATAACGGTAAGGATGTAGGTGCTCACTGTCTGGCTGTTAGAATCTAAAGCAGAGATGACTTTGCACATAATGGCTCCGAAACACCAAGATCCGTTGCCCAGGAGCTGATGGATGAGAAAGGGCATGCCGAGGAGGAAAAGCAAATCCACAATAGAGAGATTGAATATGAAAATGTCTGGTACTGTTTGTTCAGCCTGGCATTTGGTCTTTTTAATGATGGTGTAGATTACAATAGAATTTCCAGCGATGCCCAAAATACATATGGTTCCAAAAATACTGGGCAAGATGGCATTTCCATACTGGTCTCCCATTGTCACTAATCACAAAACAGAAGCAATAAGAAGAGAAAGACAAAATTAAAAAGTTGACGTCCCGTGGTGTACAGCATTTATTAAGCAGCATTTTGCTAATCTTTTAGATTGTGCTGTTTTTACGATGCTAAACTTAAAAGAAATGGTGCCACAGTGCCTAAAATATACACTTTCTCTTATATACGTTCACAGAAATAATAAATATTGAAGTTTATTAAAAAACAAAACTTATATGAACATGTTATGCACCTGTTAAAAATTCCTCATATAATAATAAGAATAATAAGCTGTTGCCGTCTTCTGTAAACAATGTTATATTAGCTAACAAGATCATAAACAGTTCTGTTTCTGTATCAACTGATAACCTTTGAAACAAACTAAATAGCCACCTTCACTTCCACAAAACTGATTCCCTATATCTGCCTACCTTGTTCCGACGAGTTAAAGAAAACCAGAGATGAGTTTTCAGAGTCTTCAGAGATATCCATGTGGAAAATTGCGAAAGAAAAAAAAATGCCGTTTCAACATCTACCTCTGCAGACAACAAAGCAGCTAATAACTTTAAGGGGCTCACAGTGAGGGTCGCACCTTTAGCACCGCCTCACATTTTTATAATTATATACACAATTTTCACCGTACACACTGCTGAATAAATGAATAAAGACAAATAAAAACGGAAGAATAACCCTGGGAAAAACTTGTTTGAAGACGCGTGAGATGATGAGCAGCAGCATCCAGAGTCTCAGTGTCTGCAGAGAGAGAGAGAGAGAGAGAGAGAGAGAGAGAGAGAGAGAGAGAGAGATGCTCGTCTTTCTTTGGACAGCAGCTGACACCTCCAGTCATGGATGGAAACTGCACCTTTAGCCTACATCAGGGCATCACCATTTCTTCTCATATTTGCAAAATTTCTCGTTTATTTAAAGGTTTGCAGTTGTTCAAATAAAGATTGGAAGCGCGTATCAGTCTATTTGTGTCCTATACTGCACCAACCCAACAAGTCTTGCTTTTTCTATTGATTTCTAAACGTAACTCATAACTCATTAAACTGCATATGTTTCAGTATTTATCTCTACATTTTGATATACCGTTTGTATTATTATTATTTATTTATTAAATTGCCTTACATGTAGCCTACAAAACTTATATAGGCCTAGCCTATTTGAAAAGTATATCCCTATGTCAACAACTCAAACGCCTTGTGACAATTAGGCCTACCTTTCCGCTGGTATATGAGGTGTTTTTGTGGTTCATTTTTTGTAATAATGTAGTTTATTTGAGCATATAAATGTATTGTTAGTGCAGTTGTTGTCCTTGAAATGTTTGTCAAATTGACTTGCAGGCTGCAGCCATACTGTTCTCTGAGTTATGGAGTGCAGCATTTCACCCTTTGTCCATTAGATGTCGCTCCGCTCATCTGTGTGTCATGCTGCATTATTCTTTCTCATGGAGAACTGGAACCATAGACATCATGACTGGAACAACCAATCTCTCTCCTGTTTCATGCCAAATCTGTAGCCTACTACAATCTTCACAGCGAGATGAAAAGGTTTAGATAACGGGGCAAGCGCATTTGATTCGAATCTCTGATCTATAGTGCACCGTCGATTTATGTAGTTTCTTATTAATTCAGTGTGCGAAGTTTTTGTTTGGACCTTTCCATCTTTGCTGACCATAACACGAAGGAAGCGGAAATTAACAGCCCGCTTGCTCTTCCCAGAGCTACTCCGGAGTCGGGAAAATTGACTGAAATAGTGAGCCATATAACATGATTTTACTGTTGTTAAAATACAGTAGTTTTATTTAGGTATCTTTTTCAATGCGTAAGGGGGATCGGATAGGGAGACTCTGCACCTCTGTGACTTGGGTAAGTTCTGTTTGCATAAGAACTGATGTTCGACTCGTTTCAATCAGATTGATAGATTTCTTGATAGAAAGAATAAAGATTTGTATGTGGTGGAAAGAAAAAAAAATATATAGCAGCTATATGAAGGAATTTATGTTTGAGTGGTACGTGTTGGTGACTGATTCACAATTAAGGCTGAAAAGTTTAGTGTCAAAACAAAGGATCGCATCTTCAGAATCACAACATCATTAAACGAATCTGTTTATCTAACTCTAATTATGTAACCATAACGACTATATTAACAACTACTATAATACATACTGCTGCAAACGTGCGAAGCGACAAACCAAAACGTTCCTATATAACCAACGAAGTTATCTAAGGCAGCGACGTGACTGACGCCCAGGGCCCACGACACATAGTCAGCGCGAGCTGTCCGGAGGTCTGGACCCTCGCGAACTCGTTACATGGTCGCAGCGTGTTGACAGCTTAATTATAACGGCAACGTTCTAGTATCTCACATCACAAGCTGAGTCGAATAGTGGAGTGAACAAATCTTTTAAGTGAATCGTTCTCGTTCATCCCTTGCACTGACTCCTATTTTGCTCATCTAAGTAAGCGCGTGACTCCATTGGCTGCCTGTCCAGTCTAGTTCAGACGGACGATAAGCACGAGCAAATAGCATTCGAGTGTGGACTGTGAATGGGCATTTTTATTGGCTGCTGGATACGCCCCTTTACTGAACGAGACTCGCTGGAGGAGTGACACTGAACGCGAATCGCTATACAGATAGTTCGTGAACGAGATGTCTCGTTTCGTGAGTGTTTTAAACTGGACAATTTTACGTCAACATGGATCTGCTGACCGACTGAAGGAGTCGTCGTTCGTCCTGTTCGGTTCATGTTCTCGTTGACAATAATGAGAAAAGGGAGAATGACTACACTAGGCCTATTAAAATGATGTTTTCTGAAACTCAAAACTATTTTATTTATATTGCTCTCGGTAAAATTCATGGCTAGCTGCAGTTGATTAAAATAACGAATAAAATGGTCTGCTTTGTTGGTTTGAGTAAAAAGAAAATTATACTTCAATACGCAAAAATCTCTTAATAGATTTTTAGAGATAGGCCATGTTAATTAAGTGTAACGAGTGTCTTAACGTTTCGGTTGATTCAAACATTGATTTCGCACTTTTATAAAAAGCCTCTGAATTAACCAGTAAGCGAATCTAAACAAATCTTCTTATTGAATCGATTCAAATGATTCAAATCACAGGTATTGATCAAAACCCCAACCACTAAGCTTTAAACGTGATCTTGACATGAATGTATGAAGAATTTGTTTAGATTTGCGATTAGTTGTCATTTGTTGTGGTGCAAATGTGTCAGATCTTAATGACTCAAGGTCTCACCAGCATCCAGTATCACCAAGACACCCCACATCACATCTGATTCCTCTTATTGGCTCATAGTCAGTTGCAAGAAAACGTCAGCTCGACCCAGTTATTTCGTTCCCTTTATATTTGCGTACATTGCACAGCTGCTTCACACCAGATCTGATTAAAAGGCAAAAAACAATATTTTTCCTTATGCTTTGTCTGTATAGATAACTACATTTGTTTCAAATCTTTATGTCTGTCTGCAGGTTGACAGCACGCAGACAAGGAAGAACTGTCACTCCACGGACAGCAGGGACAAGGACAGAAATTAAGAGATTGAATCAGATCAGTTAGGGGTGTTATTCTGCATGTAGAAACACTTCCTTCTGGAGCTGTATATCTGTCTTTTGTCCACACAGTCCATGCCATGGAGGCAATAGCTAAATACGATTTCAAAGCTACTGCGGATGATGAATTAAGTTTCAAGCGTGGAGAGATTCTAAAGGTAAGTGTCATTTATTGCTGCAGCATTTTTTCATTTCTGTCTTACTGTATGATCAAGTTATGAGAAACCTCATATCTACAGATATCTATAGTGTATCTGTTTATCCTTTTGCAATAATTAATTTATACAGACACATATTAACTTTAATCAGGGTCGAAAATATGCAGCATTGATTTCATAAAGTCTGGACGTGCTGTGATGTTAAGTCAAGTCAACTATCTTATTTTTATAGTGCTTTTTTCAATGTACATTGTTTTGAGTCAGCTTTTCAGAAAATCATGATATTAATGCTTGTAATATCTCCATGCCTTATAGTCATATTTAGCAGATTAGAGCTGGGCGATAATATAGTTTACATTTTGGGGATATATAAACAATCAAGCAGTTGATGTGATTGTAACTAGAAATTGTAGCCTATAATTGTTTTGCTGTTTGGAACTCTGTAACATTGTAATCATCTCTTGGAAATCACGTAACTTTTTTTTTTAATCTACTTTAAACTGACCACATGTTAAATCAAATCAATTTAATCCATATGGGTAGCTTTGAGGCCATAAACTTTGACATAATACACTATTAAAACACTTTAAGGAGATTTCAACAAACAACAAAAATGTTTATATAATTTAGGATATTGCTTTTTTACAGCTTGTTAAGTCATGCCTTAAAATTAAAATGATGTAAGGTTGTAAATCGCAAATATTTCATTATATATTTGTTGTTTGCCAAGGCCCAGTTCTTTTTGTTGGGCTAAATAAAAAAAACATGCACTGGACTGCTGCATTTGATATCACAGCTCAGGATAATCACTAGTTAAGGGTTTGTGACTGTGCACATTCTTGTGGTGCCATCAGCCAATCTGTGTTGTCATGGGGCACGTTCAAGTTCAAAACGGTGTGCAACGTTTTGCTACGGTTTCCGGGTTGAACGTCATGTTTCCTGGAAACGGCGTGCACCGGTGTGCAACGGGGTTTGAGATACGTTTTCTCTTGTTTGGTGGGTGTGTCAGAACTGCAGTCCAATCAGCAGCAACATGTATATAAAGCACGTGGTATTAAAGTGAACTCGCACAATGGGTTCAAGGAAAGTAATTTACAAATGTGTTTGATGCAGCTCGGTAGGCTATACGCAAAAACTGAGGATATTAGAAGACATGTTTGTCGAAAGTTTTATTGTAAAAAATATAGGATATCAACATAATGATGTAGTTGTTTATATTTTTAGCATCATTGCAAGTGTATTGGTATAGAAATAAACAATGGTAGGCTAATTAAGTGCTTTTCCTAAAAATGAGAAAGAAAATACAGGGTATTAAAACAGTACAAATAAAGTCAGTATGTGAGGCTAAATAGATGTGTTTTAGTCTGAATTAGGTAAGATGTGTGCTTCCATTTCAGTTTCCACAAATCCCTTCACTCGATTGGGATGTTCTCTTTTGTTCTGGGCGGCAAGTGCAGTAACTGTAACATCGGGCATATTTTGTAGTATTAAACACATATTTATACCGAATTCATCAGTGTCATCAGAACAGTGTTCAACGCATCACCGTTTCTGTTTAAAAAACGTTGTGCAACGTTTTGTCGGGGCTGAACGCAGCCATGATATCATTTTAGTGTGGCTCCAGAGTGATTAGTCACATGGCATTTAGGTTCAGAATATGATTGGCTCCAAAAAGATGGCAGATTCTGCACCAGGGGTTTTGAGCCAACCAAGCAACTGTCATTAAAATGAATGGGAATGCTAATGGATGGCTTTTTACAGATATTATGTAGACCTCCTTAACTGCAACTTACCAGCAAGTAGCATACACTACCGTTCAAATGTTTGAGGTCAGTAAGATTTTTTTTCTCTCAGTTTTTTAAAAGAAATGAATACTTTTATTCAGCAAGGATCCATTACATTTATTAAAAAAATTGACAGGAAAGACTTTTAAAAAATAAATTACATTTACTTTTCACAATTTTTTCAAATAAAATCTGTTCTTTTGATTTAGGGCTGCAAGATATTGGAAAAAAAATGACATTGCATTATTTTGTTTTTCTGCGATATATATTGTGATATGAAAACAATTTCACCAGATGACTTGAATAGCTCTGAATATTAATCATTCTAGAATGATTGGGGTGATTTTGTAGGGGAGTGAATCTGCATAGAAATTAATAAGCATAGACATAAACAATAGAACAAAGATACAAACAAAATACAAAGTCGAACAGTATTCATAAATGTAATAATCAATTGAAAAATAACACTGCATAGAATTCACTGTAGAAAATTACATGTATTTAATCTTTGTTAAAGTTACAAAAATGAATTTCTCTTTGTATTTTGTTGTTTGATTAACATTAATGACACAGACACCAGTAGGAATATTAGGCTGCTGTCACTTTAAGACCGAATGCATGGATCCAATAGAGTGATGCAGGTATGAAGACAGAGCCCAGAAGTCTAATTCGGTAACTTGATACTTTGACAGTTTGTTCTGCAAAGTAAATTACACAAACCCTAAACTAAAATTTTGAAGCAGTTATGTTCATTTTTGAAAATGTATGTTTTATATAACAATTTGGGGTGTGTGCAGTGTACGTTGTAGAACAAAACGTCAAAGTATCTTCAAGTTATGTTTACCACAGGCTTTATTTTACTCATAAATTGAAAAACTCCATTATAAAACCCTATAGGAAAATCTCGAAGGGACCAGCGATGCAGCCCTATTTTGAACTTCTATTCATCAAAGAATCCTGGAAAAGTGTATCATGGTTTCAACAAAATATTAAGCTTCACAACCTTTTTCAACATTATTTATTCATCACAGGAATAAGTTACATCTTAAAATATAAAACAGTATTTTAAATTAAAATAATTAACAATATTACGTTAATTTTTTTTTTTTTTAATCAAATGTAGCCTTGGTGAGCAAAAGAGACTTCTTTCAAAGATCTGTTTCTGTCCTGGTTCTGAACCAAGGGCAGTCAACCTAGCAACTCAGACTCCCCCCATCCACCCACCCCTGAAGGCTTCAGCTCCATCCAAAGTATTTTGGACTGGATTCAGGAGCGCTTGCCATCCAGCTATAATTTAATTTAGGTCACGTATCAGCTATTCTTGCCCCCTGGACCTTTCAACCAGCAAAACGCACAGCTTCAAAGCTGCACATCTTTCTCAACATTCCAGACAACTTTTAATCAGCAGCATACATACGTACTATCTGCTTCTGCATTCTGCCAACTAGAATATGATCAAACATTGCTCTTTTCATCTGAATTTTACTTTGTCTTCAAGAATTTTGGCACACAGAGATACTGTGCCAAGTTTAACATTAGCAGAAGGTCAATGAAGTTTCATCTCTCAAGAAAACCTTTGAGCCATAGGGTCTTGAAATTCATATTTTATTATCTTCTAAATTTAAATTTGCCAGAGTAATTGACAGGTTGAAAAAAAAATGAACGATTCAAGTCTCCAGGCAAAAGGGATTAATCTTAGTAATCACTAGCAACTTTTCATATCATTTTTATAATTGATCATATTAAAAATTGCAGGAGTGTAAAGCAAGGAGTGCCAGACCTGTCTTTGCTTGTTGCATTTTCTTCACTGACTTCACCTCTTCAGAATGAAGTTGGAGGTTTAGGAGAGTTGGTCTTGATATTTTTTCTCCCTTACTCTTTGGCAATGCCTGCAAAATTCAAATCCTGGCACAGACCAAAAGCAATTACGGAATTTGATGAACTTTTGAGAGCAATTTATGGAAGCTACAATGACAAGGCAAAAGATTTCATATTTTACCTGTCCAGTTGTGAGTTTGCAGTCTCAATTGAATGACATGCTATTGTATTATTGAAAAAGAATGCACACCCAAGGTGGTAACGTTGCAATGACTGGAGGCCACCTCAGGTGTGCATTATTTTTTTTAATAATTCAACGGTTCATTGTCAGTTATTTGGCTTACCAAAATTTAACCAAAATTTGTCCATAAAACAATCTTGTGTGTATATAGAACTACTTCCCTGCATCTTCCTTATAAACAGCCCAAGACTCTACAACATTTTAGAAAGAGCAATCTTATGGAGGCTAGAGCCATTGTTATGGTGAAATAATTTGGCACAGTGATATAGAACTGTAATGTGCTCAAGATCTGGTTGGAACTACTTTATCCGTGCAGTTATTGAAGATTAATTAACACATTAGAAAATCTGTCAGCCAATCAGAATAAAGCATTCTAGGTTCAGCCATTGTGCAATGGTATAAAATGAGATAAAACACTAGGTGCAACAAAATAATCCAAGATAAACAGCATGGATGAAGGAGTCAGATACATAAATAAATTAATAAAAGAAAAATTGTGTGTGAATCTGTCATCGGTTTGAATAGAGCCAGTACTTTACTCAATGTTGTTTTATATGTTTTGTAAGTGGTAATATATTCACTACCATTCAAAAGTTTGGGATAGGCACAATTTTTCAATGTTTTTAACATGTCTCTCATGTTCATCAAGACTGCATTTATTTGACCCAAAATACAGTAAAAACAGTAATATTGTAAAATATTATTAACTGTTTTCTATTTTAATACATTTTAAAATGTAATTTATTCCTTTGATGCAAAGCTGAATTTTCAGCATCATTACTCCAGTCTTCAATGTCACAATTCTAGTTCTAACAAAATTCTGTTTAGTTACCAAATGTTTGACAATCACAATACACTTACACCGAAAATGATACACCGACTGAGTTTAGACAAAGCATATGTTACATTCTGCTTAAATGTCCCTGCTTGTCTGGACAGAATGTTCAAAATATCTTATTTTAATGAGCATACAAATGTTATTATTTATTGTTCTATTTATTTTATTCTGTTGTACCATTGAGACAATAACAAGTTTGCAGTAATGCAAAGATGTCATTATTTAATTTTGTAAACACTGTGCATTTAGTTGTTGTTGAGTTGAGTTGAGAATTACACATTTCAGCATTATCACTAATCTGTGTGTGCATTTTCCTTGAGAACCAAGCAAGTTGACTCATGAAACCATTTGTTTATTATTTCGCAATCGCATATCGAATCGCAATATTGACCTCAATAAATCGCAATATGACATTTTCCCCAAATCGTGCAGCCCTATCCAAAGCCCTATCCCAAATCAACATTGTTCTGTTGAGTAAGTAACAGAATTCTGTTGGGAACTTGGATCATATAGAGAGGGATGTTTCCAATTTTGCTGTTATCTATATGAAAATCTTTTTTTATTTAAAGGGAATAACAACCCAAACATATCCCATGGGATAACAGCATTTGCTTCTAATATGTTGTGAACATTCCCAAGCCCCAAGAGTCTGTTAGGTTGGCCTAGAAATCCTGACTAATTACTGTATCAGCCTCCTGACTGCAGGATAGGATTTGATCTTCTCACTTGGGTTCTGTTTTGAACCTCTGGCTACAGGGAACTCAGCTTTTTCCAGAGTCTCTTGTGATTTTGGTGCTTCCCCCACACCTCCCCCAAAGGCAGCGCTGAAAATTTTAGCTGTATGTCTGATATATTTATAAATTTATTGCCCTACTTTCCTAGTTTCATGGGAGTTGATTTTGCATACATGGGCGTTGCATCAAAGAGCATGTCACCTGCAAAATAAGAGGAATCCTCTCACATATATCTTCCTTTACTCACTCTCATGATGTAACAAACATTTGACTTCATTTCATTTCATGACTTTGACTTTTTTTCTCTCCATGAATCTTAAAAGAGCACATTTTGAACAATGTACTTGTCACTCTTTTCCTTGCTACTACAATGAAAGGGGGAGGAGCATTGCTCAAAGGGAATTATGTATAATTAATTAAGATGAAAGACTATATAAGCCTAAATCTGGCTCCGATATAGGGGTAAAGAAAGAATAAAGCCATAGTTACTTTTTTTTCCATTCTTTGAATTTTTGGTTTACATCATTTCTGAATAATCCATTGCATTCCGGTGTCATCGCATAATTTTGGGATAATTATTCCTTTTAACATGTTCATTCATAGACACTTTATGAACCAGGCCGAACTCTTCTGCTTAATTTTTCTGTAGTGCCCTGACAGAAGCCCTAGTATTTTCAGTATTTTTAGCATCATTCTCACTGACTTTGAACACTCAACCAAAAGCGCCTCTGGCACAAGGCAGAATGCCACTAAAAAGGTTCTATGCTTTCAGTTTTGAGAATTTGATGTTGTGCTACAGTACAATACAATATTTATTTATAAAACACATTTAAAAACAACCAAGGCTGACCAAAGTGCTGTACAGAACAAAAAAATGAAAATAAAAATAAAACAACCAATAAAGAAACGCAAAACAAAAGATAAACAATAATCGTACCTAAATCAAGGAGTATTAAAAGCCAAAGAAAATAAATAAGTCGTTAAAGAAGATTTGAAGGTGGAAACAGAGGGAGCTAATCTAATGTAGAGAGGTAGACTGTTCCAAAGTTTTGGGCCTGCAGTCGCAAAAGCGCAATCGCCTCGTTTTTTAAGTCTAGATCTAGGCACAATGAGTAGACATGCAGTGATCACTGGATCTCAGAGTTCTAGAAGGAGTGTACGGACAGAGTAGATCGGTCAGGTACTGCGGGACCAATTTGTTGAGGGCTTTATAAACAAATAATACAATTTTAAAATCAATTCTAAATTTGACAGGTAGCCAGTGCAGTGTAGATAAAATAGGGGTGATCGACTCATCCTTGCGGGTCCCGGTGAGGAGTCTTAACAGCTGCGTTTTGCACTAGCTGTAGATGGGAGAGGGAAGACTGAGAGACACCAATTTAAAGTGAATTACAATAGTCTAGACGAGTTGTTACGAAAGCATGAATCACTGTTTGGAAGTTACTCTGGGTTAAAAAAGGTTTCACTTTAAAGAGTTGGCGAAGATGTAAAAAGCATGATTTTTTTAAATCTGTTTATCAAATTTTAGGTTGTGATCAAACAGAAAGCCCAGATTTCTAGCGCATTGAGTTTCATATGGGGCAAGAGAAACATGGTCAACATCAAGCAAACAGTTTTCCTTGGGCCCAAATATAATTATTTCAGTTTTATTTTCGTTTATATTTAGAAAATTACTTGAAAGCCAAAGCTTAAGTTCATTTAAACAGGCCAACAGGAGTTATAAACCATTTTTATTGTTATGTTTTAAAGGAAAATAGATCTGAGTATCATCGGCGTATAGATGAAAGGCTACTCCGTATTTATTAAAAATGGAAGCCAGAGGTAGCATGTACAAGGTAAACAATACGGCCCGAGGGTTGATCCCTGTGGGACTCCACAGTTTAGAGGTACACTATAGAGGAGGACTGATGACCAACACTAAAACATCTGTTGGTCACATAAGAACGGAACCACTGTAAGACTACGCCACGAAAGCCCACAGATATCTCCAGACGTATCAACAGGACGTCATGATCGACTAAATCAAATGCGTGCTAGAGACGTGACTATAATGCTACAGTCTGTACAGAGAATAGTTGCGGTTAAAGCTTTTCTTATAGTTACAGCCAAACACCTGGTTTATATGGGAGACTATTACTCCTATGCTACTATGAGATACGTTGCGACTTTATTTTGTTAGTTTCGTTTTTTTGGTTGTTTTTTATGAATTCATTGAAACTCATTGTGGATGGACATCAGCGATTATGCATTTAAACAAATTATTAGATTCAGTGGGTTCTTCTGGTGTCACCTCTATTTACTGATTCAGTGATTGAGTGCAGGCATTTGGGTTGACATCACTGTTGTCCTTACTTCACAAAACTTTATATCGTAAACTCTATATACACACTATCTATATCTATACACACTCTATGACTTTCAAGGTTGTCGGCTTGCTGTTCTTTTAACACTACACAACTGTCTTTTGTCGCTGATGTAATTTCCAGTCAAAACACATTTCACACTGCTGGATTTTGGATTGCAGACAGGTCTAGATATTTAACCTACTAAATATCTCTCGGCATGTGCTTCCTTACATTGCGTCTTTGAAAATGTACACATGAGCATAGACATGGATTCAAAGCGCCTGATGCCTGCTTTAGTCACACATCTCTTCGTCTGTTACAGTCTTTTATCCGTACAGTTATGATCTTGTGTCTGAACCTCTATGGCTCACAGCCTGTCTGGAGTATGTCAGCCTGTGATTAACTGTTTGGCCTTCAGGGTATGTTTGGACTCGTAATATCATGGCTGATGCCAGTCATTGGTGGTGTCATTTATTTATTTACCAAGGAATAAGATGCAATGCACAGATTAATTAAAATATATCAAACATGAATGAAACGAATTATCCTTTTCAGTGTGGAAAAAAATCTTACTGCACTACTTGCTGCTGCTACTACTACTAATGTTAAGTTTGAATTGGTGCTGTCTAGTCCCAGCTGCTAAAGGCGATTCAATTCTTTCCAACCAGTATCAGCTCTCCATTGCTCTTGAACACAATAATAATCTATTTATTACAGATACATAGGCCTGCAGTAAAGGGTATGCCAGACATGAGGTGAAAATCTTTGGAATTAGAGGATATTATTAGCCTAATATGATTTGCCTGGATTTTTATTATGACTGAATTAAGATCCTGTAAAATCTCGCCCCCTGACTGTATGGTTAATTTTCCATTTTTGTCTCATGAGCAATTATGCTTCCTTTGTCTTTCATAAGTGCTTTAGGCACACTGGACCATATTTCCTAGAAAACCTTTAATGACCTACATTTTCTAGATTGGGTGTGCAGTGTGCAGTGTGACCAGAACCTTACAACTCAGTATATTCATCAAAGAAACCGTAGAAAAATAAGCAAACAAAAATATAAGCAACAATGGTTTTCAACACTGTATAATAATGAAATGTTATTTGAGCAGCAAATCATCATATTATAATTATTTCTTAAGGATCTTTTGACACCGAAGACTGGAGTAATGATGCTGAATATTAAAATAGAAAACAGTTATTTTAAATGAATAATTTCACAATATTACTGTTTTACTGTGTTCCTGGTCAAATAAATGCAGTCTTGGTGAAAAAAAGAGAATGAGACCCTTTGAAAAAAAAGAGAATGAGACCTAAATGAGGTAAAAAATTAAGGTAAAAATAAATAAATATGGGATATATAAAAATAGATGGGATCGCATACCTCTCCCATTTTGGACAATTTTGAATGTGTCCATATTTGCGATGTAACTGCTATTTTATATATATATATATATATATATATATACACACTCACCTAAAGGATTATTAGGAACACCTGTTCAATTTCTCATTAATGCAATTATCTAATCAACCAATCACATGGCAGTTGCTTCAATGCATTTAGGGTTGTGGTCCTGGTCAAGACACTCTCCTGAACTCCAAACTGAATGTCAGAATGGGAAAGAAAGGTGATTTAAACAATTTTGAGTGTGGCATGGTTGTTGGTGCCAGACGGGCCGGTCTGAGTATTTCACAATCTGCTCAGTTACTGGGATTTTCACGCACAACCATTTCTAGGGTTTACAAAGAATGGTGTGAAAAGGGAAAAACATCCAGTATGCGGCAGTCCTGTGGGCGAAAATGCCTTGTTGATGCTAGAGGTCAGAGGAGAATGGGCCGACTGATTCAAGCTGATAGAAGAGCAACTTTGACTGAAATAACCACTCGTTACAACCGAAGTATGCAGCAAAGCATTTGTGAAGCCACAACACGCACAACCTTGAGGCGGATGGGCTACAACAGCAGAAGACCCCACCGGGTACCACTCATCTCCACTACAAATAGGAAAAAGAGGCTACAATTTGCACGAGCTCACCAAAATTGGACAGTTGAAGACTGGAAAAATGTTGCCTGGTCTGATGAGTCTCGATTTCTGTTGAGACATTCAGATGGTAGAGTCAGAATTTGGTGTAAACAGAATGAGAACATGGATCCATCATGCCTTGTTACCACTGTGCAGGCTGGTGGTGGTGGTGTAATGGTATGGGGGATGTTTTCTTGGCACACTTTAGGCCCCTTAGTGCCAATTGGGCATCGTTTAAATGCCACGGCCTACCTGAGCATTGTTTCTGACCATGTCCATCCCTTTATGACCACCATGTACCCATCCTCTGATGGCTACTTCCAGCAGGATAATGCACCATGTCACAAAGCTCGAATCATTTCAAATTGGTTTCTTGAACGTGACAATGAGTTCACTGTACTAAAATGATCTCAACCCAATAGAGCATCTTTGGGATGTGGTGGAACGGGAGCTTCGTGCCCTGGATGTGCATCCCACAAATCTCCATCAACTGCAAGATGCTATCCTATTAATATGGGCCAACATTTCTAAAGAATGCTTTCAGCACCTTGTTGAATCAATGCCACGTAGAATTAAGGGGCAGTTCTGAAGGCGAAAGGGGGTCAAACACAGTATTAGTATGGTGTTCCTAATAATCCTTTAGGTGAGTGTGTGTATATATGTATATATGTATATATATATATATATATATATATATATATATATATATATATATATATATATATATATATATATATATATATATAGTATTTTTTTTACTTTACTCATTTCCCAATGCTCATGCAACCGGATTTTGGTGTAAAAAAAAAATTTTATGTTATGCCTTGAGTCACACACTTGTCCTGGGTTTGTGTGTCAGTATGAATTGTTTTGATTTCAAGGGTCAGAGCTTGTCAATGTTAAAAGAAAGCTGTTTGACAGATGTGGTCAGAGGCCTTGTGTTGTGACTCTGCTCTTGAATCTACTCTGCTCTTGTCAACACCATCAGGCTTACACTCCGTCTTAACCAGACATGAAAACTACGGCCAGAAGTTATTCAATTTCACAGAGAGTCGATAAACACCAGCAACTGGTGGTGATTTTATGCAAATGCAGCGAGTACCAATAGGAGTA
Organism: Rutilus rutilus; assembly: GCF_951802725.1. NCBI lineage: Eukaryota > Metazoa > Chordata > Actinopteri > Cypriniformes > Leuciscidae > Rutilus > Rutilus rutilus. The sequence goes on along the minus strand of NC_140217.1, from coordinate 21,157,704 downwards.
AAGACTCCGCATCTTTTTAGGTACTGTATGTGGCATGTAGACAAGACGGAGAAGTAGGGATGCACTATATATACTGGCCACCATATCGGTATCGGACGATATATGTAAAAAATATATATTTTATCGTTATCAGCACGATAAGAAAATTTGCCCGATATAATAAAGCCAATAAATAATGGATTATTTCCTTGACCTTCAGCTGAGACACTTCACGGTTCACCCTGGTGTTCTTGAATTGCTTGAATTATGATTGGAATGACTTCAAAAAAGGAAAATACTGTTTAGCGCAACATGCTTGTCTGACATATAGGCTACCTAAAATTATAATGAGAACATCATTATAATTGTGTGCTTGGGACATTTAATGCTTTTAATGGTGATTTTTGTTTTGTAATCAGGATCTCAAAAATTATATAAAAATTAGTATTTAGATTTATCTGCCAATATATCGGTTATAGGCTTTCAAATATAAAGAATTATCGGTATCGGATAAAATGTTCATATCGGTGCATCTCTACAGAGAAGTTAATGTTACTGTGAGCAATTTACCTGTTCTGTATGTTTTTTCTCTGTCGACATTTCTGATGAGATCTTCGGAGTACTCATACTTTTGCCCATCCCCGCTAGTGGCCAACAATACTGCAAAAGTGTGAATGGGGCCTAAATAAAAAAATGACAATTCTGTCTGCATTTACTCATGTGCATATCATTCCAAACCTTTTTTTCTGACTTTCTTTCCTCTGTGGAACACAAAAAAGCTGTTTTGAGAAATATCTTAAGTAACTGAAACTGTTTGGTTACAGACATACTTCAAAATATCTTCTTTTGTGTTCCGCAGAAGAAAGTCATACTGTTTCGGTATGACATGAGGGTGCGTAAATGATGACTTTTTTATGGGTGAACTATTATATATTAACATGGAAGAAATATTATTTCTTATTTTATTGTCACGTGCTACACACCGTCTCTCTGTACTCTATATGGGTGCAATTGCACCATCGATATCTAAAATGTTCCTGTATTCTATTACCGTTTGAACCTCTTTCCCACTCTCTTTCTGTTGCTATGCTCTTTCTGCCTAGCAACAGTGCTTAGCTGCGGGCAAGCATGCTGCTGGTAGTATGATTTCCTCTGTATAGGGATTTAGTGGTTGTGGATTGTGGCCGGTTGACATCTCTGAACCACAAACCTGTGTTTTAGCATTTGTACTTGGTTTGGGCATCACATTCAGTTATCTGTTTGCTGTATTACTTTTTGGCTTTAACAAAGCTTGCTCTGATTCTATGTTGTATGTCTAATACCAGTTTTCATCCAACCACTGCGAGGGGTTTTACTGGAAAGAGACAAAATTGGGGCAAATTTTGCATATGCAAATTCTCTTCTGCACCCACACAGAGATTTCCTAAAATTTTGATTACTTTTTCACCAAGATTACAAGAGTAAAAAAAGGACAAATAAAACATTATTTTCCGCTCTCTATTTGTTAGTGCTAGCCTAGATTTTAAAAATACAAAATAAAGGTTTGTCTTCTTTATAACTGAGACTGTTCATTTTTCCCACAAAGACCCACTTTCATTTTTATTCTTTGTTCATTTTTCCCACCAAGACCTACTTTCGTTTTTTTTTCTTCTTCTTTTTTTATATTTGGAATTTGACATCTTGGCTTGTTTATAATGTGACTCTTTTTCTTGAAGGCAGAGAAAAGAGGCGCCATAGCGCGGCGGGTGTGAGAGCAGATTAATGATTGTTTACAGAGAGAGAAGGGATGGGGAGACCATCTTTCAGAGTTATGAGAGCGTTCAGGCTATAGGATAAGATTCCCATTTATCTTAGAAGGATGTGTCATAACATACTTGACTTAAGCATGACTGAGAGAGGGTCTTTTAGCCTAAAATAATCACATTAGGTGATGTTTTTTCATATTTGTCGACTTCATCTGTTTCAACCGAAAGCCCTCCACCTCTGAGATTGTCCACAGGTCAGAAATGAACTCTTTATTTCATATTGGAAGGTGATGGTCATTACCACAGATGGTCCTTTTTCACAGTTATGAAAGAGACATTAAATCCCAGCCATCAGAACTGATGGTAATGGTCCACATCTTTTTGCGCAATCCATCTGGTTCAGTTTTGCAATTCCACAAAACAGGGTAGTGTGCAATGTATTTCTCATTAGTGCCAGAGAAGTCTTATGTATACAGGATGTTATGTGTGGCTTAAAGCTGAAATGATGGATATTTCCTGTATGCTATTTATAGAGGGTTTTAAACACCAAAGCCAGTGATACGATTGGTTCTTTAGCTCCTCTGTGTTCTGAGGGAAGTGTCTTCTGTGGGCTGATTGGAGGTTTACTGTGTGGACACTGTGTAATGACAACATGCTGGTGAAGTTTTGAAGTGTCTATTGTTTTGCCATCAGGTTTTAAATGAGGAATGTGACCAGAACTGGTACAAGGCAGAACTCAATGGAAAAGAAGGATTCATCCCTAAAAATTACATTGAAATGAAGCCACACCCGTAAGTATTTGCTCTTTTTAGTCACCAAAAAGACCATCTTTACAAGGGTTAGTTCACCCGAAAATTTTAATTCTGTAATCAGTTACTCTCACTCCTGTCATTCCCAACCCATAAGACTTTTTTGCTCATTTTTGAAACACAAATAACCTGATTTCTGGCCGTCCATCGAATGTCCAAGCAAGTAAAACTTTGACGCTTCAACAACTTTATAAAGACATTGTAAAAGTAATCTATATGAATCCAGTGGTTTAATTCAAGTCTCCTGAAAAGACTTCAGCGAGTACCAATGAGGTTGACACATTAGTATAAGCACAATATATATAAAAATGACAATGTTGAATTTGATCTGTTGAAGGTCTTTAGTTGTTTCTTTTTTGTTCCGTCTGCTGAACTCAGCATTTGAAAGTCTGCTCTTATTACATATTGTCAATGTGACGTCTCTATATAGTTTGAATCCATGCCTCTCTTATAACAGTATACCTCTCATCAAAATATACACACTCTATGGGCCCTATCATATAAATGGTGCAATGCAGCGCCAGGCGCGACGCAAGTGTTTCTTGTTAGTTTTAGCCCGACGCAGTTATCATTTTCACGTCCCTAGCCACGTTGTTTAAATAGCAAATGCATTTGTGCCCATCTGTTCACCCATGGGTGTTCTGGTCTGAAAACAAGGTGTGTTTAGGCGCATTGTTGGCGCGTTGCTATTTTGAGGAAACTGAAATAGACTTAGACCAGGTTTTTGTTGGTCAATGGCGCACTCTATTTCAGTTTCAGTTATTTTGTTATTTAAAGGGTGCATTAGTAATGTGCGCCTATAGGCGGGTGCACAGCGCGCATACACTCTGCTTATTGCACACACAGGGACGCGCAGCAGCACACAAACATGCCAAATATTACAAATAAAAGGATTACAATGTAAAAGACTATTATTGTTTACCTAAAAATATGGTGGAATCCAGCCACCCTTGTGCACGAGCAGATCCGTTTCCTCTCTGGAGACGCGTTCAGTCTTTCTGCTTGCAAATTCCGCCATGTAAATAGCAATCCGCCATGGCACGAGCGCAACTGGCTTTTAAAGGGAATGGGAGATGAGACTCTGATTGGTTTATTGCACGTTACACCCAAAACACACCCATGACTCATTAAGAGAATAGGGACAACCCTTTTAGACCATGCGCCGGTGGATTCGGACACGCCCTAAGTGCGCTTGCGCCGTGTGCTTTAGACTATGAGCTTGGATCGTTAAAATAGGGCCCAAGATCTCTAATAAATACTCAAGTTAAACTTCTTTTTTCTTGTCCGTCCAGTGAACCTGGACACTGCAGATGTTTTCTTTTATTGTTATTCATTAAAGATGTGCTTCTCAGTGTCATAGCTGCTTTGCAGAATCTCTCACTTCAAAACTCTTGTATTGTGGAATGTCACCAGTACATTCTACAACATCTTAACCATTGCTTTTTGATTTGTTCTGAACACACAGCTGGTTTTATGGGAAGATTCCCCGAGCAAAAGCAGAAGAAATGTTAAATAAACAGAGACACGATGGAGCTTTTCTCATTAGGGAGAGTGAGAGTGCACCTGGAGACTTCTCACTGTCTGTCAAGTATGTGTATGTCATTCTATTCTATTCTATCCTACTCTATTTTATTTCTCTGTGCCAAATAACATTGCCAATTTGTATATGACTGTTCTGAAGTCCTAGTAATAAACACTTAGAAACAAAGGCTGCTGATTTTGAAATTTTGATGCAGTAATTGAATCTGTTCTTGTAAATAGGGGCATGTCACTGAATAATTGATGCAGTGCAGCAAAAAATATAGCCGTTTCAACACTTTATTTTTGTGTTCTTCTGAATTCTTTTGTGTGGTATCTAAACTAGGCCAACACTGAATCATTCAAACAGTTCTCCACAGACAGCTGCAGACATCAGGGTTCATGATACACTGAACAGTGCAGAGTCTTTTTTTTATAACTATAGTTGCAATATCCAAGTGCTATAAATGCAGCTGGTTATGATGTAATTCTCTAAACACTACCCCCCCTTCTTTTGTTTTTCCATAGATTTGGGAATGATGTCCAGCATTTCAAAGTCTTACGAGACGGAGCAGGAAAATACTTCTTGTGGGTGGTCAAATTTAACTCGTTAAACTCTTTAGTAGATTATCATCGATCCACTTCTGTGTCCAGGAATCAGCCCATTTTCCTCAGGGACATTGAACAGGTACCACAGGTAGGACTGAATCAGTGCTGGAACATTCCACAAGTACTGTATAGTACACATTGGTAGGGCTGGGCGATATGGAGCAAAAAATATATCTCGATATATTTTGCTATATCTCGATATACGATATATATCTCGATATCTTTACAGGAAAAAGAACCCCCCAAAAACTACTGCAAAAACAAATATGCCAAATACCACCAAGTATTTTTTATTGAAGTGCAAAGAGGTAGGCAGTTCATGTAGGAACAAGTGCTTCTGCGACATTTTTAAATAATATATTTTTTTATTCTTTTTTTATAATTAAAACTAACATCATAAACATCATGCTATTTTTTTACTTTGAGCAATTCTGGAGCTATAATTGACTCTAGGAGCATATAAAACAAAACAGCTCCTTGGAAAAAATTAAATGTAATATTGTAGTAGCTATAAACAAAGGTTTATTTTTAGTTCAGATTAACATTTGAGGCAATTGTATTCATAATGTCAAAATTAAACCGACGTAATGTTACTTGGAGGCATTATAGCCTACTATTCCTGCCAAACTTCCATGGTTGCAGTTAGTGTTACTACAGTAAATCCATGGTGAATGTTGCTGATCTGTGGACACTGGATAGTTCATTCATGGCACAATGTTTCTTCCTGGTTTTGCCCACCCCTACACATTGGTGTCTCATTTTCAAAGCATTAAATGCACAAATCCCATAGTTTTGTCTCACCTTCTCGACTAAAACCAACAAACAAATCATGCAACATTCTAATTTTTATATAATCAATTGAATTGAAGTAAATTGTAAAAAATCTTATATTTAGTTCTGTCACCCTGTTACTAGATGATTTTCCCTTTGATAACAAACCGTGATATGGCCAGCAGCCGTATCACCCTGTAGCCCAAGACTGGTTGCCCACTGAAGGTAAGCAGGGTTGAGCCTGGTCAGTACCTGGATGGGAGACCTCCTGGGAAAACTAGGTTGAGGTGTTAAACCAAGATCCTGACTCTCTGTGGTCATTAAAAATCCCAGGATGTCCTTTGAAAAAAGAGTAGTGGTTTAACCCTGGCATCCGGTCCATATTTGCCCATTGGCCTCTGTCCATCATGGCCTCCTAATCATCCCCATATACTGACTGGCTTCATCACTCTGTCTCCTCTCCACCAGTAAGCTGGTGTGTAGTGGGCGTTCTGGCGCAATATGGCTGCCGTCGCATCATCCAGATGGATTGGTGATGGTTGAGGAGAGAACCCCTTCTTTGTAAAGGGCTTTTGAGTGCTATATAAATGTAACAAATTATTATTACTTAATTAAAACCAACACTTTCCCTCAGAATTGTAGTGTTGACGCATTGTGCAATCATTCCACCCTGTTACCCAAGTTATTTAAAGGGTCATGAATCCCTAAAACACAATTTTGAGGTTTTAACATATTTTTACTGGTTGCACATCAGTGAAAACAAAAATAGCACTCATTATGTTTATTATTATGGTCTTACATGTATCGCATTACAGTGGAGAATTCAAATGTCATGAAAGACCGTTTAAGCGCTGTCCGTTCACCTCTGCCTCTTCAGCTTTGCGTTCGGACACGCAGGTGTATATGTATGTGTAGGTGTATCAGTACTGTAGCACAAAAGTGTTGTTTGCATTTTCCCAACAATGTGGTCAGAGCTGGAGTTTGACTGCAAACACATGAGAAATATGAATGTAACAATATTTAATACGTAACAACAACATGCGAAGCGGGCATGAGAGCGGTTTCTGCACAGAAAACTAACACTCGCAATGCGGATCACAGTTTATATCCAGACAGGAGCAAGCGCATTTGTGCACATATTTCATGTCTTGTGAAATATATATGTGCAAATAAAGACACTGATACAGCGGTACATCTGATCATGAACGCAATGACACAATGAATTAATCTGATACACAGAAGACGATGTAGACTGATAATTCAAAGAATGGACAAACCGTAACTATGCCTTTATTTTTCTGTGTTAAACTGACGTGTGTCATTTGTTCAGAGATTGTAGTGCTCTTAAACGTAATGAAAATATTATTATTATTCCTCATTTTTCATATAGACCAGTTGCTCTGCAAAGTTATAGCCTAATGCTGATTTGTTGATATTTCTAAGAATAATTTATCAGAATGTATTTGATTTGTTCATGATAGTTGTTAGTAGTGTCTAATGATAAGATTTTTGTGAGATTGCTGTCATAGGATTATATTTTTAAAATACATCAAGGTGCCCCCAACTCTGTTGTTTGTTTTTGTCAATAGTCACGTGTCTGTAATGAGTGTATTGTGTGTATTGTGTTTTATTCGGACGGGCACCCTCTTCACTCCCACTTTTCCACAGCTTTACACGCCCATTTCTTGAGTCTTTTTCAAATCTGAGGTGTGAACGACCAGTGCTATTCATGACACTTCATGGCAAAAAAAATCATAATTTTCATAAATATTTATATGAATGGTAAATAGTGTGTATATATATATAACCAGGCATTAGGCCAGATTGAGTTTAAAGCAATGTCATAATTGAATTAATTCTCAACATTTCTACTTCTGTTCCACAGCATTCCACATATGTTCAAGCTTTGTTTGACTTTGACCCTCAAGAGGATGGAGAGCTGGGTTTCAGGCGTGGAGATTTCATCCAGGTCCTGGACAACTCGGATCCTAATTGGTGGAAGGGGGCTTGTCACGGACAGACTGGAATGTTTCCTCGCAATTATGTCACACCTGTCAATCAAAACATGTAACTTTCAGAGAAAATGTTTGCCTGCTTAAAGCACTTGTGGACTTCCAGCTGGGTTGCCACGGAAACGGAAACCACAGAGGGGAGAGAAAAGGCTCAATTTGTGACATGGATGTCGATTGGCCGAAAAAAAAGAAGAGACTGTGCTGTTTGGAGTGGTTGACATTTTATGAAGCAATATTGGCTGTGTGAGAAGAATGTTCTGGACTGATATTTCGTTCATGTACTTGCATCACATCAGCTTAGCTTTATATGCAACTTTATTTCATGTTATATGACATCTGCTGTAAAAATTATGTGAAGGAAAGTCTTATGCCACAAATAAGAGGTTGATATCACTCAGCACACCACTGTGTTACAGTTTTGCACCAGGATTAATTTTAAAGCACCATGTTATGGTTTGTTAAAATGCATTGTGAGTTTTTCATTTTTGCTTTGTCTTTTGTCATGTTTTCATATGTAGTGTTGCCATGTTATTTGGTGTGGGATGATCAAGCATAATCTCATGCCATTGTAAAATTACATGTAGTCATCTTTTTCTCTTAAAGGGACAGTTCACCCAAAAATGAAAATTCATTATTTACCGACCCTCGTGTCGTTCCAAATGTATACAACTTTCTCCTGTTGAAGACATATCCGCATTTGTGCTCCACAGTAGAAAGTAAGTCATACAGGTTTGGAGCGTCATAAAGGTGATGTCAGAATTTTTCTTTTTGGTTGAACTATCCCTTGAAAATAATGTAATGGTGCCAAAGCGTCTGTAGCAGATCAATTGTCAAATGTAACAAATTTGGAGCATTTCATGAATCCCTTTAAAATGGCTCTTGATGTGATTCCATTTGGGAACTTTATAGAGTATGTTGGATACTCTGGATGATTCCTGTATAAATTACACAGAATAAAGATATTTCCATTGAAACCCAATGCAATAAAAAAAAAAATGGTGATTTTTGTTTTATTTTATATATATGTTTAGTAGTGCCGTAGAATGATGCCATATGACTGTGGTGACAAAGGGCTGAACTTGCTCAGATTGAATACTAATAAGCATTTTTTTTTTTTTTTTTTTTGTAATATGAATAAAAAGTTTATCACCCCAGTTTTACAGGGGACATGAGTTCCTCCTTTTGAAGCTGCAGGCTGTACACAGTGTCTGATGTCATTTGAGATTTCTCTTTTTTTTTTAGTTTGTCATTATGTGGCCCAAGTTTAACTAAAAGAAAACTATCAAACATATACACTAACATATGTGTCATTTTTGATGCTGAATTTTTTACCTTTCAAGTTTGATAGACTTTTAGCCCTTCGGTTCTTCTCTATTTGTCAAGGTAATTTGTTCTCTTGGTAGTAACTTCAATTATTTTAGTAATGTTCAGTTGTGTCACCCACTTAATTGAGACGTAAACTCAGCAAAAAAAAAAAAAAAAAAAGAAGAAAAAATAAACATCCTCTAACTTTCAACTGCTTTTATTTCCAGCACTGCAGTGCACCTCATCCGCATGGACTGAGCCAGATTTGCCAGTTCTTGCTGTGAGATGTTACTCCACTCTTCCACCAAGGCACTTGCAAGTTCTTGCATGTCTGGGGGGACACATGGTTACATGTGGTTTGACACTGCGAGGACTATCAGCTTGTCCTTCGTGTCTCCTTGTAGCACTGTCTTAGGCGTCTTTGATTATGGACATTGCGGTTTATTGCTCTGGCCACATCTGCAGTCCTTATGCCTCCCTCTTCACACAAGTGATCGAGGACCCTGGACATCTTTCTTCTGGTGTTTTTCAGAGTTAGTAGAAATGTCTCTTAAATGTCGTAAGTTATTGGAACTGTGACCTTAATTGTCTACCGACTGTAAACTTGTAAACTGTTAATACTTTGAGGACTGTTCCACAGGTGCATGTGCAATAGTTGTTTATGGTTCATTGAACAAGCATGAACACTGTTTTACTATATATATATATTATACAGTATGCTGAAAAGGGACTTTTTTGGTTAGTTTAATGTTTTAGGTTTATACTCAAATTCCTTCAGCTGCAGTAAACCTCAACAATATAAATGCACATAAGGCATCAGTTTGCTGTCTGAAAAGTGCAGTTCCACAATGCTGGTGTTTATGTACACCTCCACAATGTAGATTATGAATGAAATTTCATAACACCCTGTAAGTGTTGCCTTTTATTTTGTGCGTTTTATTCTCAGTGATTTTGTCCTGGGTACTGGCTAACTTACATTACAGATAAATCTACTGTATTATTATTAGTGTTTGAAATGCGTAATTTGGAGCTGAAGAGTAAAATGGTAGTGTGGTTGGAACATGAACTGTAATAAAAGAATAACCAATCATTCACATTTACCTTATTAAGAATACTCAACATATCTGTCCTGTATACCAATAAGAATAAAAAATCAGGTGAAGGGAACTCTAAGTCTCTCCACTGCTTATATACATTATTTAAAAAGCATGATGGTTGCACAACTTGTCCCATGCAGGGTCACAGGGATACTGGGCCCAATAGCATCTTGGGCCATATACAGGGAAACACCCTGGGTGCATGGCCATTGGCCAGCGACTTTAAAATGTATTTGAAAATAATTAGGAATATTTTGAGACTTTAAATGTGTATTTTACCCTATAAATGACCTGCTTGCTGCCATCTTTGCTCTTGGGAGCTCAGTTCAGGGCACATAAATGGCATGTGACTAGGCTACTCTGGAGCTGCTGTAAAATGACGCCAAGACAATTGGGTGATTTTGTCAGAATACTGCTACTGGGTCATTCTTCAATTGGGGTGGCAAATGAGAGGCAGAAATTGTAAAAATGCTTGTTTGTTTTCTTTTAATAAAATGTATTGCTATGCATTTAAAAGTAGTTGAATATTCTATATTCATTAAAATTTAAGCTTAATAACATTTAGATTTTTAAATAATTTGAATCAAAAACTGGTGAAACAACCACTTATGTCTATGGTGTTACCAATATTTGAAGTAAAATTTTGGTTAGTTCTAAAATGAGCAGGGATATGCAACTTTTGGTAATAATTAATAAATAAATAAATTACTTTAAGGACTCAGTTTCATTGATCGTTTAAATTTCATTTTTCAAAAGAAAAGTTTAATTGTTCATCTTGGCCCCAATTTTTGCCAAAGAAGAATTGTTTCTTTTGTTTTTTAAATGTGTACATACATAAAAAGGCAGGAACATGGTCTGCGCTACCTTTATAGTCTTTATTCTAAAATATTGAAACCACTTTACAGTCTAAAAACATTAAATTATAAGATTAAATGACTCTGAAGGAAAGAAATTTCAGATACGTTTTGAAGTAACACCACAGACATTATATTACACCACAGACATAATATTGCATAATAGGTTTAACAATTAAGTTTATTGTGCAGAATAATGAAAATCATCATGAGGATTACAAGAGAGATACAATTAGCCTATATGATTATGGATGTCCTATGTGTTTTATTAAAAATACAACATTGCTGGTTGTATATTGTCTGTGGAGTTACTATAGAGTCTGTGGTGTTACCCATAGGGTGTTACCAGGAAAGACAGTAACACCACAGACAGTAACAACACAGACAAATTAGCCTAAATCCAGACTTTTCTAAAATGGAGGCTGACATCATGATGATTTAAAGATCAGGGGACATTTTGGAAATATGAATAAGTATGTATGTATCAAATTTTTTATTAAAATATGTAAAATCTGCAAGTTATCAACATAACACCACAGACACCAATAAAGTGCGACACATGAAATTGTCAGGAATTTAGCTAATTTTAAGAAAATTAATAAGAAAGAATATACTTACCATGCACCCCTCAGATTAACCAGTACTTGCAATCACCTTTACATTCAGGAAGTAGCCCAAATAGATTTCTCCCTTTTCTTAAAGGGACGACGTCCATTGATGTAACACCACAGACATGAATTTGGGGGACACTACTTTTTTCTTTGATATTACAAAATATGTATTTTTTAAAACAATTTAATAAAATTGTACATGTTAAATAAAATCTATATTCACAATATAACCACTTTATTTGTGTTAAAAATTTTATATTGTTGCAATTACATTCCATGATACCTCTCTGAGGTATGGCGGGAACATGCATATTTTGTTATACATGCAATCTCTCAAACTCAATTAAATATGTATTTTAAAACAAAAATGTAACTATTAATAGTGCACAAATTGTGTTTATCCTACAGAATACAAAAATGCTAACATTTTAAAATTTATTGGTATTTAAAGTTTATTTCAACTGTTGTAAAGTAGAGGGACACCACTTGCCACCACAAATGAAGAATGACCCTACTGGAGTTCTTTTAGACAATGCTAAATCTTGGGACAGACTCTATAAATTTTCAGGTTAATCTTTAATCTGACAACTGCACATAAAATAAGTATTTATGAGCAACATAACATTATTAAAATTCCGACAGACTTGTTTCACTTTTACCTAAATTGTCCATGGCGAAATTGTTTTCAGCTGTTAATCACTTTGACGGAGGGTTTTTTCTTCTTCTTTGTTTTAAGGATTCGTTTTATCTGGATCGGAGTCGGAGTAATAGCCTACTCTTTACTCTTTTAATTCCTTGTAGGGTATAACTGTATCATATTTATATCTATTTTAATTCCTTTTATAACTGTTATAATTTCCCTTGATTTTATTTTGTGATTATTTTAGTTCCTTTCTGTGTAAAGCAATTTGAATTACCATAATGTATGAAATGTGCTATATAAACTTGCCTTGCCTTGCCTAATGCGTACCGACAGGTACCAACCTCTGTTTCTACTTGTTATTTGTCTCCCCCTAGTGACATCTTGGTAAATAAAGTATTTTTTTTCAGAACTGCAACCCAGATAACGAGTAATATTGTGGTAATTATTTAAATACTTAACAGAAACGGTGTAAATAATTCATAATACGCCAATATACATTAGTATATTTTAAGTGGATAATGATAAGATACTACATGCCATGGTTATGCACATGAGTGTTGAACCCGGAAGTGTGTCCAAACGCGCATGCGCACTGACCAGTCCACGCAATCAGGAAACAAACACGCGCGAGGATTCGCGTTTGAAGTAAGAAAGTGATATTGAACATTTTGCGATTTCGCAATACTTTTTTTAACGAATCTAGAATTTGTTCTGACTTGTAAACTACCAAACAATTCAGCACAGCGATGTCAACGAGATAAACATTACACGCGAGCCCTCCCTGTCATGTTCTGAATTGTTGTCATGTAATTCAATTGATTTATACATTTGATAAGTGAATGTTTTTGTCTGTGGTCGTTCCGTTGTTTTGATTACCTTATATTATTGTTAAGTTCGAGCAGCATGGATTCCGCATGGACGGCTTTTGATACTGAAACTCAGACTATGCTTCAAACAGCGATGAACGGTATGTAAACTTTACCTGACTTCTCTGATAATCCATTTAAAGTGATTTGGCTAGGTTTTGAAGTATATTGCCTTTAGCTTACTCTTGCAGGTTAAGAACTTTAAAAGAACAAGTGATTTCTTTCCTTTCAGATCCAAAGAGAGTTGATATGGACAAGCTTTCTAACGCCATTGTAGAGCAGTCATTGAAAGACCTCTCGTTCTGTAAAGATGCTGGCCGCTTGTGTTATACTGTAGTTCAGGTAAGCCTTTCTTATGTTGCTCTTTAACTTGTGACCTTTAATATATCCTTAACACAAAGCTGTTTCATGAACCAACAACTGTCTGCAAAACACAGGATGAAATGAACCTCCATTGAAGCCATGTATTTTGTTTTATTACACTGCGATTCAACTTTTATACAAAATAGGCAGAGGCCCGGAAAGCTGCATCCAGTGTATTCAGGCGAAAGCTGTTGAATCGTCTACAGCAAGAGTTCACTGCCAGGGAGGAGATTCGAAAGCGCTCGGTGGAGGAGTGGGTGTGTGTGGTCACGTTTATATGCAGCGTATTTGATTATATCAAGGTAAAATATCTCAGTTGCAAGTAGGCAGTTTTTAATTTGTATCGGATGGTCTGTTTTTCCTCAACCAGGTTTGACTAACTTGCTTGTTTTTAGGTAAACGATGCTCCTGTTGTGGCCCTTGTGGATCCAATATATGACTGCCTCTTTAGGTTGGCTCAGCCAGATGCCTTGATGAATGAGGAAGAGGTAAAAGGTTTGGCTCATAAACATTTGGAAGTAAATTTAATTTTGGGAAGGAATATATAACTATCCGTCAACATTATAATTTTTGACTGTCTGCTGCATTGGTATCATAACCTTGTTTCGAATTAACAAGGAATGTCAGGATTGTAGGAATGTCAAAGGACAAAGTAGCTTTGTGCAATTTTGTGGAATATCCAAATTCCCAGTATTCATAAAACAGTAATAAAAAAAACGGACGATTTAAGGCCCTGACGTACTCACTCTTTTTGTTCTTCAAGAAAGTTCGAAAAACCTGCGTAACGATATACTGTTTTCAAACATTCAGATGCCGCCCACACTGCAAACATTTAGTTTAATATTTAAATATGTTTAAATTTTACATATGTGCTGTGCACTATTCTCTCAATAATACAACAAATGCACAACAAAAATGACAGCGGTGAGAAGGGAGCAGTCAAGAAATCATCTGATCATAGGGAAGTAGATATGTTTACTCCAGATCTGCAATTCGGCACAGCATTTATACACCGCTTTATAAAATACACATTGGTTCAAAGCAGCTTAAGTAATAAACAGGAAAAAATAGAATCCGTGTTGACAAGTTCTTTAAATTTAGGAGTCAGTATTTAATTTGAAAGCAGCTCTCCAGTTTATTCTATCTGCCCTCGATGTAGCGAGTGAAGGAATGAATGAATGAATGAATGAGAAGGTGAAGCCCCAGAGCACACCCACCTTTAATGCAATTGTTACGGACTAATGGCTGTTCAAATGTGTTTACAAGCCTGAGCAAAGTTTTACGAAATATACGTTTAGTGGTCAAGTTGTAATGCATACTATAGCATCAGTTGATTTTATAGGCAGTGTTTTCACCTTCACACATTATTACTGAATGCATTTTAGCTTTATTGATTATATTTTTAAAGGTGATTAATCCATTAACTCCTCGATTAACAATTACTCATTGACATCCCTATGCCGAATGTAGCATGTGATTGTGTTCACGCTTTACAGAACGTGCTACTTTTTAATGGTTGTGAAGTTTTTTTAAATGTAGTACATACTCTGACAGTACATGATTTCTGAAGTTGCAAAAGACAATTTCTTTGGCCATTTGTAAGATTTTAATTTTTTTTTTTACATTTGACTTATTTTAAATCCATGAATTTCTTTTGTGTTTCTAACAGGTGGACTGCCTGGTCTTACAGCTTCATCGTGTGGGTGAGCAGCTGGAGCAAACAAACTCTCAGCGCATGAATCAGCTCTTTTACTTGCTGAGGGATGGTTTTCTCCTTCAGCAAGACCTCGGCTCTATGACGAGGCTCTTGCTGCTGGAGATCTTGGAGTTCAGGGCCAGTGGTTGGACCCTCACTGAAACTGCACACAAGTACTACTACAGTGAAGTAGCTGACTGAGGAGAGGAGGAGGTTCCTTGTTCAGCATTCGGGTTTCAAGCGTTCAGTGTTCACGGAAGGCCTAAAGAGTACTTCATGGGAGAAAGAAGTGGAAACCCCATGTACTAGTACTGTGGAGCAGTATGGCGGAGCTCGTGTTCATGCATTTGCATGTGTTGTGTTCAGCGTTTGGGTTTAGCTCAGAATGGTCAGAATTTGTTCTATTTTGAGGTTAGTGTCTTAAATCTGCACTGGATGATGATGATTCCATGCAATAAGAAAAGCAATCGCTACCAGCCGCAAACCTGTGAGTCACCAGCAGTATACATGAATGGCAGTTGTCTTTTCTGTTTAGTTCTTTTTAATTTATTATGTTTTAGAAGTTTCATACAATGAACACTTTGTTTGTACAGTTTCATATTTTTTACAGTGAAGGGTTATTGCAATATCAGTGGAAGATGCTTTGACTTTTACCTGTGTTGTTAGCACATTAGGATACCTTGTAAAAGCTTCTTAATTTTATATTCATTTTAAAATGCCATTGTCAAAGTTTCTGTTTGGGCCAATATGTATGAAAAAAAATGTTCAGTCATGTTGGCTGCTGTAAATTTATTGTTTCAAAATTTGAGAGCATTTTCATTGTTTTGTTTATATACTATAAAGTCTGCTGTTTTGAGTTGCATAAACAAGTGTCAAGTGCATAATCTCTCTTTATTGGCATGACAAAAAAAAAATATTTTGTATTGCCAAAGCATTAAAACAACATAGAAAATGATTTAGAACATTTAGTAAAGCATGTGTACAGACAAAAATTAAACTAAATAAAAAAGACAGTATTATATATATTCAGGGCTAGATATAGCAAAAATAATAAAATTAATCAAGAATAATAATAAAAAGATTATAATACAGAAATCATGTAACAACTGAGCTTAGTTACTTAAGAATGATTATAAATGGTGCCAGATTAGGATCAATTGGATATGACAAAACTCAGCACACTGCATGGCCCTAGTTGTAAAGATTTAGTTATAAGAAAAATCCCCAAATTTATTCAATTTATACAGAATTACTCATATTATTCTGAACCCATATATCAGACTCGAGCAAATAATAACATCACTTGAAAACTTAAATCGCATAAACCTCCCACAAGCCAAAATCTTAAATTCACACACACAGACCTGGTGACTTACATTATTAATGTGTGAATTTAAGATTCACGAGTAACTAAAGTAAACTGATACATTTTTTACACCTTATTATTGTTTTATAACACAAATGATATCTTATATCATGAAATAAATGGGGTGAAAACATTTGGTTACAGGACTACTATAGGGGGAGGTAAATATATTTGTGAACAGAATATTTCATCATTAACTATTTACATTAAAGAACTTCGCTTCCTTTCGGAAGACCACAGGCCACTGATTCACACAGAGGCACGAGAATGTCACATGACGGGCTTGTTGTGTAGTTCCCTCTCGTCAGTTATGCATTTGTGTGATCATGGCGGATCCGGAAGGAGAGTCACTGGAGTCATGGCTAAGTGAGTTTTCATGCTAATACATTACCAGAATATGGTTTAATTTTACTCTGTAGAGTCTTTAAGAGACAGAAAACAGTCATATCCGGATGCTGTTTGTGACCAGTTGTTTTCTCATGTCTTAGCGTGTCTGTGATATTGACAGGTCATGAGGGTTGGTTGGTTGGATGGACTGACCCATCCTAGCCAGCATTTTAGGGTATCGTTGATGCGTTTAAAGTCGGCAGAATATTTGGTTCCAACGCGTTATGCCCCTAAATGTCTAGGTTTTGAGACACGTAGGCAGTAATTGTGATTAGCAAACTCTTCTGTCATTCACCAATCATTTAAACTCTTTTTGAACGGCTGTTGTCTAAACAGCTGTAACTTTGCACTTATTTATTGTTAGCTCTGAAACAGGTTCTGTTTTAAGTAGAAAATCAACCATTTTGTCTTGAACTTCCCACGTTGCATAGTTCACACTTTAAAAAGTGCCTTGCCTATAGCATACAATCTGCCTTTGAAGTTGTTTCATTATCGATGAACTTAGCGACACTGACACATAGTGAGCTGAATTGAATCAATACTAAACTAAATTTAGCTAAATTAAGTTGTTTTCTTGTTTATTATTGTGAGGCTGCTTTGAAACGATTTTGTATTGTATAACATGCTATAGAAATGTGACTTGATTTGGATAAAAGTATCTTCTACGTGCATAAATGTATTATGACATTTGTTATTTAATAAATATGTTCATTCAAATGTTTAGCAGAAGAAGAGTAAAAAATAAGATTTGAATTGATTTTCATTCAAAAAAATTGTTTTTTCATGTTAGACAAAGCCACCAATCCGTCAAACAGACAAGAGGAATGGGAATATGTCATTGGGTTCTGTGACCAAATCAACAAGGAACTTGAAGGGTATGTTTTGTCTTTTTGAGCATCTACACACTACGTGACTTTTGCCTCCGGTTTACAGTCTGGAGAGGAGTCGATGTTAGTTGCTGAAAATCAGAGCCAGTCCTTTAATGTACGATGCCCAGTTTTTCCCCTGTAACCATTTACAACATCTGCAAATGTATGATCAAATCTGTTCAGATTTTCAAAAGGCTTTGTTCCAGGCTTGAGCAGATAAGATAGGATTCTAAGTTAGGATGATTCTGTAATAAAGAAACTATAAAGTTTGTGTTTGTTCTTACAAATCACTGATTTGAGAATTGTGTCTGTAACTTGCAGCCCACAGATATCGGTCAGATTATTGGCACATAAAATCCAGTCACCACAAGAATGGGAGTCATTACAAGCACTAACTGTGAGTTTATCTCCTTCAGACCAAATATTATATGTTTAATAAAGTGACTGACTGACTGACTAACTAAATTCAGATTGTTCTTACAGGTTTTAGAAGCCTGCATGAAGAATTGTGGGAGGAGGTTTCATAATGAAGTTGGAAAATTTAGATTTTTAAATGAACTCATTAAAGTAGTTTCACCTAAGGTAAGTTAAGTCAAACTCTGTCATCATTTACCCACCTTCAAGTTATTCAAAACCTGCATGAATTTTTTTTTTGTCCAACTTTTTAGGTACCACCCATTACAGACACAATACCTCCATAATAAGTTTGCCCTTTTTTATCCTGCAGTATTTGGGAGACAGAGTATCCGAACAAGTGAAGACTAAAGTAATAGAGTTGCTCTACAGCTGGTCAATTGCTTTACCAGATGAGGCAAAGATCACAGAGGCCTATCAGATGCTAAAGATGCAAGGTTCTTTCATCACAAATATAAACATTTGCATTTATAAGAATCTCACCTACTTATTTTCTGTCTTCCTATTTTGCTAGACTGTCTTGTTTAGTCTTTGTCGCATTCTTTCTTAGGTATTGTAACAGAAGACCCAGAGGTTCCTGTAGACAAGACCCTTGTTCCCTCGCCAAAGCCCAAGAATCCAGTGTTTGACAATGAGGAAAAGAGTAAGGTGAAGAAACACATTACAGTATTAGAACTTAAAAAAAGATTCCCGGTTCAGTACAATTTAGGCTCAATTGACCATATTTATTGTATAATATTGATTATCAGAAAATTGTTTCAGTTTGTCCCTTGTTTTCTTTATCTAAAAAAAGCAAAAGTTACATTGTCTAGGTTGAGTGAGGCACGTACAATGGAAGTGAATGGAGCGAATCCATAATGTAAATGTAAAAATGCAAATTTTTTCAATTGTTTAGCCACAAGACATAAACAACATGTGTTAATATGATTTTAGTGTAAGTTACTTACTAACCTTTTCTGTGAGAAGTTACATAAAGTTGTATGATTTTGTTGGTGTGATTGATAACAGATTAATGCTAAACAAATTCAATGAGCATGTGCATACAAATTATGCAGTGTTTAAAAAAATCGGCCGGTACAATTCTGGTGGCAATTCTTGCGTCACTGTACGCGGGCCCTCGCGTACACATAAAAAAACGATGTATACTTTGGGTTTTAAGGCCGTAAATCACCAAACCATAAAATGCTGCTTTAAACAACTTAACAGCTCAAAAGCTTTTTTTAAAAGATATTTTAACAAGAATCAAAGGGAGTCCTTTTATGAAACGTAATCTCCTTTTAAGTCCAAATGCTGCTGACAGAGCTTTACTTGTATTGAACCTAGAATATTATTTTAAGGGTAATTGTTTTGCAAAATTGTAAAGCATTGTCTATCTATAAACATTTCCTTGCAGCGTCTTGCGGAACTTCTTAAGAGTAAAAAGCCTGAGGATCTTCAAGAAGCCAACCGCATTATCAAGAGCATGGTCAAAGAGGTAAGTGATTAAATAATCTTGTGCTTTTTTTTAATACAAATACTTCACTGACAAATGAACAAAGTAAATCCTTCAAATATCTTTGAAAAAAAAACAGGAGCCAGTTTTTTAGGAATGTACTAATTGTATTCATGTCGTTTTGAAAAACACATTTAAAAAATAAAAAAATGACTGTCATGTACACAGTAAAAAAACAAAAAGCAATAACATTTGCTTTCCGACATGTCATTTAGTGTATTTTTTTGTTGCAAACATTATATATTATTATGTTTTTGTAGATGCACCACATGACAATTTCATAAAACATTGTCATAAAAAGGTACTTTTTTTTATTAAGGTATTTTAAGAGACTTGATATTATTTAATTATTCAATATTAATCTGATATTATTTGTTGACACAGCCGTGAGGGTCTACTATGATGTGATATAATTCCTATTTTAAGTTGGGGGGTTTTCTGCATGTTGATTGCATGATTATTTTTAAGCAGGTTTATGCCGTTTTGTTAAAATATAGTTTTGTAAGAAATAATGGTAGCACTTTATTTTACAGTCCTGTTCCCCATATACATACTATGTACTACTTATTATAGTTATTACAATAACTGAGTAATAACTAGGTACTAACCCTGAACCTAAACCTAACCCATGTAGTTACCTTAGCCAACTTATTAACCAGTACTTTCTTAGGTAAGTACACTTTAAGTGCATGTACAGTCAAATAAATTGCACCCGGAATAATAATAAAATATTATACCAAAAAGTATCAGTTTATTTTAATTCAGAAATTGAAAGCATGCTCATGGTAGAAGTGGTGTATTCAAGTCATGATTACCTTTTTGTTTACTCCCTTGACTGTTGTGCTTGCAATGATTAATATGCATTTTTTTAAATGGCTTACTGCCCTCTTACTTTGCTTTCAGGATGAGGCTATACAACAGAAAGCTTCCCATCGTGCCAGCACCCTAGAGGAGGTGAACAACAGTGTGAAGCTCCTAAATGAGATGCTAAGTCATTTCAAAAGAGATGAGTCGACACAAGCAGACAAAGAACTTCTAACGGTGAGCCCTTTTAAATCCAGTCACTGCTAGACTTGCATTTGTACGTAATTGACCATGTGCAACTGTATGTTCATAGGATCTTTATAATGACTGTGACAAACTTCGAACCGCTGTCTTCAGACTCGCCACCGAGACAGAGGATGATGACAGTGCCTTAGGTAATACATTAGTAAATAAAAACTAATTTAGGTCTTAAAGGGTTAGTTCACCCAAAAATGTCAATTCTGTCAGTAATTACTCACCCTCATCATGTTGTTCCAACCCCGTAAGACCTTCGTTCATCTTCGGAACACAAATTAAGATATTTTTGATTAAATCTGAGAGCTGTCTCACTCCTCCATAGGCTTCTAAGGGACTGAAACTTGCTGGCCCAGAAAATGTATTAAAGACATCGTTAATATAGTCTAAGTGACTACAGTGGCTCAATCTTAAGTTTATAAAGGGACGAGAATACTTTTTGTGCGCAAAAAACAACAAAAATAACGACTTTATTCCACTATTCATTTCCTTCTCTCTGGGCCTCGAGTTAGTTCACGTAGTGTTTTTGCTGTCTGTGTTGCACGTCACCACGTAGGCTCACTATTGGACGACGCTGGTCATGTGTGTGATGCGTGTGACGTACAACACAGAAGCGCTGCGCTAAAACACTTTATTTAAATAATAAAGTTATTTTTGTTTTTTTTTGCGCACAAAAAGTATTCTCGTCGCTTGATAAACTTAAGATTGAGCCACTGTAGTCACTTGGACTATATTAACGATCTCTTTAATAACTTTTCTGGGCCAGCAAGTTTCAGTCCCTTAGAAGCCTATGGAGGAGTGAGACAGCTCTCAGATTTAATCAAAAATATCTTAATTTGTGTTCCGAAGATGAACGAAGGTCTTACGGGGTTGGAACAACATGAGGGTGAGTAATTACTGACAGAATATTTTCATTTTTGGGTGAACTAACCCTTTAAGCCAATTAATATATTAGAACCAAATAACTCCCTCTCCTTTACATGTACTTTGTGGTCTTTGGTGCAGGTGATATTTTACACGCTAGTGATGATCTCTCACGTGTAATCAATTTGTATAAAAAGATTGTTGAAGGACAGACCATTGTGATTGACATACCAGGTTCATCAGCCTCAAAACGTATGTATTATGTACCAGAATTGTTACAATTTACACATTAAAATGTTTTTAAAAAGATTTAGCATACTGTATCTGAATTATCCAAAGCATGGTTTTGCATGGTTTATGAAACTACAAGTCTGAAAATACAGTTCAATGTGAGTTTGTTTTCTGTTTTTCTGAACAGACCCCAATGACGGAAGCTCTTCTGAGATTTTGATTGATTTGGACTCGGGGTCCCCTTCACCCCTCAAACATGTTTTGACTCCACCCCAGCACTCGGATTCCCTTCCTGCTGACCTCCTCACACTTGCAGCTCGGCCTTCCTCTTCCAACACGTCCTCTGGATCGTCAAGTTTCCAAATCAGTCCTCCATCAAGCCAGCTTCCCAGCAGTCTTTCTCTTCTGGATGAAGAACTTGGTTCATTAGGTAAAGATGGCAATGTATTTTGCAGTGTATGATGTGTATTTTATTTGGAATGTATTTAACCCCTTAAACCCGAAGTGTACTGCTGGCGGTTTACTAAGCAACCACTGAATGGAATAACAAAAGATTAAGTATAATTTTAAAACTTAGAAACTCAGCTTTTTAATGCTAATTTTGATAATCTCTTAACGAGTGCTGAGCAGTCCCTCTAAAACCGAGTGTACTGCCTGCCACCTTGCTAGGAAAATATTAATAATAATATTTTTCTAAACTACTGCCTTGATCAACACAAAATAGGTGTCATTTGAAAGCTTAGAGTCTGAACTTTACAGTGCATGTAGCATATTCGGTGCATATATGCATAACAGTGCATATTCGATTAACTCCTAAGTAATGCTGTTATTTGCTGATAAATAGAAAATAAATGTTTTCATAATTTATGAAATAATTTGTTGTACTATGTACTGCAATATGTCAAAAACATCATACAGCTCAGATAGTCATGTGTCATCTAAAAAGGTCTCACGGAGTAGAATACAACAAGCATAATTGTTTCGGGCTTTGACTAAACTTGAGCGAGTTACCCATATGTAAATAATATACGGATGCGGCATTCGTCACGTTTTTGCTCGTAACTTCATAACTTCGTAACATGCTCCGATTGTGGAAAATGGCACAGCATTATTTACAGCAGATTCTCACGATTAAAATCAACATAATACATTGCGTTGATCACAAGATATTCCTCATGGAGGAACAATTTGAAAAATGCACTAAACAAGGCTACATTGGTTCCAAATGCTGTAACTTTTGATTACTTTATGCAATTCCCACAAAATGCAGATGCAGCTCACATGTAGAGGAACTTAAAAAAGGATTTTCCTCCTACCTTATTTTCTTCCTGAGTTATTACGTCAAATACGAAAGATAGGTATTATCAGCAGTTTCTCAGCATGAGAATGTCCTAATGTAATTTATATTTTCTAAAAATTAAAAAAGTGTTCTATCAAACTATGCCTACCTTTTGACTCTCCTTGCTGTAGTTTTGGAGTTATGAGTCTTTACGTTTGTGTATGTCACTCAGAAAAAACAACTCTTCAGGGCTTAAGGGGTTAATATAAAATTGAATACACCACTGTTCAAAAGTTTTAGGCCAATATTTCCACACTTTCCACATTAAGCAGCACAATCATTTTTTAATAATAAGAGGAAGAATAAAAAGAAGAAGAGAGAAAAGTTTCTTGAGCACCAAATCAGCATATTAGAATGATCTTGTTTGGATCATGTAACCTTGAAGACTCATATAATGGCTGCTGAATATGGAGCTTTGCCTTTTTACAGATTTTATTTATTTATTTTTTATTATTAAAACAGTTATTTTAAATGATAATAATATTTCACAAATGAATGTGTGTTTTTTTTTTTTACTGTTTTTACTGTCAAATAATAGCATTTTTATTATCAAATAAATACAGCCTTTGTAAACAAAAATCGTACTGACCTCAAACCTTTGTACAGGAGTGTAAGTATTATGTATAATATAATATAATTTTCTATAGGAGTGGGTTCCAGTTCAATAAGTAAGAGTCATCCATTTTAAGACAATCTCAGTGTTTAACACTCTTGGTGTTAACTGACTATTTTTCAGGCCTTGGTAGTCTGGACTCAAAATCAAAGAAGTCAGCAGAAAAGAATACAAAAGAAGCTCAAAGCAATCAGTGGATTTCTTCACAAGTAAGATTACAGTGCAATTTAAATGTATAATGAATTTAAAATGTGTGCTTAGAGAGTCTGCATTTTATGATGTTTGATATCTACCCATTAACATTTTCTTTTTTGTGTCTTTTTTTTTTTTGTAATAACAGACTTCTAAACCAGTGATTGACCTCCTCTTCAGCTCTGCTCCATTAAATCCTCTAATCTCAACAGCGCCACCTACCTCTGAAGCTACCTCAGTCACAAGCTTTGAAAACTCCCTCCAGCAGAGCAGTAAAGACTTTGCCATGCTGGACCTGGACAAGGCTAATAGGTAGTGAGAGAATAAGTAGCAATAAAAAATTAAAAAAAAAAAAAAACATTTATTCTTTTTATTTATTACATATTAGAATTACTTCTGACAGCTTATGTGACACTGAAGTAATGGCTGCTGAAAAATTTAGTTTTTTTTTTTTTTTTAATATATTCTAGAGAGGATTGATGCCATTGGTAAATGTTAGTTGTTCTGAGATGAAACAGTTTAATAATAGCATTAAAACAGGGAAGGAAGGAAGGAAAGCGGCAGAATGTGCACACTCTATTATTAGAGCCTTTTATTGTGATCAGAGAACTGCTTGTGAATTGTCTCGTTCCATTTAAATACAACTAATTGTTTGTTCTTTCTATATTAAGCAGCCAGTCCAAATATTCAAGCTCGGGCGGCAGAGAACTTAGAGCTTGGGAAGAGAACATTCATCCTGCATTAACCACATTCAGTTTTCCTGCTGGAATAACACCAGTGCCTTCTGCTGTATCCTCTGCCAAACCTCAGAGCTTCGCCCCAGACAGCCCTCTCTTTAGATCCCTGTCTCCAACACTACCCACCAGTCACTCACCCTCGGGCTCAGACATCTCCCTAAACACTGTCTTTGTTCCACTGGAGGCCATTAAACCAAGTAAGGCCTATAAATGAATATGGGTGCTGTGAGATCTATAGCAGTTATTCTAGACTTAATGACTTGCCTGTTATGGTAAGGCTTAGAACTGTTTTTCCCTTTATGTTTTCACAGGTAAGGAGGGTCCAGTGACAGTCTACGATAAGGATGGTGTTCGTGTGTTGTTGCACTTTGCTACTGACCATCCACCTGGTCGCCCTGATGTTCTGGTGATTGTGGTGTCCATGTTGAACACAGCACCACTGTTAGTGAGGAATGTAGTGCTTCAGGCAGCTGTGCCAAAGGTGAGATTTTTAATATTCTTCTGAAGTGTATGGAAGCTAAAAGTAGACAGTTATTGTTTTGTGATAGACAAGCATTTTTTACTTTATGGATTTTGCAGTTCTTAATTGCTTTTGGTTTCAGATGGTTTTGATTAATGAATTTTTGACTTTTACTTCTGTGATTTGTAATTGACAGTCTATGAGAGTGAAGCTGCAGCCCCCTTCTGGAACAGAAATGGTTCCCTTTAACCCCTTCATGCCCCCCAGTTCTATCACTCAGATCATGCTCCTGGCTAACCCACTGAAGGTGAAGAAAGACACACACATACACATTTACTTGTCTATCTAAATGAGGACATTCCATAAACTTATATCATTTTTATGAACAGATAGTTATAAATACTACAACTTAACCTTAACCTTAAAAGAAATCAATTCTGCTTTTTATAAATAGACATCCTCAAAAGTTAGTTTTGTTAGATTTAGCTCACTTCTGGGTGAGAATTTGTCCAAAATATGGTTTGGTAGGTACGTCACTAGACAACTGTCTCACCCTTAACATCACATTTATAAAATACATTTATATTATTATTTATATTGTTTTTTTGTTTTGTTTTGTTTTTTGCAAACTTGTTAGAATAATGCCTAACCTTGGAAAATAAATTGAATATTAAATAATAAATAACTTTCACAGTCATGTTCAGTTTTATTTGACTTATTTTGAATAAGTAATTGCTCCAAAACCGCTAAAAAAGTACATCTTTATAGTATGAATGTGTGTAATATGAATGTAATTTGGATGTACTGCATCCGCCATGCTGTCAGTATCATGTGACCTACCAGCGTTAGTTACGTGGCTTCACTGCCATTTATAAATCCTCTCTTGTGGCCTCATGGGAGAGTAAAGTGTCCATCGTTTGCACACTTCAGAATCCCGCCTGAAGTAGGTCGTCCGGGTACTTTTTGCCTACTCTTCTACGAATACTGTGAATTCGTCCATACTCCTTTTGTCACATATTCTTTTTTCCTACTATATAGTAGGGAAGTAAGCGATTTTGGATGCAGCCTCTATTTCCATGGTTCATGATTTAATTACGCACTTAGTTATGTTAATTAATTACCATTCCCTTGTGTAATAAGCTCTGAGTTCTGTCGATTCCTGGTTGGGTGTTAATCGTCTATGATTTACGCAATTTGCGTTTCTCGTATGCTGTTCCTGTGATCCCCTGAGTATTTTGCATTGTGAATAAAGACTGTCTTTTTGTTTCTTCTTCGTCAGTAACTGAAGACAAGGGTTTTTGTTTTTTTGTTGTGTTTTTTTATTGTACAAAACAATATAGAGTCACACCATTTTGTATCGCTGAAAACAGGTTAGGTTATAGAATGCTTTTATATGGAATTTCTTGAATATTTGAAATGTTTCATCACTGAAAAGTCAATTGTCATGTTTGTCACCATATTTCGAGAATTGCTACATTGCTAATCCCTGCAATATTAGTTATTAGATTGTTTTACTTGTGGCCATACAAAGAAATTATAAATATGTTTACATGATAAAATGTCTATGATAAACTCAATGACTGCGTAAATAATTGTATGTGTGTGTTTTTCAGGAGAAAGTGAGAATGAGGTACAAGCTGACATTCATCCTTGGAGAGCGACAGGTCACAGAGTCTGGAGAGATAGACAAGTTCCCTCCAGTGGAAAGATGGGGTCATTTATAGCTGTGTAAGCACTATTACTCGTGAAGAGAAATGGAAAACACGGTGTGCATCAATGAGCCTTCGACTGTGTCTCAAAGATATGTTGACACATTGGATGTTACATTTATAAATCCCAATCTGTGAGTAATCCCCCAGATGTCTTGATATGCTGGTCTTAGGTACTCATTAGGTTCTGTTGTCATTAACATAAGCATGTTGCTTATAGTAATGGGTCATTTTATTGTTAGCCACCACTTGACAATTCAGCTCATTCAGATCACTGGACAGGTTACAATTTTTCTATCCTTTAATCTCTGTTCCGTGATGTGATGCACCAGTTGTGTTAGAGCCTATGTGAATTCTGAATTTATTGATGTTATTTCTGAGTTTTACATATTTATTTCATTACTATTTATCAGATTATTGGTGTTTGACATGGCTGGCCTCACTGGTTTAAAGCCAAGGTTACTTTGTCTTGCGTCATTTAGCAGAAACTCAGCAGATAACAGTAATTCACACAGGGAAGTGTGGAGGGGAAAGGAGTGTGCAAAGCATACTTGACTTCTGTGTTTTTGGATGTAAAGTTTCACTTTATTTCCTTTTTTACACAACTGGATGGAAATCGCCTATTTGCAGAGTTGTCAGATTTTCTTTATTTTTGTGTGTGTGTAATTGGACAGGAGGCTGGTTTTGATGTTTTACATGACATGTTTTACACTTCATTTTAGGGTTATTACAGATGCAATTATTTATATGATAAAATTTGACTTTTAAAAGATGTGTTTGCGAATTTTGTATGGCTTTTGTTTTACAGCAGATGTCTCAGTATTATTTTGTTGTACTGGATGTGTCCAGGAGCCTATTCTAATGATTATTAATTTGACTTGTAAATTATTTTGAAGAAGAGCTTCACAAATATTCCAATGATACTGTTCTTTTTAGACTCAGTTAAATCTACAATTTAACATTATGTATACTGTTTTAAAGACAAATAAATATATTGTTTTGAACAATGTGGTATACTATGTCTATCAGTATTGGTTGCTGTTGGTTTTGTCAAATCATTCACACTCAGCTTTGCTGCTTAAATGCAGCTGGGGATATTCCTGATTTTGTCAAATCAAGGGGAGGATGAGGGTAATGGGATTCCGGAAGTGGACCCTTTTAAATGTCGTCATTTCCGGCGGCATTACGCGCGTTCGTGAGAGGCAGAGGCAGTCATGGCAGACGAGAAGCCAAAGGTGCGTGTGCAAGACTCTTTATAAATGTTCTTATAAGCACGACAATTCTTTGTT
Organism: Rutilus rutilus; assembly: GCF_951802725.1. NCBI lineage: Eukaryota > Metazoa > Chordata > Actinopteri > Cypriniformes > Leuciscidae > Rutilus > Rutilus rutilus. The sequence continues at coordinate 21,129,805 of NC_140217.1, read as the reverse complement.
ATATGATTAATGGGGACTTTTCTGAGTTTATTTTCCTCTCATTTATTGGTCACGGATTCAATTTCTTTGTGAAATGGTGATGGTTTTCCATAAAGCTAACGCGCTAATTATCCAGTTCGCTAATGTGCCTCGCACCTCATACACACGGCAAGTGATAAGACAAAACTTGTAGTAAACAAAGCACTGTATTTTGGAAGCGCGCAGGGTCCATCTGCAGTTTCTCGCGAGCTCGCTGACTGTTCGCGCGCAAAGCTCTGGACTCGCGAGTTAGTACCGACAGTGTAGACTACAGCGTGGATTTATTACAGACGCGTTGTAGGAGTTCTGTTTGTGTATTTAATCTTATATCGAAAGACTTATTTTTTTGACAATAAAAAAAAAAAAAGTCGTGTTGTGCGTGTCAAACCTGTACTGAGGAGCCCCAGCCACTGCACGTTTTTCGTGTCGCCCTCATCTAACACATCTAGCAGCTAAATCAACTCATCAGCTCAGTAGTAGAGACTTAAATGAAGTGCGAGTGATGAGCGAGATACAAAATGTTCAGTGGTGGGTGGGGGTCCCTAGAGGTGATGATACACAGGGCAACTTTTTTTTGAGCAATGTTGCTGGGCAATCTAGCCGAGCGATTGTTGCTTGGGCACTTTACCATTGAAAATGGGCAATACACTTTTGTTTGTGTTTGTTTTTTTCACTTATTAGCGTTGCAAACCCTTTTATTGAACTGAATTCGTTTGTGTTCCTGTCATGATTCCAAGGTGCTACAATCTTGTACCATCCAGTTATGCGCTCTACATAATTGTGGCCAAGCATGTATTTATTTAGCTGTTGATGTCTGTATTTATGATAACTGTATTTTACTTTTCATTTCAGGAGGGTGTAAAAACAGAGAATGACCACATCAATCTGAAAGTGGCTGGGCAGGATGGCTCAGTGGTTCAGTTTAAAATCAAGAGGCACACACCCCTCAACAAACTGATGAAAGCATATTGTGAGAGACAGGTAAAATTATTTTATTTGCATTTACCTTCCCTTACAGTAACAATCATCCTTCCTTTAAGTGCACAGGTTGTCCATACTTGCCACTAAGAGATGGGTAAAGATGCGAATGTCTGGGAATAATTGGTTATAAGTTGGATATAAATCTCATCTGTATAAGGGTGATGGAAACATAGCTATTGGTTGCACATACATACTATATGTATGTGCAACCAATAGCTATGTTTCCATCACCCTGGTTTTATGCGCATTTTGAAGTATTGCATCAGAAACAAGTGGTGGAAAAGTTTTTATGCTTACTTGGTGGTCTTTGACTAGTGCAAAAAAAGAATTAATGAGAGAGAAACGCATTGGCTGAATAAATTCTGATGGAGTGAATATTAAACCCCCGTGACTAATCGACTGTTTCGAATGGTGTTTTATTTTTATTTAGTGTTCGTTACAAATACCACCGTCATCCGCTCAAACAACTAGATGGCAACGCACTAATTCTTTTTTTTTTTTTGTGAACTTAGAAAAGATTCGCTTCACGTTTGGATGGAAACCCAGTTAATGAGCTTCCCTGCCCAACATTATAATAAATATAAATAGTCTGGTTCAGTATTCACTGAAAGCTAGTCCAGTGTCACATTATCAGAGTTCCTCTGAAATCTTGTCTAGATCTGCTCTGGGGAATATTATGTATGTATGCATGTCTGTGTGTGTGTGCAGAAGCATGATTTACATGCTCACAGCTGCACATCTGTGCATTTTTCAGCAGCAGCATGTGTAGTCCGCCAAGACCAAATACATCAACACGGTCATATCCTTTTATACAGAGTTTCTCAACTCACATCTTCAGGAACAACCTCCCAGAAGGTTTTAGATGTTTCTGATTTTTACTGAAACTTTAAAATCTCAGCTCAGGATGGTCCTAGCTCCTTGGAACAAAAACTGATCTCTGAAGCACATAAAAGGGTACATCTATTAACATTTTCCACATTATTGTTTCCTTAGTCTTAAAGGGATAGTTCACTTTGAAATTAATTTTTGATATGTTTTAGCTTACCTCAAGGGCATCCAAGATGTAGGTGTCTTTGTTTCCGCAGTAGTTTTAATTTTTATATTTTTAGGTCAAACCGTTCTTGTCTGTCAGTCATATAATGCAGGTCGATGGTCACTGGCTCAAAACACAAGCACAGAGTCCAAATTAAAACAATTCCCCGTCGTCCAAATTAAACAATTCCCCATCGTAAGTACACATTGATGGCCTAAGACACGAAACGAGCGGTTTGTGTGAGAAAACGAACAGTATTTATATCGTTGTTATCTCTTGAAAACAGCACACGTCCAAATGATCTGAGGGCGCGGGCGGGTATAGATATATACATAGATGTCGCCTTGGCTACGGTTTCGTTCCAATGAACTGCAGTAGCGAAGGCGACATCTAGTGTATACATCTATACCCACCCGCGGGCGGGTATAGATGTATACACTAGATGTCGCTTGGCTACGGTTTCGTTCCAATGAACTGCAGTAGCCAAGGCGACATCTATGTATATATCTATACCCGCCCGCGCCGTCAGATCATTTGGACGCGTGCTGTTTTCAAGAGATAACAACGATATAAATACTGTTCGTTTTCTCACACAAACCGCTATTTTCGTGTCTTAGGCCATCAATGTGTACTTATGATGGGGAATTGTTTAATTTGGACGATGGGGAATTGTTTTAATTTGGACTCTGTGCTTGTGTTTTGAGCCAGTGACCATCGACCTGCATTATATGACTGACAGACAAGAACGGTTTGACCTAAAAATATCAAAATTGAAACAACTGCGGAAAAAAAGACACCTACATCTTGGATGCCCTTGAGGTAAGCTAAAACATACCAACATGTTATTTCAAAGTGAACTATCCCTTTAAATGCCAGAGCAAGGGATAGTAGAAATATAGGGAAAGTCTGAATTCAGGTTGATCGGGATTCCCCAATCAACCTGAATTCGTCATTTGGCAGGGCCTTTTCTTCACAGTATTCCACTTGGATGTTATGTGTCTAAAGCATGCTTATCGAGAAGTCAAGTCAACATTTGGTCTGTTCACAGGGGCTATCAATGCGTCAGATTCGGTTCCGGTTTGATGGGCAGCCAATTAATGAGACTGACACACCAGCTCAGGTACAGTCGCTGATATGACCAGTTCTGGATGTCACCATGCTTAAGGTATTCATATCATTCATAGTCTTTCTTTTTTTTTTTTATCTATTTGCAGTTGGAAATGGAGGATGAGGATACAATTGATGTATTTCAGCAACAGACTGGGGGCCTGATGTAAATAACTACCTCTGCCCTCCATCACCATGTCCTCCTTTCTGTCCCCTGCATTTTTTTTTTAATAGGCTGACCTCCCTCCACCTTGCCAAAACGTGTGCTCTAAAATGCCCATCAGCTCTCCCAAATCAGATGAATGGCTTTCTTAAAATATTTGTGTAAACGCTGATATATTTCATCAGATGTTGACCTAAGAGTGTTAAGACTAAAATGCTTTTGATCAGTCATCAGATTTGGTATATAGAACTTTAGTCAGTGTCAGTTCTAAGGTACAGTTTTGTTTGCTCAGAGCCGTTGGACTTTTTATAAATATTTTATATGTTGGTGTATTTCTCTTTTGTACTCAGGCTAATTTTATTTAGTGACTTGTGTTGTGAATTGAAATGTTGATAAGATTTTGTGTTGGAATAAAATTGTTTTACAAAACCACTTGAGGCTTTTTGTTTTCTTTTTTACCGGTTCATTATTACATTTAAAAAAAGTAGCAACATCGTTAAATGGGGCATTGTGTTTCCACTATTCTTTTTAGATACAGTTGTGGTTTACATACACATTGTAGAATCTACAAAATAACATCATAAACATGTTTTTAGTGCTCCCTGAATAAGCAATTTCACAAACCAAATGTTTACAAATTGAGACAAAACAAAAGCGGGATAAGACTTCAAAAGTGTACATATGCAGTTAATTTTTTTTTTTTTTTTTTTTTTTTTTTACCAGAAGAATCTGGCACATTTGGTTTTCTAGCATCTTCTGCATATATAAACCCTTTCCAACAGTGACCGTATGAGTTTGAGATCCATCTTTTCACTGAAGCCAATTGAGGGGCTCATAACTATTCTAAAAGGTGTAAACACTTACAGATCCTCAAGAAAGCAACACAAATAGGAGATGGGGTGTACAGTTTTGAATAGTGTGAAAAAAAAAAAGTTGAAATATTTAGTTTCAGTTTCCTCTGGAAGCTTAAATATTTCACAGACAAAATATAAAACAAGTACAATTTACCCTGATCACTGAGAATGAGTCAAGGTTTGCTTGCAACTTTTGTGTAGTTTTGCATGAGTCCCTCAAACGTCGACAGGTTTTATTCTAAACTTATGACACCAACTGTATTTTTACACAACTATTTGCTCTCTGGCGCCGCTCCAGTGGCGGATCTGCAGAAATGCAGTATTAATCGCGTCTAATGGGCGTGTACCGGAGCGCAGATTCAGCACTAGAGACTGATGACCTGAGCAGGAGACGCTCTTTGTGGCTTGATGACAATAATCTGTCGAATATTTTGTGGGAAAAGCCGTGAACAGAAGCTGTGAGTGTTCCAGATGACAACCACCACCACTTATCAAGGCATGGATCCGACCGGGAGGAGCAGCTCCAGGTGCTGATATATGATGTCTATAGGAAGATAAATGCTCAAGCGGTATAGGTTGTAGCAAACAGCAAATTAAGCTTTATAAATATACATTTAAGCTTTATAATGGCTAATGTATCAGGACGTTTATGAGATGTAATATCACTGACAAAAGACAAAATTATTCTCCAGCTGAACGATATTGGTTTAAAAACGGATGGCGATGCTGATGAGAATGAGCACCATCTTCGGTACAAATATTGCGATTTGGGGATAAAATGGTACCCCGTAGCTCAAAGGCAAAGTGTATTGAATTTTAAAAAGACCTTTAAGGCATGATTTTGGTTTATAAATGCCTGTTTTTTATTGTACTAACATGTAGGCTACATCCCTATGGCAGTGTCTGAATATTGTTAGCCTCTCCAGACAGCTTTTTTGGAGAGACACCAGAGGCGCGTGCAGCATTTTTGAGACATGCGGTCGCTTTCCAAGTCTTATAAATGCATATAATGCTCCAAAATTCTGTTTAGGTAGGCAACTCGTTGGGCTTTGTGACACGGCCTCTGACTGCATCTTCAAAAGGACAGACACACAATTAATGACATAATTGTTGAGTAATTAAAACATCGTATTTACTGCACTGTGTCAGTCGTTCGTACATTTGAAAAGAGTCCCTCACCACGCTTTCTGAGTACGAGGATGCTTGAGCGCGCGCGCGCGCGTGTGGTTAAGGTTGGGTGCGGTTCAGCTGCTGTAGTAAAGAATTATATTCCGCTCCCTGTTGTATCCGTCTTATCGTTTCATTAACTGAATGCACTAATGACGTTTATCACTAATCACGTTTTCAGTCGGACTGGTGGAGGGATTTTGAGTGAGATTTATTTCACCATGCTTGCTGTCAGACGACAATATCTGCTCAGCTAATTGGCATGAATAAGAACAGTATGAAAAATATTTTCATTTTCAGAATATAATTGAAGTAAGATCAAAATCAAATCAAATTCAATCAAATAATAAATGTACATGTGCAATTATAGGAACATTTACATCTTACATCTGCACAAATTCCTACATTTTCATAAAACAAATATCTTTATAAAGCCACAAGGTTTCTTTTTTCTTGCAAACTCAACTTAATCACTTAATTTTACTCAACATTCTAAGTTGTTTTATTCTGTTTAATGTGACCCTCATGGGTCAGTCATTTTGGACTGATGTTGCCCACAACACCTTTTTGCAATGTTGGGGTATGTACAGTATGTGACAAAACAAACACTTAAGAAATCAAAAATAAAAGCTGAACTGTAATCCACCAAAAAACACACACAAAAAATGAACTTTTAAAATAAAAGTTAACAATGCGCATAAAGACAAGCCAATTAGTGATCGCTGATCGGTTAAATTAAATGTTTCTTTTCCATCCCAGAGTTTTGCGTCCACCAGGTGGAGGTTCAAACATCTGCTTTGGCAACGATGAAGACAAATCTGTGAAAAAACACAAAATGGCATCTAGTATATTTGCTGAACCCGAGGACCCGCATGCCCATCGGAGGAACAATCCACCAGGTGCTGATTTTTCTTAATAATGATTCATGTCTCGTCTTTTACTTTTTAATAGTGTTCTAGACAGTTTTATTCCCTTGCATTTGAGATGACTAAACCTTAGAGAAAATTATAAGAAATATTTCAATTATGGTTTGATGAGTATGCACAGCTTTAAAGGGACACTCCACCCATTTGCATTAAGCTTTGCATTGTTAGAAACCCAGTCATACTATTGAATGGTCGTGCAACACTCTCTCATTTTCCCCTGAGACGGGAGAAATCCGTTATTTACCTTTTACACTTCCTCCTACAATGACACAAAAATCGTCATTTTGCGTCATTGTAGGAGGAAGTGTAAGAGGGGGGATTTCTGTTGAGACTACAAGCACTAGTTCCTCATCTTTCCCAGGGGGCGGGACCCGCTCACGCTACAGACCTATTACAGTTCAGTGGGTGGGACTTTACTCTCTGAAACTGAAAGCAATATCCTCCATCTTGTTTGAAGCTAAGCTAACAGGCGCTGTGGAGACAGATGTAAAGTTATGACAATAGCGGAGGAGAGTGCTCAATATGATATAGAAGAAGAGGATTTCGGAAGTCTGATGCTTGAATCAGGTGTTTGTGGCTACCTTTACAAGCCGCATTATAGCGAAGAGCAGCCGAGGCAGAAGACCTGCCTGCCGCGGACGAGGAGCCCGGACTGGCTCGAGTTAGGGCGGACTGGTGGCGCCGGTGATCTCACTATGCAACTCATAGACTGTAAGATGCAACTACGAACACAGAGATAGAGTCCGTCTGCGGCAAAGAATTTCAACGATGACAATTTCTCCTGGACGAAATCTCTGAATCAGACGAGGACACGGACGTTTGTGTTGAGAACTATCCTAGTTTCGCACCGCATTCTGACTGAACATCCAGGTACCATGCAATAATTCACTATTTACAAACGAGGAGTAATGAGTTCGCCAACTAACTAGACATTTTGTGTGAATGTGAAATGAATTTCAAGCTCTGGTGGTAGCTAGCCTTGTAGACGGAAGAGTGATTTCTCTTATAGGCAGATATGCGCTTTCTGGATTAGTGGGAGTGCCTTGCGGAGCTGTGCAATGTGGTGCATTGTGGGAGTTGTTGTCTTTCATACAAATGCGTCCTGAAGTTATTTTTTGTCTTTCCTCGGTCACGAAGGCACCAAATTCAAAATTTATTTTACATTTCGACTACATATATGACCCACTTTAAATAAAAAACAATGTTCAAATGGGTGGAATGCCCCTTTAAATGTGATTTTTTGTTTCAGACATAAGCTGCTGGTGGAAGCAACAATAACTTTATGTGACTCACTTTAGCATGTGTGATAATGAGCAACCAAATGCTGAATGTGTTTCAGTTCCACATTTAAAAACTTGCTACGTCTTGCTAATTCTTAAAGGTGCTGTGTGTAACTTCTTTGACCGTACTAAAGCATAAAAATACATATATCTAGGAAACATGCTAAGTTCACATACTGTACTTGTTTCTCCGAAAAACAATAAATCAGCCAGTTATTCTACTTTGAAAGGTGTGCTCTGTGTCGGAATGTCCGTTTTTGTTTTGGTCTTTGTGATCCCGCGCGTTGCCAATTTACCCAATAGTATTTCGACATCCGGGTTGCCAGTTTGGCGGAAAACGCAACATATTGCAGCCATGGAAGACCGCAAATGAACTGGGTCAGAGATCGCAGAATCTACCCGACCTAAAAAGCCTCAGCATGTCCCAGAGGGCATATATTTATATTAAAACGCGGATTAATCAACTCATCAACTTACAGTGTGAGGCTTGTCGCCTTCAATTGTCAATTGTGCTCCTTCCTGTTGTGTGTCCCTCAATCTGGCAACCCACGCGAGCGTCAAGTCTTGAGAGGAGGAGGGGAGAAACAACTCTCTCCATTGTTTTGAAATGGGACTGCAGTACCCATTTCAACCGCTAGCTGTCAACATTACATACCGCACCTTAAAACACTTTACAAATGATAACTAATGTCACTTCTTTACAGAACATTATTTTGTTCTTAAATCTCTTAAAATGCTTAATATGCTCTTAAATATATTTTTATGCATAACAAAGAATAAAATACAACTTGTATGTCTGGGCTGCAAGTATTCTCTGTTGTTTATGAGATCAATGCACAGGTACTTTTACAGTTCTTATTTGTTTGAAAGGTGGGAAGCCTACAGGTGTGTTGTGTGGAGAGCCGTCTGCCCCGCTCAGAAGATGTACTGCTCAACCAGTCAAACAAAGTAGCGCCACACTCGACAATGTACCTGTGGTAAGATATAGAGACAAGTTCAGTCATTAATGAGTGAAAACAAACTTGTGACCTTGGATCAAAGTTCAGACTGACTTCAAAGTGGTTGCATAATTTTTTTTTATCTATTATTGAGAATGTGCTTTATTTTTGCACAGAATGGTGATGAAGACTCAGTCGATGTTGGTAAGTGTTCTAACCATTCATATAACTTTTTAATTAAAAAAAGTGACGTGAACCTATTATGAGCATGTTTTTAATGTTTCATTTTAAGATTGTTTTGGAAGGCATAAAGTAAAAAATGTCAGGGTACAATCATATCACAATGTCATAAAGCTTTTGTCCAGCAAATCAAAGTTCTGGCCTTAAAATATCCAATAACTGAAGTCTTCATGGCAAGGTTAGTTCAGGTTGTAAAATGTCACGTGGTGCATGTGGTTTGGTGCATGTTACGTACATATAAATAATATCTTAACTATAATATTATATAATAAAATATTTAATATTTTATTTTAAAATAATGAATAAGATTACAGGTCTGCATATGTATTCAAGGTTTAAAGACATTTTTTAGAAACCTTTTTTTGTTTACCACATTTTTAGAGTCATTAAATTTAAACTTGAAAATATATAAAGGTTTTTCAAAACTATATGAAACCAGTATAATTAGAAAGAATAATTTGGCTTATGTGTTTTAAGCTAGATTTGATCAAATCATTAAAATATTGATTTGTCATTGACACATTTGTCTCACTCTCACTGTCTCACAAGGGTGAGAGTAACTGAAAATGTGGCAAAAATATAATAGAAACATTTTCTTTCCATTTAGTTTTATTGAAATGTTATAAAATGATCTGATAATTAATTAGTATTTATTTTCATTGTTATGTTCACAGATAGCACAGAAGAACCTAAAGCTGTTCAGGAGCAGCATGACACACCAGCTCCACCTTGCCTTTCTGCAACAGAGCAGCCTGCAGCTGGGCTTCCTTCTGGCCGTAGAAACCCACCAGGGGGCAAATCTTCTCTCGTCTTAGGCTAAAGAGTTGCTGCAATTGAGGATAAGATCTGGGCCTATGTGAAACGAGCATCTCAGAGTAAATGTGCTGTTCTGTATTCAGTGCTCATCCTCTGCATAACTGTTTTCATAAGCCACAAAGAACTGATTCAGATCAGGGCAATTTAGTCAGAGAGGATCGTCACAAATCTCTGAGCTGTGATTCATTCAAAGAATGTCTTTGAATGTGTTGAGTGTTGGTCTCTCAGTCTTGCGTCGACTAAAGACCCCTTAGGAAAAACAAATCCTGTGTATGCACTACTACTCTCAGATACTACAAACCATAGGCCAAAATTTGCCATCAAAGTTCTCACCATTACCATTTAGGAGGTTAAACTTCATTCACATAAGCCTAAGAAATGTCTCCCTGATTCAGTGTTTGTCTCCCTTTTTATGTATTATGTTTTTGTCAGCACTTTATGAACTGTGGTGCCCAATTTGTGGTGCCTCAGACCTGCTGGTTAAAACACAAATTTTCACATCCATCACTGCAAAAAAAAAAAAAAAAAGCTGAAACATTTGTAGTTGTAAAAAAAAAAAAAAAAAAATATTAACACTGATCGCTGAAGAGATGTTTACACAGAACAACAAAAACGCAATGAGGTTTAACAGTTACATATTAAATCATTGCCTGTACATTCAGGTGGTATATGGTTAGAGTTGACAGAGCAACGACATGAGAGTGCAATGAAATACTGTGTTACCTTCTAGTCACTAAAGTGACTTTTCTGTGCCAGAAAAGGTGCATGTGAGCAAGTTATTATTTATTTGTGTTTGTTACAAAACATAAAGTTATAAAATATGTACAAAAATACAAACAACAGCCACAGTGTAAAGCCATTTTATCTAATCATTCATCAAGTATTCCATATTCACCAAAAGATTGAAAGTTATTGCCTTGTTATTTTTGACGTATGCCAAAAAGGTGCTGTATTGTTCTTTGACTTCTTGGAGGAAGCCTGTAATAGAGTGTTCTTTTTTTTTTTTTTTGTATGTACATGAGCTTTTCTCAAATTAAAAAAAAAAAAAATGTCTTTGTCTGTGTTGTCCTGAGAATAGATAGCCTACAAACGTCACTGCATGCCGTCTTCTAATTCTCCATATACACAAACTATTGTATTATAATAGTGTAATATAATAGGCTATTATATAATATAATAGTGTATTATTATGAACAGGTGTGTTTACATAACAGTTATAGCTAAGTGAAAGTGAAAGCAGCCCATCGTCGCGAACACAATTAGCCTACTGATCTATAAATTACTGGATTGCTTATTGCGTTCTAAACCATAGACATATAAAATACAATATAATATATTTATTTTATATGTCTATGCGCTCAACGTCTCTAGAGAATAGTCTACCTATAATGCACAGTGAGAGTTGCGCATCGAATGAATTCCCGCGTCTCCCCAGAAGATGGCGCCCACAGCTGATCTGAACCATCCATCCATTCATTTTCCAATCCGTAGTCGGTAGACGGACTCGAGATGTCATTCACTGTCCAGCGCGGGTTCAAGTCGAACAAGCCTATTGGCAAGTGAGTAAACACGTTCAATGGGCCTGATCTCTTTATTAACGCGACAGAATCTTGCAACAGTCCGAAATTGCATGTCCTTGCTTTCAACTTTACATTCATTAAGAAACTGTAAAAAGTCTCTCCCTGTTGTTGTTGTACTGGAGCAGACGCTCCGTATGCTTTTGAATCACTCTCGCGGTACTTTGATGTCATAAACCAATCGGCCTGTGCAGCGCGGTTTAAGCCGAACAAGCCTATTCTTTTATTCATCCAACTCATTTCATTTACATTTTATAACAATGCACAGATGCGTTGTAACATAGCCTACCTGTGGCGCCCTTAACAAACAACAAGATTAGTTTGGTTCTACTTTATTTGCCACAATACATGCAAAATATTTGCTCTTGTTGAAAGTCGAAGTAGTAGGCTACATTAAGTCATATGTTTCAAATAATTTCATTTATTCACAGTCATGTAAAAAAAAAAAATATATATATATATATATATATATATATATATATATATATATATATAATTACAATAAATAAATAATATATATATATATATGTGTGTGTGTGTGTGTGTGTGTGTGTATATGTATATATATGAAGAGTTCAGATGCAAGCTTTATAAAAAGGATCATTCTAGAAGAAAATTTCAGATGGCACTTAGAGGCTTTTATATATACAGTGAGGAAAATATGTATTTGAACACTCTGCTATTTTGCAAGTTCTCCCACTTGGAAATCATGGAGGGGTCTGAAATTGTCATCGTAGGTGCATGTCCACTGTGAGAGACATAATCTAAAAAAAGAGCTGGGACCACCGTTTCCAAGGTTACTGTTGGTAATACACTAAGACGTCATGGTTTGAAATCATGCATGGCATGGAAGGTTCCCCTGCTTAAACCAGCACATGTCAAGGCCTGTCTTAAGTTTGCCAATGACCATTTGGATGATCCAGAGGAGTCATGGGAGGAAGTCATGTGGTCAGATGAGACCAAAACAGAACTTTTTGGTCATAATTCCACTAAACGTGTTTGGAGGAAGAAGAATGATGAGTACCATCCCAAGGGCCAAAATCCCTCCTGCAGTGTGTGCAAACCTGGTGAAAAACTACAGGAAACGTTTGACCTCTGTAATTGCAAACAAAGGCTACTGTACCAAATATTAACATTGATTTTCTCAGGTGTTCAAATACTTATTTGCAGCTGTATCATACAAATAAATAGTTAAAAAATCGTACATTGTGATTTCTGGATGTTTTTTTTTTTTTTGATTATGTCTCTCACAGTGGACATGCACCTACGATGACAATTTCAGACCCCTCCATGATTTCTAAGTGGGAGAACTTGCAAAATAGCAGGGTGTTCAAATACTTATTTTCCTCACTGTATGTATGTTACCGTTCAAAAGTTTGGGGTCAGTACGATTTTTTAAAAATACTTTTGAAAGAAATCCCTTCAGCTCATCAAAGCTGCATTTATTTGATAAATAGGCTACATTAAAAAAAGAGTAATATTCTGAAATATTATTGCAACTTAAAATAAGTTTTCTGTTTTAATCTATTTTACAAAGTAATTTATTCCTGGGATGTTAAAACTGAATTTTCAGTAGCCAGCATCCAGTCGTCAGCATGTAAATCGTGAAAAAAAAAAAATCTACAAAACCACATCACAACACATTAATAAACACATTTGATTAAAATACTTCCACCATCCCAGTCTCTTGCATTATGGAGCCATGATTTAACAGGAGTTTACACTTTGGATGCTGTGGCATGGCTGTTTTTTGTGCAGCATCTAAAATGAGGAAAAAAAAAAAGAAAAAAAAATTGAAATGTTAACATAAAAAAACACACAAAAAAAAACAAGGGTTGTTCCAAGTGTAATTTATACACTTGTGTTTTCCCAAGGGTTATGACATTTCCACCTCAGGGAACAAAGAATCTTTTGAGAACCTCTAAATTTGACTGGAGAAACCTGAGAATAATTTGAGTTCCGGAAAAATGTGCAATTCTGCAATCAGGATTAGATGGCAATGAATACTGAAAAGAGAGAGGACAAATAACATTTTAATGTTATAAACCCAGTTTAAAACTTTTATTCATGAATAATATGTACAATAACAGCTGAGAATGTGCTACATATGACACCACTGTACTGACAAATACAGTATTTGTTAAGTGGGTGAGGATCATCTCATTTAAAAAAAAAAATTATACCCAAATTATTAACAGATAACATAAGAAAAATGTTTATGAAAATACAATTTATGGTGCAAAGAAAGTTTTTGTAAATGTCTATGACAAATCTTTAATGCAAAAAACTGAGAATGTGTCAGACAGTGATTCCAACAGAATACTTACAGTGCAGTACCACTTATCTGATTACACACAAGGAAAAGAGAGAAAAAGTTAATTAATTAATATTTCAGTGTTGCTCTGTATGGACAAACATTCTGATGAAATGTATACATTCAAGAGAATAGTAAAGAAATTTAGAAATTGCTCATTCAATGCGCATGCTCATAATCCATTATACACTGATTTATAAGTATTAATTAGTAGTTTTATGGTTCCATGAATGTATTTATAAAGATGCAACCTGCATTGCTATAATGTTATTATGTTATTTATGAATGTATTAATATATAAGTGCTGTGATTTATTGGCATGTTTGCTGGGGAGTGCTCCTCCTCCTTTGTTTGTTCAATAGTTTTTGGGACTATTTCAGCACATGGTTTGGTGTTTGCCTTGGGGACAAGATTATGTCTGTTCCTTCTGATGGTGGCTTGAAACCTGCTACTCTCTCCGCTGCAAAGCTTGCAAACATCTGGCTGGAAAATTGAGGTCCAAACTCTGGAATTCCATGCCGTGAAAACATAGATAATTGCTTCCATGCATCGAAAACAAATCTGCATCCAGCTTAAGCCACGGTCTGATTAGTTCTTTTTAAGAATCAAGATCGACCTCAAATTTAAAGGGGACATATCATGCCAAATGCACTTTTTTAGCCCTTAGATGCATTTTGTTGTATATTTGGAGTGTTTAGAAGTACAGAAAATATGAAATTATTCTCTTCAGGTGCTTCGTTGATATCTTTATATTCTGTTTTGGTCATATTTTTCAACCTGTTCCGATTTTTCTGTTATCTATGACGTTTTTTGAACTATTACGTCACAGTATTTGCAGCGGAACTGCCAAATAAGGACATTGACTTCCGGCCCAACACTTCGAGCAATCCGCCATTTTTATTTCTCGCTGCAATTTTGTAGTCCAAGCTAAAGGATGCAGAAGTTACCAGAGGGTAAGTTAAAATGTTCGGTTGTTGGATGTAGTAACCCACACGCTTCATTACACCGTCTAATGTAGATAAACTGCCGCGCTTGTGACAAGGGCGCATGTTTAACTGAAAGAACGAGCAGAGAGAGAGACCCGGTCGCGCGCGCGCGCGCTCTCTCTCTCTCTTCAGAGCCAGGCGAAAGTGTAAACAAGACATCACCGTCTCCAAACTAGACGCTGTCTCTCCCTCGCACATATTAATCAAAATAAATCGACACGATGGTAAAAGGTCGGAAGACCAAAGTTTCATGTGTAAATACAGTACACACCAGTGCGATACATCCATATGAAGACGTTGTTCTACAGGTTCGTCGTCTTCATTTTCATCTCGCTCCTGCTCCGACTCTGGCTCGAACATCTAAGGCTGGCTGGACAAGTCTTCCGTTGTTGACATTTTGTTAATAACGTGTGAATAAAAAGTTTCTGTGCCGCTAGATAATCGTATCTCTGCTATCAAACTACAAAAATGTCCGAACGGGGTGGAGTTGAACCTCTGCAACCTGGAGAGGGGGCGGGGTATAAAGTGTCTCAATTGTATTTAAAGAGACCGCACCAAAACGAGTTGCTCTCAGACGCACATCAGAAAAGGGGTAGAAAAGGGGCCTGTGGAGCTATAATAATGAAGAATTCAGACCCAAGCATTGCAGTTCCGCTTTATATAGACTACAAATGTATGATTTATATGTAAAAAGGAACAATTTAAAAGCATGATATGTCTCCTTTAAGTTAGGATGCCAATTGACCGTTCGCAAAGGCGGGCCTTTAGTTACTGTTGTTATGACCAAGCCACACTGCTCTCACGCCACACCATGTTCTCACGCACTGAAAAATACATCGCGGAGCGGAGAGGACACTGACAATGCGCTGACAGACAGGACAGACCAGCTTACTTTTGATATGAAACAAAGTCACAACTTTCAAATTTGGTCAATTTTTAATGAAATTTAAACAATAAATACCGTTTTGTGGCTAATTGTAATTTCTCTTTTCGACTCTTACTAACTCTGGATGGCGGATTATGATTGGTCAGATCGCCTGTCAAGCAAACTCCCTGCGAAGGGTCAATTGGTTATTGGTCATTTTTATAATAGTTTAGCAGCACATTTGATTATTCTATTTAACTGTACTCTTATTATCCCCATTCACTTGGGTGCCAAAGTCACACCGGCCGTTAATTTTTATGCGGGCCCACGATCATAAACTCATCAGTTTTTGGTCACTAAAAAGAGGTAATTGGCTAAATATCTTAGACGGTCGCATTCACACTTACTCAATCTAAGATATTTTTGTATAGCCCCCGTGGTCTGTACACTTGAATTAAAGTAACGTTTACTTCAGTCAGAGGTCATGGCCACGACTACAGATAGAAGCCGTCCAATATTACTTCTCTGATAGTAGCTTTGGTTTGGTCATGTCATGGTTTCCCACGTACACTTAACTAGAGTAACATTACACTAAACAGAGGTAAGACTCACCCTATTTAGGTTGGTCGAGCAACATTTTGCTGTCCTAAATGGAAATTCCCTTTTTGTCTTTACAAACCAGGTACACTTGAATTAGTGCCAAATATTAGCCGGAACTCTAAAATCGCAGTTGGTGTGCCTTATGCTCCACTCTAAACTGGACTCTAGTCCATCACTAATCTGACGCAGTTTTCTGGAAACAGTGGATACAGCGTAATCTACTAAAGTTAATAATTTCAGAGTAAGTCAGAATAAATCCATTATGTAACAATTTATTATTTGTCAGGTAAATGTATCATGCCAATTCCATAATCAATTCAAAGATAATAAATGCAAAACATCAAATGCTCTGGAATAAAGAGAAAAGATGCATAGGCTACCTGAAATTAGAAAAATACATAATGCTGAGAGTCTTGAGGACATCTTCAGCATTATGGGCGAATCTGACTACAGAAACACGCCAAGCCTCTTGAGGCATTTTCCTTCTTTCAAATGGAAACATGTGCTAACAATGGGAATTTGCATCCAGAGTTTACACCTTTTGAGGGCAGGATGCCATTTGCCTGGAAGATCCACCCTCCTCTGTAAGCAAGATATCTTTAAACTCTTAAAAACTTTATTACCTTTTGGTTTACTTCTTTGGGGATGATCATGAGACCTTTGTACCAGTCACACTGAGACATTTAAAATGATACCAAACATGTATAGTGTTGTTTGATAATTGTTCCCATTAAACCATATAGATTTTGGGATGAATTCAGGTGATCTCAGCATGAGAGAGAGACAAGATGGGGCAGGTGATTGACTCTTGGATGGGGATTCTCTCTCAAGAGAAAGAAACGTCTTCTGTCTTCTTGGAGAGTGGTCGTTCCTCAACCAGACTGCCCGGCATTTTCTAATTTCTTAAGTCTTACACTCATGAGACATCCCAATAGCAGAAAGCGGAGTTCCATCTGACCCCAGTAGTGACTTGTTTGGATTTTCCAGGTGTGAATGTCCCTTTTGTTGTCTCTCTGAATGTAGACTCTGGAATGACTGTAACGTTAGCACATGTGTCGATTTAAAATTGTACTTAATGGTGTCTAATGAACAGCTCCACAGCCCAAGCATCCTGGCCCGCCTCTACTGTTCCTAAAAACCAGGGCTCTGATGAGATTCATTGTACTCTTCTGCGAGTCGGTGGTGTGGATGTGCTGTTGCTGTTCCTGCTACTGACCTGAAACAGAATAAAAGTTAAGTTTGTTACAAAACTGTTTCTTTACTGGATTAAGAAACATTGCAATGTATAGATGGAATTAAATAAAATATAGCCTATGCCAACGTCACACTTGTGCACTTCACAGTATAGCAATCCCTAGTGAAAAAGACTTCAGCATATGTTTAAAAAGAGCACTTATTACAGAAATAATATTCTTTAAAAAGAAAAGCCTATTTAAGCATGAATTTAATGTAATATTTTCAGACACTTAATTGCATGTTATTTGCAATTAAATGAAAATGTATTATAGTTTAAATTTATAATAAATGCAATTAGTTGAACTTAAGATAACATTCTTTGCCATAATAATTTCATAATTACTTTTGTTGTCTGACATTGCTGCAGTGATGAGATTTTTGTCTTGATTGAATTTATACTTGTGTAAGCTTGTGTTTATCATCTTATACACACTAAAAACTCCTGGGTTAAAAAGGGACCAACTAATTTATGGGTTATTTCAACCCAGAAAATTGGGTTATTCTTTTTGACCCAAATTCTGGGTTAAATACCTGACCCAAATGTTGGGTTTAAAAAACCCAACATCTGGGTAGAAATAACCCAAAAATTTGTTGATCCTTTTTTAACCCAGGAGTCAAAAATAACCTAACTTGGGTTACTATCCCAGTATACCTTATTTCAGAAAAATTGTATTGCATTAAATTAAAATCTATATGAAAAAACACACACTTGGACATGTTTATTTTCCTATTTATTTTAGGTCACACTGTAATAACAATATTAGAAATAAAAAATAGAAAAATAAACAACAATTCTCTGAAGAGCCTCAGGAATTTAAGCCTGGGGCCAACTTTGGGGATAAGATTTTTGATAGTGTCCTCATCAAAGAGAAGAAATGCCTCCTCATGTCTTCATCTGAAAGACAGAAAACAAGACAACATGAGTATTGTTAATAAGTCGAGACAATTGTGAACCATTCACCAGACACTCTTTCATTATCAAGCTAACAAATAATCACTTTTAAGGGAATGCTGTGGCTTTTTTTTTTTTTTTTTTTTTTACGTGGCCCAAATTGCTAGTTAACTAATGTGGTTCTTTTGCAGCATTACCCATTTTGTGTGAATGACAGTCTATACTGTCCATCTTTTCTTTCATTAACGAGTCTAATGACATTAATGCAAAGGTGAATATCTGGCCCATTCTTATGCATAACAGCTTAAAGACAAGGCACAAGTATCTTTTAGGGTTATATAGATATGCATACCACACTATCGAAGAAGTTGTGACTTTCACAAAATCTTGCACTAACACATTTAAGCTTTATTAAAGAAAAATGTTTAGGTATAGAGAGATGATATAAGGGCAGTAAGAGTAAAATGCTCACCTCTAAAATTCTCTATCAGCTCAGACAGCCGCCACTCAGTTAGCTTATCAGCGACAAAGCTGTCCATTCAGAATGACCTGGAGAAACCGTAGCAATATAGAGGTTAGCAACAATTCGAAGACTTGACCCGCTTCTTTAACTCTCACTACTTCAGCCAGTAGAGCACTGTATAATATGATAAGCATATGATAAGCACGGCGCAGCTGGTAAACATAACTCAACTATTGTGTTGCCTCGTCGCTCTGTAGCCGCGGCTCACGGGTCACACGCACATGATGTGATCGGATTTATAGGTGATATTCTCAATTCATTCAGTTAACGGACAATCTGAGGTAAACTGTTTTGACTGCAGACTTAGCAACGATTGTATTTAATTGTACAGTACAATCAGAACATAGTACAGACATTATATTAATTTCATAATGTCCTTAAACATAACAATATTGCTGGCCATAAACTGAGAAAGTGCGCGTCTGGTGTGCGATACCTCAAATTGTCCTAGATGTTGTCGCGATAGCCGCGGCTACATGCCAACCACAGAATTACCACGGCTAACGCTAGTCTCAACGTAGCAACTAAGCCATGGTAATTTTTTTTGCAAATGGTGCTAAACTAGCAACCATCAACACTGAAAATACTCTCTTACATTGAATATAGATGAAGTTGCACCGAAGAAGCACAGCCAAAAACGGATCGAGCGTGAAGCGACGGTTATTTCAAACGACTGAAAATTCCAGAACAGCTGCGGGCGGGCGGGCCGAGAGAGAGAAAGATAGCCAACCCTATAACCCAGAACATGGGTTACTCTTTGAAAAATAACCCAGAAACCCAAACAACCCAGGAGTTGGGTCAAAATATTAGCCCTATAACTTAGAATATGGTTACTCTCTGAAAAAATAACCCATAATTTTAACCCAACACAAATATCCCAGAAAATGGGTTGAAGAAATAACCCAGGACTTTTTAGTGTGTAAACATTAATATATTTTAACGTGTACAATCTTAAAACGTGTACAGTTAAGATACTCTAAGGGGCAGTTACACTAACTTACTGGCAATAATGCTGCCAGAAGTTTCAGAAAAAATAAAACAATAAAAATTCTAACAGTGTAGGCCAACCCAGAAGTTAGCATCACCCTGGTTCCCTCGACATTTCGATTTTTCTATTGAAGAAAATTCTGATTTATTGTATTGTCAGGTGATTATCAGTTCTCTCTTGTAACCGGTCCTTGTCTTGATTACTTTCAGGCATGTCTTGTTTAGGCATTAGTCAATGTGTATTTATAGCCCTCATAGTCTCTTCTCTAGCTTTGTTGTTGTAACCCACTCTAGGTGAGTTTTGTTTAGTCAGGTCTATGCTCAAGGTCTATGCTAATGTCCAAGTCAAAGTCAAGTCCCCTTGTTAATGTCATCGTTTATTTCTTCTGTTTGTTTTATTTGATTTATGTTTTGTAAATTAAACTGCAAGTGTTCGCAACTCGCCTTGATTGTAGTGTACTTATGTTACAAATGCACATAAGCACACTTATGGTTGTAAATATCTTCGTTCTGCTGAAATCATGCTTTTTGGTCTCATGTTAACTAGTTATTTCAATCGACTCGGTTACTGATGTAACCTTCATATTGGCGAGTGAGATTTGTATGCCAAGCCACTCCTACCCAGACATACGGGTATATAAGCCGGCCGGCAACTCACTCCTTCAGATTTATGCTGTGGAGCCGAGACAGGGATCCCAGCCATTAAGCGATGGTGCAGGGTTGCGGCAGTAGAGACGTAACGTCTCCGTTCCCTCCTTCAGGGAACGAGGATTACATCAGTAACCGAGATGTTCCCAGTCAGTCACATTCAACATTACGCCGATACTGACATATTGGGGTCCCAATGGAAAGCGCCACATCCACTGAACTGTGTTACGAGTGTTGGAGACACAGATTTTGGCAAGCTGTAGCGTGTCGTTTTGGCAACTGCCATCTCACCATCGTAACCTACCCAGCACCCCACGTATGCCAAAAGAAGGCTCTGCTTTGAGAAGTGGCGGCAGGACGGGCAATAGCAGAGGGGACTCATACCTTGGTTCAGTGAGAGCATGAACCATCCATGCCAGGAAGACTCAATTGTTACATCACTTATTACCTTCTCATCTATCCAATCGTGTTCTAATACTCATAGTATAAAGATCGGTATTTACACATGTCTGAGTTTGCAGATGCTGACGCCAACATTCACCTCCATCTTCCCCACCACCACCAGAATGGTCCCTGCCGATACCTCCCAGGGGGTCGGCTGCGCCCCTGCCTTTGTCTTCAGGCAGGAAATGCAGATTCCGTTACCCTCGGATTTCGAGCTACGGATTTCGAGCTACGGATGGCGCCTACGCCAAAGAAATTTATAAATTTGCTTGCTGGGCTGTTGTAAATTTATGCTTTGTTTCGTAATTTTGCCTCCCGGGTCTTTTTGGTAGAACGCTCTCTCAGCATGCTTACGGCCCCGACATGTGAGAGAGTAATCATGGCCATTAGATGAAGACAGGAATCGACCGTATCCCAAAACATACGAACGGAAAGATATCTTTAAAAAGACGCTTGCTGCCCATGCTTGTTTTTTCTGAGAAATCTACTCTTTTGCGCCGAAGTGCAAAGGGGTGAATCGCTTCACTTAAAGCAGAACTTGGTAACTTTTTTAACTAGGGCTGCACGATTAATCGCAATAAAACCGCACGCGATTTGGCAAAGGCTGCGATTATTTTAAGCGCAGCTTGTCAGTGGAGTGCGGCTGATTTGAACACCAGAGGGCGCTCTCACGCAAACACGCTAAATATGCCCCGCCGCAGAAGTACAATAACGGCGCATCATTCCAGGAAATCCCTGTCGCTGTAGCTGAATAGTCAGAAGATTGAAACGCTTTGATTAAACATGACTTATAAATGCACGACTGCCTTATTCTGTGTCAGAAGCTCATCATCTCACAGAAGGAGGAGCTCAACTGTCCTTATGAAGTGAGTTTGGAGTAGGCTAAATGCATGTTATTAAATGTTGCATGTTATTAAAACGAGGTTCATAAATGATTCTCGTGTTTGGAAAGATATTTGACTCGTGTTGTTTTTTTCAAATGCACGTTATAAGTGACTCAAACTCACAGTGCTTTCAGATGGAGCAGCGTTTACAGAGCCGTACATCAATGACAAACTGCGCATAAAAAATAATCGCAGCCTTTGCGATTTTAAAATCGCGATAAGCGATCTCGATTTAAGTGCGATTACATGGAAATTGCGATTAATCGTCCAGCCCTATTTTTAACTTAATAAAACGGTCTAGAAATCATTTGGATGGTTAAACAACCTGTTCTGGTGATATTGGTGACTTTCCCCGGTCCCCCCAGCGTTCCCAGGCGGAAAACCAACCTTGCAACTTGGGGACTACCGTCCCGGCAAGATAGAAATTGGAAGTCTCGTGAGAAGCGAGAACGAGAACGAGCGCGAAACACGAATTGCTTTATGGCAATTCGACATAAACACACACGCATGTATGATGTATTACCAGATTACCCACCTCGGTAGACATAGCTCCACACGATACAGTTGGCTTGCTCCGATCAAAACAAACGCACATAAGCAGCGGTAGAGAGGGGGAGGAGGCCGCCGCAAGTGAGTTTTTTACGACCGTGTTGTGAAATATACGCCCCCCCACAGCTGTAGGGGGAGCTCGTGGGGAAAACATGCGACAACAAAAGGGAAAATCAGCGAAGAAGTGACTAGAGTTCGCTAGAGTTGCCGAGTTCTGCTTTAAAGGTGCCGTATGGTGATTCTCTGCAGAAACATTTTTTGTTATGCTGGTTGAAAGTCTCCTCATATCCTAATAGCAATCTCTCTGTTAAGTGGTCTAAATGTATTTTTATAAATATATGTCGTCTGTGGAAGGCGTAGGACCATGAAATGTTCGTTCAATCGTTGCGGTTGGTCCAAACGGTCCTATTCACCTTATTCCGGAAGTAGCACTGGGTGGCGCCATCCGCGTAATCTCACTTCCTGGTTTAGCTACTTAGCGCTTTGTTTGCCCTGGTCCAATCTGTTATCTGTCTTGAGGTAGATAGACTATAATATTATAGCCAAATGCGTTGGCCTATGGTTATTAACAACTGCTGCAACGTACTAAAGTACATTTCACTTGAAGCTTTTGAAACAATGCCACAATCAAATTATTTAATAGCTGTGTCTTTCTAATAGCTATTACTTAGTTATGAAGATGTGCACAAACACTACTACATGTAAAGTTTGAAACATTATTACACCACAGTTTGTTTGCTTAATCACCAGATACATTTGCAGTGTATAGCCAACAGATGAGAAAAAAATAGCCACGAACTGGTGTAGAAAGAAAGTAGAGCCTCAACTAGATGAACAAGAGGGTAACGTTAGCTTAGCTAACTGCTAGCTGCAATTTCTTATGGTTTGATCTCTAACACAAGTAATGGCTGTAAAATAAATCCAGCGACTGAATTCTAGAGGACCATAGCTTTCAAACAAGGTATAGCATGTGTATGTGTCCTGTAGTGAGACCATTACAACATTAGATGTTTGTGGCTAATGTAGGCTAAACACTACACATCGGCCGGGCTGCGATCAGACAGGCAGACGGGTCATATAAACACCTAAAAGTCGTTTAAAAATTACCCCGAGAAACAGTGCATTGCTGTGCTGTTGGTACACACGTACATAGCACATTTGGCACAAATTAGCTTATCTTATGTGACATTTTATCAGTGAGACTTCTCTGCAGTTCTCCTCGAAATTGAATGAGGGTCCGCTAAACCGGAAGTTGGTTTACAACGGAAGTACTGGACAGAAGTAAAAGTGGGCGGGGCGGAATAAGGTGAATAGCATGTGTTCCCTGTCGGTCAATGTGTGTTTGCATACCACTGCGCAGGCTGTTCACGCAGACATAATAAGTCATCAGCCCGTTCATGTATGCTGTGCGGACAGAGCGAGAATGGCAGGCAAACAGCAACAACCTAACTTTCCTTCTGAACCGACAGCAAGTGGCACTGGCAAAGGATCTATGATCTATGTATCTTCATCGGAGCCAAGCAGACTCTCATCGTGGAAACCCTGTCATGCAAGAAATATTATTACACACTGACAAGTTTTGCTAGCTAAACAAACCGAAAATGTGCTGCATCTAATTCTGTTTTTAAGAATTTGTTTGTTTGGTATTGTAGTGTTACTATAAAGTTTTCTCACCGGTGAATGACACAAAATATTGGTATTGCAGAACGTTGTATCTGGTCTTCTGTGGCTGTGCGCGTTCATGCTTTCAGGAGACGTGGCTTTGGACAGCGATTTGCAGGGATGGTGGGACGTATACTTTTACTGCTATCAGGCTAAAGCTAGCATTTTAGCTATTCATTGGCCAGTTTTCTTACAACTCAGAGGTGATTGGGTCTCCCAAGTGAGACCCGTAATACGTCAATATCGATGTAATGTCGAACATAGATGGGAACAATCTTACTGACGTTTCTTTTTAGAATAAACAGTTGTTTTTCCATCCCCATGAAATCTGCCCAATTCATCTCTGCTGTAGGCAGAGTACAGGGATTTGAATACAGGGATCAAAATTTCTTACATTGCAAAGCCACTAGAATCTTATTAAAGTACTTGAGTCATACCTGTTCATTTACATTTTATTTCATACATTGGAATATGCAGGGACACCTTAATAATGATAGTGATAACAGGCTTCTTTTGGCCAGGTAAAGTTTTGAACCCAGATTGAACCCAAGTTTCAAGACAAACAAAAGCCATTTATTTGCCTTTTCTTCATGCCTCGAGTCATGACTTGTCACAGGAGTCACTAGATAAGACTGGAAAAACAAGAACCCAGAAATTAAATATAATTTTGACAAAGGAAACATTAAGCTAGACATTAGATTATTAATTACTTTAGCTTTGATTTAAGTTAACGATGTATATTTGTTTAATGTATACTTTCATCGTTTACAAAAATTGGTGGACTCTTCAGTGTCAAGTGTTTCAATCTGCATATATTAAAAAAAATATTTAATAAACAGAAACAGGCTCCCATGATAGCAACTTTTATGTTCTCACTTCAAAATTTGTTTGTTGATCTAAGAGCAGTTTAATAACTTGATCCCGATTTAACTTTAGCCTATTTTTTGTCTTCACTAAAGAACAAAAATACAGATTTGAATGGTGGTTCTTTTTTATTATAGACCCATTCAACAGATATTTTGGAGGTTTAATGTCAAGATACAGTCGGAATCCCTGTTCAGACAAGTTATCAGATGGCTTACATGATCGCAAAACAGGATAAGCTATCTTTTATTTTATTATAGACCTATTCAACAAACATTTTGGAGGTTGTCCCTATTCAGACAAGTTATCAGATGGCTTACCACAAACATTATTTGAACAGTGTCAGATTACATGAAAGCAAAACAGGATAAGCTAACCTTACACAATTCAGTACCTCAGTTTTATTTGTTACATCTTCACTAAAGAACAGAACAAAAACAGATTTGAATGGTCCTACTTTTTTATTATAGACCTATTCAACAAACATTTTGGAGGTTCACTGTTCAGACAAGTTATTAGATGGATTACCAAAAACATTATTTGATTACATGATGGTAAAACAGGATAAGACAACTTTATACAAGTCGATTCAGTACCTCAGTTTTTACATCTTCACATCACTAAATATATTGCTTCTTTTTTCTTTTCTTTTTTAAACAGTTTTTTTTTAATGTGTATATGTGTTTAAATAAATTCTATAATTAACATTTTCTAAAGGATACAAAAATCTATCTTAGCTAGTGCTGTAAACTATATGGGGAACCCTAAATTACATATTACTATAATGTTAAAGGTCACAATTAACAACAGAGCCCAAATTATTATGTTGCTATATTTATTTTTAGATATAATAAGCAACAATCAAAAATAAAACAAACATGGATGTACAGAAGCCTGTAAGCTTTAAACTTCTTGTTCTCACTTAAGAGATTCCCGCTGCAAGTTCGGAATTGTCACAGAGTCAGCCACACCGTCACAGCCCCAATCATCACTCAATCACCAGGACCCCCCCATCTGTCTGATCGATCCAGATCGCCTGTCTTCGTGTTCACTCGTCACCTACACAGAGAATCCACTTCAGTCATCGCCAGCTAAGTCACCATCATCAATCTACAAGTCACCATCCTCTCACCATCATCTGGTTCCTGTTGTTCCACCACCACACTGCTTTTAATAAACACTGTGTGCACCTAAACCTGTCTGTCTCCTCCTGTGTTTGTGACAGAAGACCAGACTATCATGCAGAGTCCTGTTGAAACCAGTGGGGAGCGTCCACCGGATCAGTTTGCGGAACCTGTGCAGGTGGTTCAGCAAACTCTCCCCTCTGAACCACCCGCATCTTCGCCACCTGCCTCTGCCAGTCCCATGGCCCGACCAGAGACAACAACACAGTGAGGCGGAGGACTGCAGCGGGTTCCTTCT
Source organism: Rutilus rutilus (assembly GCF_951802725.1). Taxonomy (NCBI): domain Eukaryota; kingdom Metazoa; phylum Chordata; class Actinopteri; order Cypriniformes; family Leuciscidae; genus Rutilus; species Rutilus rutilus. The sequence continues at coordinate 21,103,829 of NC_140217.1, read as the reverse complement.
ACAATGCTCACTATATTTTGAAACGCAACCACAGCTTTTCTCCACCGAACGGGCGTGTATCGCCTTCATGATTTCCCTGCTATCTGGACATGCACTCCATTGGGCCCAATTCATCAGGCACTCCAACGGCCCGGTCACGACTTAATTGGCATCCTTCATCAGTCACTTCAAGGAAGTCTTCGGTCAAACCGCATCAGAATTATCCGTCCATGCTCAGCTGTTTAACCTCCGCCAAGGTAATGCTTCTATAAATGTTTTTGCTCTGCAGTTCCGCACGTTGGCCTGTTGACAGCCTTTTGCCAGGGTCTGAACCCGGAAGCGCGCTACCGGATGGTCATTTATGACGACTCCATCGGTTTGGAGAGTTTCATTCAGAAAGCTGTGCGTATCTTTCAGCGTCTTTCAGCCCACTCATTGGATCAACCCGCTTTGCATCCTCCACCCATCTCTCCATCTGTCGCCCTTACAGCACCAGAACCCATGCAAGTAGACACTTACCATCTGTCCAACGCTGAGCATCAAAGAAGACTAGCACCATAGTGGTGCCAATTGAAATTATCTTTCTCTTAATGATTATAGGCCTGTTGCACTTACTACTTTGGTTATGAAATCTTTTGAGAAAATTGTAAGGAAGGAGATTTTAGCCTTTACACAGTCAGCACTTGATCCTATGCAGTTTGCATATAGATCAGGTAGAGGAGTGGATGATGCCACCCCCCTCTGCTTTTAATTGTGTTCAGCCTCATATTTTGGCAAAGAAACTGATTGATAATTTTCATTTAGACTTAAACATTGTGTGTTGGTTGGTGGATTCTTATTTGTTTTACTCTTTGGGAACTAATAGATCCCAAAGAGTACGTGTCAATGGTGTGTTGTCTAATACATTGTTGTCTTCGATTGGTAACCCACAGGGTTGTGTTTTGTCCCCTCTTTTATTTTCTTTACATACTGATGACTGTCTGAGTATTTTTAATGGGAGACACATTGTTATATTTGCAGATGACTCTGTGATTGTGTCTCTCCTCACTGAGTTTGAGTCAGATCCTGGTCCAGTGGTAGATCATTTTATTCAATGGTGTGATGCTTCATTTTTAAATATTAATGCTTCAAAAACAAAAGAAATGTCCATTGATTTCCATGAGAACAGCTCTGTACCTGTCACAAATGGACATCAGGTAGAAGTGGTCAAACAGTATAAATATTTAGGGACTGTATTTGATGATAAACTAAAATTTGAGGCAAACACCATTATTAGAGGAAAAGCTCTTCAGCGTATGTATTTAAGGAAACCTCGAACTTTTAATATGGATGCTTCCATTCTGAAAATGTTTTATACTACTGGTTTGTTGAATCTGTCTTAAGTTTTTCCATTATTTGTTGGTATGGCAATCTTAATGTCAAGAATAGGAGGAAGTTGACTAGTAAAGCTACAATGTGCAGCAATATAGTGGGGACTGACTTCAACTGCTTCCTTTAGGACTGAGACTTAAACTCCCCTTGTACAAATCAAATAGATATAAGAATTCCTTTAAACCTGCTGCAATTAGGTTTTTAAATGATTTATTGTAAATGTGTGCTTTTTTTGTGTGTGTGTTGCTATGTTGACTCCGGGTCTGCAGGGAACTTCATCTATCATCAACTTCTCCAAAGACTCAACCTCCAGAAGAAAATGCTGCTCACAAGAATTAGCTATTCACACCATCCTTGGCAAGCTGCTGGGCCGTGGTCATGTCTGCCACTTCTCCCCCACAGTCATGCTGCGTTTCGGCTGCCTTTGTTGAGGAGAAGATCTTGTTCTTGGTGCTGGAAGGATCCATGAGGGTAAGATCTCGTTTTTGGTGCTGGAAGGATCCACCACTGACATCATCCTGGGACGCCCCTGGATGACCCAGCACGAGTTCACCATCAATTGGAACTCTGGAGACATCTCTCAATCTTCATCCAGTCTCCAGTTGAACTCCACCTCCGAAAGCCCAGAGACTGAGAGTAAAACTGAAATCCCTCAAGAGTACCTGGTGTTCCAGGATGTATTAAGCAAACGGTTGGCGACCCGTCTACCACCTCATTGGCCATGGGACTGCGCCTTCGACCTGCTGCCTAGGGCGACGCCACTTAAGGGTAAAGTCTACCCACTGTCCATCCCGGAACAGAAGGCTATGGAGGAGTACATTCTGAAGGCTCTCAAACAACATTTCATCTGTCCATCGATATCCCCTGCCGCATCCAGCTTCTTCTTCGTGGCCAAGAAGAACGGAGGCTTACAGCCATGTATCGACTACCGGGCCCTTAACGCACAGACTGTTAAATAGTTATCCTCTTCCTCTGGTCCCTGCCGCGTTGGAACAGCTCTGTGGGGCTCGCATCTTCTCCAAGCTGGACCTGCAGAGCGCCTATAACTCACTCCAACTCTATGGCCTCTCCAACTCACCCTCCATATTCCAAGGCTCTATTTCAAGTTGGAGATGTGCGAGTTACACACACCATTTATCCAGTTCCGCGGGTACATCATCGATCAACAAGGTATCCAGATGGACCAAAGGAAGGTGGACACCATCCACAACTGGCCCCAACTTGTCACCATCAAGGACCTCCAACGCTTCCCAGGCTTTGCAAAACTTCTATCGCAGATTCATCCAGAATGACAGTCTCCTCAGCTCACCTCACTCATTAGGAACTGGCCCATGTCTCTGTCCTGGAACCCCTTGGCTACCGAAGCCTTCCAACACCTGAAGAATGCCTTCATGACCGCTACAAACCTGGTGCACCCCAATCCAGAACTCCCATTCGTGGTTGAAGTCAATGCGTCTACCACCGTGGTTGGAGCGGTGCTGTCCCAACGGCAGAGTGAGCCTCCTCGACTCCATCCGTGCGCCTTCTATTCCATGAAGCTTTCCCCGGCGGAGCAGAACTAAGACATCGGAAATCGTGAGCTGCTTGCCATCAAGCTCACCTTAACCCTCTGGGGACCAAAAAACGCGCCCGCGCGTTTTGCTCGTTTTTTTTTTTAGCAATGAAAAATAAACACAAAATGCTCTGTTAATTTTGATCTTTCATTTTCGTGTAATACATCAATCGATCCTGTTCAGTTTCTATTTTTTTTCTGTATACTCACAATAAAAATAAAGTGTTTTGCTTTTTGACAAATAAAGAAAAACTAACATGATGCTATTTCTGCCTTCTCTCTGTCAGTAAACTCCCATTTGAAACGTGTTCGAAAATGATCTATAACTCCGCGAAAATTCAGTCAAACAGGGAAACAGACCCACGGGCATAAAGCTTGAGATCGCAGCTTTTAAATGAAGTAATTTATATAAAAAACAAATATTATCAGCTTCTGTAATCTGTATAAAAAGAGAGCGACTCCAGTCGAGCTCATTACGAGCCATTCAAAAGTAATTTGACCACGCCCCGGAGAGCGCGTGCTATTCAAACGCAAATTCTGAGAACCATTTCAGTCTGTGAAACGCCCCCACATCAGCTGTAAACAAAGAGGCATAATATAGCCTACCTTATGGAGAAAAGTTTCCGTGCTGATATGAGGAGCAGATCCCGCTGAGGAGTGAGGTAGGCTAAGTTATCCTTTCTCAAGTGTTAATGTGGAATAACGTTATGGAATAACGTTAGTGTAGGCCTATGTAAACAAAAAGATGAATCGCGTTTCTATAATATGAATCGCGTTTCTGTGAGATGAATGAAGGGTACATATTTGTAAAGACTGTTTAGCCTAAATATGAATCGCGTTTCTGTGAGATGAATGAAGGGTACATATTTGTAAAGACTGTTTAGCCTAAATATGAATCGCGTTTCTGTGAGATGAATGAAGGGTACATATTTGTAAAGACTGTTTAGCCTAAATATGAATCGCGTTTCTGTGAGATGAATGAAGGGTACATATTTGTAAAGACTGTTTAGCCTAAATATGAATCGCGCGTCTGTGTGTGAAAGAATAAACTGCTTTGCTATAGCCTACTGAGATGAGTAAAAATCGACTGAAATATGTTGAAATAAAATGTATTTGTATAAGCAACGTATTAAACTGCAAATTAACATTTATAGGCTATGCCCTAATATTTCATAAAAACAACGTTACAGTCAGGCGAAGTATGAAAGACAATATTTTGTTGACTAGATTTGGGTACAGTTTTTACTGTAGAATATACTGTCACATCAAATAAGCTTTTCTGCTCATATATATAAAATACTATTTTGTCAAAAATAAAGTCATAGACTAAGATGTTCCAATGTTGGCTATATTCAAACTAATGAATACATATGATAAAATGTAGGCCTATAATCTTTTTTTTTTTTTTTACAAAGAAAGAGTACTTTTTTGCAGAAATATTGCTGAAATTGTAATTATTGTTGTAATTGTAACCTTTTTAATAAAATAGCAAAACATATTTACAAGATAGATGTAAGCAAAATCTTAAATGGTCAATATAAGTCTTCTTCTAAATATATATTTTGTCCTTGCATTGTGGCTCAGTCAGTGTCACACCTGAATGAATGGCTAATTATGCAGAGTCATTATGCAGAGTGGGTGGGACTGGGTAATCTAAGGTGTAAACTACTCCTCCCCCTCGCATATTGGCTTTCCAAGCAAAACCTGTTTTACACCATTTAAATCAATGTATTTTTTTTTGTGAACGATAAAGCAAGACTATTTTCACATAATTTTGAAGCTAGAACTCAAAGAGAAAACATCCATTAGTCAAAAGTCTTGTGGGCACATATTTTGTATGAGTTTTGTGGTCTTATTTCAGCAACTTTCATTTTTATTTTTTTAAATAACCACGCATAAACATTATTCTCTTAAAAATACAAACATCTACATACATGTTGCTCGCATATTATGGTAGGCCTGTTTGTGCTATATAGAGTGAATTTACACCTTTGCCATTAACATGTTTATAAATAACTGAAAAAAGCACAAATGTCAGAGCATGTCAGAACATCTCAAGGGCCCCAAAAACAGCTTGGTCCCCAGAGGGTTAAAGGAATGGAGACACTGGCTGGAGGGAGCTCATCACTGCTTCGAGGTCATCACCGGAACCTAGAGTATCTCTGAGAGGCCAAGCGGCTCAACCCACGACTAGCCCGTTGGGCACTATTCTTCACATTAGTCAGCCCAATTCAATGGTCCCTCAACGATCAGATCCTCCAAGCCATCCGCACCGAACCTGCTCCGCCGGGAGGTCCTGAGGGACGGTTGTATGTACCATCTGCATGCCGTCTGTCCCTCATGGACTCAGCACACACCTCTCCAGGCTCTTGACACCCAGGCAGCCAGCGAACCCTCTCGCTCCTACAGGATCGCTACTGGTGGCCCAACATGGCCCAGGATATCTCCCGATACGCCAGTGGGTGCTCAGTCTGTGCCATCACCAACACGCCAAGGAAGCTACTCGAGGGGCAGTTGGTACCTCTGCCAGTTTCAAACTCCTCGGCATCTCAGTGAATCTTTCATCAGGTTACCATCCGCAAAGCAACAGCCAGACTGAGCGCAAGATCCAGGAGATTGGGAGATACCTGCAGTCATACTGCCACCAGCACCAAGATAGCTACCTCCCCTGGGCGGAGTACTCTGTTCCAATGTATCCTCAGCTACCAACCTCCTCTCTTCCCCTGGTCCGGAGAACCCTCGGAGGTTCCAGCTGTCAATCACTGGTTCAAAGAGAGGGTACGGGACTCAGCGCACGTGCATCTCCAGTGGGCAGTGCAAAGACACCAATTCCAAGCGGATGTCTGTAGAGCTGAAGCCACCCAATACCAGCCGGGGCAAAGGGTTTGGTTCTCGTTGCAGTATACACTGCTATATGTCAGACTCCTTACCAATCTACTCACCTGAGATCGTCTCGTCCTGTATCCAGTCTCCTGTCCGTCTTCCGTCTGTCATCCTGATCCAGATCTCCTGTCTTCGTGTTCACTTGTCACCTGCACAGAGAATCAACTTCAGTCATCGCCAACTTAGTCACCATCATCATTCTACCCATTGTTCCACCAATCTGCTTTTAATAAACACTGTGTGCACCTAAACCTGTCTGTCTCCTCCAGTGTTTGTGACAGGAATACATGACAGCTCGTGAAAGTAAACATTTGTCCATCTCTTCTGCTTAATTTTAATAAAGTGCTAAAGACCTAAAAATACTGCCCCTTTCTTATTGGCATTTTAAAAAGAATCTTAACATTGACAAAACATAGGTAACACATAGGCTTCTCATTTTCATAAATACACACAGTAAAATTAAAGATATAAACTTATATGAAACCAACATCTATAAGAATATGAAAGAAATGTTTAATAGCTTGTGACATTTGTTTGTAATGTTATGTTGTATTTATTGTGCTTTGGTCGTTAATCACTATTTGCTGAGATGGTCAGTAAAGCAAGATCGCAGCACATCTCAATTTTCACAAAGATGTGTTCTGTGTCCTCGTGTCCTTCCAAGTTTGTTCTTTAAAGGTTGCCTGCAAGACCGATTTCAAAGAGAACGCAAGTCCGTTCTTGGAATTGAGAAACAACCACTGGTTGAGAGATGTAATCATATCGATTGTCTCTTTCTTTTACTGGTAGCAAACAGCACTGCATTTCCGACCACGCCTCTGGATTGGAGTGTGGATCGCCTGTGACAATGTATTCCTCGTACGACTGCATGCAATGAACTGTGACGTCCGTACAGTTTGGGATGAATACATGTACCATTACAGCCATGCTAAATATGTCCAACCACAAGGCTCAGTTTTTATGTATTTTTTCCTGTAGGTACATGCATTATGAAAACAGCTTTATTACAATGTATTTCCACTTTACATTAAAAACAGCTATTTAATTTTTTTACATTGAGTAAAATGAAGATTGTTATCTACAACAGAGCATAATATCCCTCCATAACACCAAACATTGCAATACATGAAGTATCTTTATAAAAACTAAAATCTATCAACAATCTAGACTTTACCATACATATATTGCCATTTTACTTTTACCCAAAACAAAATTTAACAGCTGACACTCTCTGTCGTCTCCTCGTATATTTAACACCAAAAATAAAAGTTTGAATTGAAAATTCATCAAAAATTTAAACAAATTTTGTAAAACCTCAAATAAAGGTTTAAGTATAACAGTGCATAAAAAACATGGAAAACGGTCTCCCTTTGTGAGCAAAAAGGGCATTCTTGACTTACATCTGATCAGGATTCATCACAGATATAAAGACATTTACAGCAATAACACAATGTAAAATTCTCCACTGCAAATCTCAGTTTTGTTTTCGTTAATGGTGGCTTGTAGCCTGACGTGGTCATACTCAGATTCTAGTCAGAATGTGAGTCTGATACTGCTCCATTCGGCTGTGATTATGGGGCGTGTTTCAACCGAACCAGGAAAGAAAATGCCTCTGCACTTAATTGGATAGACCTACAACCAATCAGAGCAATGGAGTAGTCAAGTCAAGTCATCTTCATTTATATAGCGCTTTTAACAACGTAGATTGTTTCAAAGCAGCTTCACAGAGATAAGCGTATAATTTAAGGTAACAGAGATTGTTTTGGCTTTATAGCAGAGTTAAGTTATTTTCCATCTAAAGTTAGTTTTGATTGATGTGCTTCTGTCGCAACGATCATTTGTTATTAAATTAGGGGCCGCTAAGACGACACCATTCCCTCTACACAGACTTTAAACGCGAACCTGTGAGAAACGCTGATGGCGTTCACATGCGCATTTAGAATGGGTTCTATAGTTTTGTGCATTTGAAAATACGCAGGTTTGGAATTCCCTACAAGCCAAGCCTAAACAAAGTACTTGTCTTTCCTTATAAATTTTGATTAAGAATTTTATTTTATTTTGTTGCTTTGGGGTAGGAACGCGAAACAAATTTTCCCGACAACGCCTTATCTGTATAGTGGTAGAGGGATCCTCCATAGGGAGAGACTAGTTGGCACTTCAGCACTGCGTTGTCATCGGTCCAGGCGAAGGTCCTTCGTCAGATCTGGATACGGCCTGGATCCGGCAGGCTGCAGGAAAACCTCGGGATAAACACAGACACTAAAATTAGCGTAGATGCCATTCTTCTCATGATGTAACGAGTACATCAGGAGTTATGGGAAGTGTTCCCGGTTCCGGCTGACCTAATCTATGCAGCCTAACATTAAATTATAGAAGTCTATAATGTATTATGTGAATGCTAGGTCAAAGAGATGTGTTTTTAGTCTAGCTTTGAACTGACAGAGTGTGTCTGCTTCCCGGACAATGGTAGGAAGACTGTTCCAGAGTTTTGGTGCTAAATAGGAAAAGGATCTACCACCAGCAGTCGATTTTGATATTCTAGGTATTAGTAACTGGCCGGAATTTTGAGATAGCAATAGACGTGACGGACTATAATGCGTTAAGAGCTCACTCAAGTACTGCGGAGCTAAACCATTTAGTGCTTTGTAAGTAATCAGCAATATTTTAAAATTTATGCGATGTTTAATAGGGAGCCAATGCAGTTTTGACAGAACTGGGCTAATATGGTCATACTTCCTGGTTCTGGTAAGAACTCGAGCTGCTGCGTTTTGAACCAGCTGTAGTTTGTTTATTAAGCGTGCAGGGCAACCACCCAGTAGAGCATTAAAATAATCTAGCCTTTAGGTCATGAACGCATGAACTAATTGTTCCGCATTTGTCAATGAGAGCATATGGCGTAATTTAGATATATTTTTAAGATGGAAAAATGCAGTTTTACAGATACTAGACACGTGACTTTCAAATGAAAGATTGGTATCAAAGAGCACACCCAGGTTCCTAACCGACGATGAAGACTTAACAGAGCAGCCATCGAGTGTTAGACAGTATTCTAGGTTATTACGTGAGGAAGTTTTTTGTCCAATAATTAGAAACTCTGTTTTTTCAGAATTTAGAAGTAGGAAATTACGAGTCATCCAATTTTTTATATCCGCTATGCATTCCGTAAATTTTGTGAATTGATAAGTTTCGTTAGGTTTTGAAGAAATATACAGCTGAGTATCGTCAGCATAACAGTGAAAGCTAATTTCATGTTTCCTAATGATATCTCCTAATGGTAACATGTACAGAGTGAACAGCAGCGGTCCTAGTACTGAGCCTTGTGGTACGCCATACTGAACTTGTGATCGATGAGACATCTCATCATTTACTGCTACAAACTGATAACGGTCAGATAAGTATGATTTAAACCATGCTAGTGCATTTCCCGTAATGCCAACATAATGTTCTAATCTATGACAGAAAAGGTAGATTCGAGATCGGCCTGTAATTGACTAATTCTGTAGGATCAAGTTGCGTTTTTTTTAACAAGCGGTTTAATCATAGCCAGCTTAAAGTTTTTTGGTACGTATCCTAGAGACAAAGACGAATGAATGATATTAAGAAGAGGATCTAGGACCTCTGGAAGCATCTCTTTCAGTAGCTTAGTCGGTATAGGGTCTAACATACATGTTGTCGATTTAGATGATTTAACGATTTTAGTAAATTATTCCTCTCCTATAGCAACGGATGAATCAAATTTTTCCTCAGGGAGACTACAATGCACTGCCTGGTGCAATACTGTAGTAGACGGTTGCATAGTTATAATTTTGTCCCTGATATTATCAATCTTATAAGTGAAGAAGTTAATAAAATCATTACTGCTGTGTTGCTTGGAAACTTCTGAGCTTGAAGCTTTATTTTTCGTTAGTTTAGCCACCGTTTCAAATAAATACCTAGGATTATGTTTATTTTCTTCTAATAGGGTTGAAAAATAAGCAGATCTAGCAGCTTTTAAAGCCTCTCTGTATGCAATCGAGCTCTCTTTCCATGAAATGCGAAATACCTCTAGTTTTGTTTTCTTCCAGTTGCGCTCCATTTTTCTGGCTGCTCTCTTAAGGGCCCGAGTGTGCTCGTTGTATCACGGCGTTGGACTATTTTCTTTAATCTTCTTTAAGCGCAACGGAGCAACTGTGTCTAAAGTGCTGGAAAAGAGAGAGTTAAACGTTTCTTCTAAGCTATCTGGGATGCTGAGATGATGAAACTGATCAGGAAGATTATTAATAAAGCAATCTTTAGTGGCAGAAGTGATAGGTCTAACATATTTGAAACACGGAGTCGACTTTGCAGCCTTGGCTAAATGCAAATTACACGAGACTAGATAATGATCTGAGATGTCATCGCTCTGCTGCAGAATTTCAACGGCATCAACATCTATTCCATGTGATAATATTAGATCTAGAGTATGATTACGACGATGAGTAGGTCCTGACACGTGTTGTCTAACTCCAATTGAATTTACAATGTCTTTAAATGCCAATCCCAATGCATCTTTTTCATTATCGATGTGTATATTAAAATCACCAACAATTAGTACTTTATCTGCAGTCAATATTAATTCTGATAGAAAGTCCGCAAATTCTTTGATAAAGTCTGTATGGTGCCCTGGTGGCCTGTATACAGTAGCCAGCACAAATCTCAAACGTGATTTATCGTTTACACTATATATTTTTACATTAAGCACCAATGCTTCAAAAGAATTATATTTAAAACTTGATTTCTTAGTGGTTTTGAAACTATTACTATAAATTACAGCAACACCACCCCCTTTGCGTTTCAGATGAGGCTCATGTTTATAACAGTAATCTTGCGGGGTTGATTCATTTAAAGTAATGTAATCGTTTGGTTTTAGCCAGGTTTCTGTCAAACACAGCACATCTAGGTTATTATCTGAAATCATATCATTAACAATGAGTGCTTTTGAAGCGATCGAATATTCAGCAACCCAAGCTTTAGGATTTGCTCATCTGTATTATAGCTGTTTTTTATTTGTTGAACATCAATTCAATTTTTAACCTTAGATGGGTTAAAACGTTTTTTGGATTTCCAAATTCGGGGAGCAGACACAGTCTCTATATGATGATAGCTAGGTGAAAGAGGCTCTATGTGATGGGATTTATCTGACCTTGGTGACGTGAGGCCGCAAGCAGACGGTCGGTTTAGCCAGTCTGTCTGCTTCCTGACCTGAGCCCCAGATTGTCATGTTTGAGCTCTTAGACTATGAGCCATATTACTAGAGAGAAGAGCAGCACCATCCCAGGAGGGATGAATACCATCTCTTTTCAACAGGTCAGGTTTGCCCCAAAAACTTTTCCAATTGTCTATGAATTCTATATTATTAAGCGGACACCACTCAGACAGCCAACCGTTAAGCGAACACAATCTACTAACTATCTCATCACTCCTGCGAACAGGAAGGGGGCCAGAGCAAATTACAGTCCTTGAGTAAGTGACGTATGTTTTTCATTCATGTTTCCGATCGACAAATGCCTTGATCGCGGTTCACTGTTCCTCTTTTAAAATTAATGCACTGTCGATATCTTCTAAAACAGACGCGATGGCAGAATCTACACATAAAGGAGGAGCACGTTCAAATAATCAATCCAATCAACTTGTCATCAAACAATTACCGTCTACCCTATCAGCATGAGAGGAAGCATATCGTCGCTGCCCGATGAAACTCACGTATGTCCAAAACGGTTACTTTTCAGGAAGTGAAAAAAACACAGTAATTTCAAAAGCAGTTGAACGTAGCGTTGTCATACTTTTTTTCTTCAAATCTTTTTTTTAATTCTCAAGTATTTCAGCAGACAATTCTTTTAACAGAGGGTTTTCACAGAAGTAAATTACAGAACAAAGAAATTTAAGAATTACAGAGAATTCCCCCCCACCCCCACCCCCACCCCCACATATCAACAGGAAGGGTGTACTTAACATAAGCATCTGAATAGATATGCATCTACACAACCGCTGCATGCATATACATACATACTCTCACATACCGCACATACTCACATATACATATATATACATATGCACACGCACACACATATGTGTACACACACATCCATTTGTACACATCAAAATATACATATACACATAAAAAAAAAAAAAAAAAAAAAAAAAATAATTACTAAAAAAAAAAAAAAAAAAAAAAAAAAAAAAAAAAAAAATTATAAATCAATTTAACCGTCAGAGTTTCTCATTAGAAGAATACATTTTCCCCATACCTCGTCAAAAGCCATCGAGTTCTTTTTCAAATTATACATGATTCTTTCCGGTGGAATATAGGACAAGATTTCATTCAACCACATATTGAAGCAAGGGGGTGTAACACTTTTCCATTTCAGTGCGATACACTTGTTAACAGCCATCAAAGCCATTTTAACAAATCTAATATTGTAGAAAGAATATAGAGGTAACATAGATTCATCTCCAAGTAGAACCAGTCTTGGATTTAAAGCCAAGTCAGAACCAATAACTTTTTCAATAGTATCTTTAACAGCTTTCCAAAGGTCATCCAAATGGGAGCATGACCAAAACATATGAATAAGAGACCCAGTCTGTGTTTTACATCGGGGACATAATGCTGAAAGGTCAGGGTTCATTTTATTTAGATGCTGCGGTGTATAATACACTCGATGAATCAAATTGAATTGCTGCAGTCTATGACGACTGTTAAATGAGAATGTCTGACTCTTTTGACAGATTGCTTCCCATTGTTCCTCTTTAAAATCAACCCCCAGGTCTTGCTCCCATTTCAGCTTGGCCCCCACTGGGCTACAAACCGAAAGCTTCAGCAACATTTTATACATAGTTGAAACAAATTTCTTTATATCTTTACCCACAATAAAGGTGTCTAGTTCCAAAGGATAAAAAGATAACAATTTACCTCCTTGCTGAACTCTAATATAATCTCTAACCTGTAGATACTTAAAAAAGTGCTTGGGTTCCAGAGAAAATTTTAACTTTAACTGTTCAAAGGGTAATAATGACCCTTTGTCAAATAGGTCACCAAATACACAAATCCCTTTTCTATACCATAACAAGCACAATTCATCTTTTAATATCTTGGGTAATGCCGGATTAGCGTAAAAAGGGGTATCTGTGTATATTTTTTGAAGGTTTTTAGTCCTTTTCCTAATATCAGACCAAACTTTACACCCCTGTAGAACAAAGGGATTATTAAGAGTTCTTTTAAAGGTATGCACATAAGGGATATAAGGTAAGCTAGAAAGAGTAATATCTGCTAATTGATGTTGCTCTATTTGTCTCCAAGAAGGGGGGTTGTGTCTATTAATTTGCCAAGCCCATATGACCATTGATTGTGCTGCTAAATAATATAAATAGAAGTCAGGGAGACCGAGTCCTCCCTCACATGGGTTCAAACAGAGGACTTTCAATTTTATTCTTGCTGGCTTACCCTGCCATAGAAATTTTGTTATTAAGCTATTTAAGTGCTTAAAAAAAGATTGAGGGACATGACAAGGGAGAGTCCTAAATAAATAAAGAAACCTGGGGAGTACACTCATTTTAATACAGTTTACTCTACCTATTAGTGAAATGGGCAGTGTTTTCCATCTATCTAACTCTTGCCCCATCACCTTCATCAAAGGGACATAGTTTAGCGCAAATATCTGGTCTAACTTATTTGAAATTTGTAGGCCAAGATATGTTAAGCTAGTATCATTCCATGAAAATGGTACATTTAATTGAGGCATAACGTCTGCAAAGGAATTAAGAGGCATAATAATACTCTTTGTACTGTTTACCTTATACCCCGAGATAGAACCATATGCCTCTAGTATATCGGCCAATGCAGGGAGAGATGACTCAGGCCTGGTTAGAAAAAGCATTATGTCATCAGCATATAATGAAATGGTATGTTCATCATTTCCGACTACAACTCCATGGATCTGTGGGTTTGATCGTATTGCAATAGCTAACAGTTCAATTACCAAAGTAAAAAGAAGAGGTGAGAGGGGACACCCTTGTCGGGTTCCTCTTGTAAGTGGGAATTGAGAAGAGGTATCGAAATTTGTAAGAATTGATGCCTTTGGATATTGATACAGAGTTTTAATCAACGCCATAAATCTGGGACCAAAATTCATTTTCTCTAGAACACAGAATAAAAAACTCCATTCGACACGGTCAAAAGCTTTTTCCGCGTCCAAAGAGACAGCTAAGACGGGTACATTAATTTTTTTTGAAAAATGAATAATATTGTAGAACTTTCGGATATTATCATAAGGAGAACGGTTAACGACAAACCCAGTTTGATCCATAGCCACCAGTTCAGGTATAAGGGAAGCCAATCTATTTGCAATAACTTTAGCTTAAAATTTTATAGTCCGTATTTAAAAAAGAAATTGGTCTATAGGAGCCACATAGATTAACTTCCTTCCCTGGTTTGGGTAACATGATAATCAGTGCTTGTTCTAATGTGTCAGGTAATTTCCCATTATATAAAGTCTCCTTATACATTTCTACCAAGGGACATAGAAGCTTTGGTAGAAACTTTCTATAAAAATCAATAGGGAATCCATCCTGCCCAGGGGCTTTACCACCTGACAGACTACAAAGTGCCCTTTGAACCTCCTCCTCAGTAATATCAGCTTCTAAGCTTACCTTATCCTCCTCCGATATAACAGGTACGGATAAGGAGTTTAAGAACATTTTTATTGAAGCTAAATTACTCCCCTGAGAGGAGTATAGGGACCTATAGAACTCTGTAAAGGCAATATTAATTAGCTGTGGGTCCCTAGTTATCGAACCATCTTTTTGTTTAATTGAGGGGATTAATTTACTAGCATCATCCCTTCTAATCTGCCAGGCAAGTAAAGAACCAGACTTTTCTCCATGTTCATAATATTGCGCTTTAGTTCTTAAAAGAGCATTCTCTGCTTTGTGGCTAATAATGATATCATATTCAAGTCTTTTAGTTTTTAACTGTAGTAAATATTTATCATCCTGAGTTTCTATGTGTTTTTTTTCCAGGGTAGAAATAGCCAACTCTAAGGAACTTAATTTCCAATCATTCTGTTTACGTTTCCTCGATGTATATGAAATAGTTAAGCCTCTTAAAAATGCTTTCAAACAGTCCCAGATAACTAATATGGAGGCAGTGTTTTTATTCAGTTCTAAAAAGATCTCAATGTTGGTATTAATAATGTCAATATATTCTAAATCATTGAGAAGGTAGTTACTGAATCTCCACCGCTTCTTCCCAGCAGTTTGTCCATACTTAACAAGCATCACTAGCGGAGAGTGGTCAGTGATTACTCTTGGTAAGTAATCACAAAATGATACAAGATGTTGCTTCCCAGAGTATATATAGAATAGGTCTATTCTAGAGTAGCTATTATACTTGTGAGAGTAAAAAGAGTATTTCCTTTCATTTTCATTACGAGCCCTCCAAATATCAATAAGATTATGGTAGGCCATTTCTTGTATTAATACCTTAGCTGCAGCTGTATGTGAAAACCTATTAGTAGCCGATCTATCTAATATACCCAGGGTCAAATTCAGATCACCACCAATTATAAGTTCGGAGGAGGGGTAATTTAAATTCAAGAACAAATTGTAGAAAAATTGTGGTTCATCAAAATTTGGTCCATAAACATTTACCAAAACTATTGGTTCTGAGGCTACATAACCCCTTACTATAACAAAGCGGCCCGCTTTATCTTTAATTACTCTGTCCTGTTGAAATTGTACTTTATTACTAATCAGTGTAGCAACCCCTCTTGCTTGAGAAGAAAATGAAGAAAAGAAAATCTGCCCTTTCCATTGGCACCCTAATTTAACATGGTCTGCTACTGTTAAGTGAGTCTCTTGTAGGAAAATGAAATCAACACTCTGCTTATACAGAAAATTAAGATTTTTTTTCCTTTTCAAAGCTTGATTTAACCCATTAACATTCCATGTCATATATTTATACTGTATAGAGCTATTCATAGCTTAATTGTGGTCCTATAGCCAAATTCAAGTAAAATAAAATATCACCATTCAACAACAGTAAACACAGAGAAACAATAAAAAAAAAATAAAAAAAAAAGAATAAAAAAAAACAGAAAACCCTTATCAAAACCAAAAAAGTTACCCTGATATTTCATTAACAGCAACCCTATCCTGATCTATGTGTCTGCCTTCCTAAAGAAATGCAGATCGATCAAACACTTCACGTACTGGTGATATCGTCACCTTCCCAACCCAGCAACTGCTCCATTGCAGGGACTTAATTCATATGAATAATTATAATAAAAATGAAATAAAAATTAATATAAATAAAGAAAAAGGTTAGTCATTATATGCATAATATTTCATTTTATTTCTTAGAATCCCTCATTTTCAATTTAATCTAAACTGCCCAGTAGGCTAAATCCAAACATATAATAGCCTATACAAAAATATATCACTTATAGTTGTCCAGCAGAAAAAAAGAAACTAAAAAAAAAAAGAAGAAAGGAGAAGAGAAAAAAAAAGGAGGAAAAAAAAATGCGTACCTTGAGGGTTAGCGTGATCAAAAGTATTCCACTGTAGAGTAACAATAAGCTGTGCCCACACAAACAGAAACAAAACGATAAATAAATAAATAAATGTAAGTCTGTATATGGCACCTGTAAGTCAGATGGCCCTTGTCCTTGTCCCGCTGTTGCGGTGAAGCGAGCCTGGGGATAGTTATTAAGTTGACCCGGCCTCAAAAATATTCAGGATGATGTTGTCGCAGATATGTCTCAGCTGATTTTGGAGAGGTAAAGGATCGACGTCCTCCTGACAAGTCGATCCGTAGCGTTGCCGGGTAAAGCAGGCTGTATTTTATGTCACATCTCTGTAGCAGTTTCTTCAGATCAGTGAACGCTTTGCGTCTTTTGTACAGTGCCGTAGAAACATCTCTAAAGACCATAATAGTAGAATTGCCGTATTCCAGCTTCTTTAGTTGTCGGGCGGCTGCAAGAATTTTCTCCGTGTCGCTACTGCGCAGCAGACGAATAACCAGCGCCCGTGGTCTATCATGTTCAGCTGGACGACGGTGCAGAGTGCGGTGGCAGGCCTCAATTTCAAAAGAAATGCTTACTTTCAAGATCTTTGGTAGCCATTCCTGTATGAAACCTACGCCATCACTGCCTTCAACTCCTTCAGGGAAACCCACCAAGCGGAGGTTATTCCGCCGGGCTCTATTTTCCATATCATCAAGTTTTCCTCGGAGCTCTTCAATTGCAGCATTAGTCTCTTTCTTAGAGTCGGCAATATCTGCACGCAAATCCACAGCGGTTGCTTCATATTCTGACTGTTTGGCCGAAAGATCCGCCAACTTTTTATTAATAGCAGAGTGTTCGTTGTGAATTTTCTCTACTACCTTGTTTATTTTACTCAAACGGTCCTCGACCATGTCGTGTATTCTTGAGAAACCCTTTTCCATCTCCGAGAGAAACCAAGCAGGTGGCGTGTCCTCACAGGACTGTGATTGCGTGATATTATCCACAGGTGCAGCTGCCGGCGTGCCATCGTCTCCTCGCCTCAGGCCCTTCCTGGAACTCATTCCGAAGTAGTAGTAATAGTAGAAGAAAAATCAATAATAACCAGTCCAGACCCAATATAAGACGGCTTGTAACTTAACTCGTTTCAAGACTCCAACAATAAGCTATATACTGAATTTAGAGGGATTTATATTTTCAATGGAGCAGAGCAAGTTGCGACGTGTGCGCCGCCTATGCCGCCATCTTGCCCGAAAGTGACCTCTTTTCCGTTGTCATACTTGGTACGGCATCTTTAAATGTAACCATATTCTAGCGATTGTAATGATATAATCCACATTTGACCAAAATCGAGTTTAAATGGATACGTGCATATTTTACAGTAACGGTGGTCGATACGCGTTCTTCCGATCATTAATTAGAATGGCCAAGTCGCGTTTCATATTGACAGATGAATAGGCTACGCTCAGTTTATTAAATAGCCTACGTCTCAGTTTATTAAATACGCTCAGTTTATTAAATGTCTCTTGCAAACTATGAAGGGACAATGAATCAATACACTGACATGGCAATGCACAGATAGTATCATGACAGATACTTTGTTTGCACAGTCCTACCGTAATTTTGTCACTCCTCTCCACTCCCAATAACAGTTGTGAATATATTGCGAATATATAATAAATAAATAATAAACTTGAGAACAGTTGTCAAAAACAAACGTTTGCTGATACTTTACCTCACAGTGTTATTCGGCTATCCAATGCTGAGCTTCCAGAGACGCTTAAGATGAAACTTCACGAGACCGGCGAGATGCCTCCACAGGGTGGGAGATACGCGTGATTGACAGCTTTGACACCAAATGGATATACGTGAAAATCAGATGACATGATTTCACAACTTTTCATTGGTCATTTAGATATGTGAAGCATACTGTATACGGAAATGAACCTGGACATTCTATCCGTCGAAAAATCTCAAAATCGGCAAAATGGACATACGCGGTTTTCATCGGACAGCGATGATATATATATTCACTCTGTCAACTCATCTAACATTCCTAGACAGTTTTCAGCATCCCTCCACTCACTCGCGGCTTGTCCTTCCACAGCCTGGAATACGGGGGGAGCACTTTGGGTTCGGGCCGAATACCGAGCCCAGAGCCCTCTCCTCGGACAGCACACCAAATATGCATTTATTCTATCTGACTTATTTGTAAGTGTGAATTCGTGAAATCTCAATTCTCCAGTGGCAGTCATCTATGTAAGATAATTTAGTGATTCTGACAGGTCAATTTAGCTCAAAAGGAATTATTAATTAATTTATAGGGAATTCGAAAGAATCACTTATTTCGACCGAGCAAATGACTCGTCCAGGGTTCATTTGAACCGGCCGCAACTATCAGCTCTGCAGCGGATATAAATATCCAAACTATAGTGAAACACTATGATTAGCAAGGTAACTTAGATCAGCAGTTTAAGACATTAAATTTGTAAGCACATAACACAAGTAACACTTCTCTTTAAGGTACAAACAAGACTTTTATTGATTATTCAAACACATAAAAATAATATCTAACACAAGCACACACATTCATACAAGTTGCAGAAAGAAAGAGAGTGAGGACAGAATAAGTTTTAAGAGTGAGATGATGAAATCCCAAGTTTCTATATGCACTTATAAGACATGACCTGAACGAACCATCAATCATTAATTTAACCCTTTTATCGTTTCTTATGTGGGTTATTAAATCTATATCAATGCACCAGTTCAGTTTAAGAGTCTGGAGGCTACTTGCTTGTCTTTGCTTTTGGGGATTCCCTTCATCGGGGTGAAAGGGGTTTCCCCGGTCCATTGGCTGGCGTCTCCTAGTGCCTGAGATAGAGGTCTGGGGCGGCCAATTACGTGGTGTGCTGGCGGATGGATGGAAAGTCTTTGAAGTGGGAAGCGGGCTTTACAGTCGAATCGTGGACCGAAACTTTGCTGCAAAACTTGACTTAGAACCGAGACTCACAACGGAAAAGAAAAGAAAACTATAAGAAAGAAAATTGAGACGAGAGTAGTTAGATGGCTTGAATGAAGCTGTTTAACCCATGTTCTTCTGATCTTGATTTGGGTTCTTTCGTCTCTACTCGTCTACATGGTTACTAGTCTGGTTACTCCGTCATGGCTGCTCCATGATCGTTTTGAATCTACTTTTTTCCTCTATCTTCTGCCCAAAGCTTTGTTCGGGTCCTAAGACTCAAATGTTTGTCCAGCCTCCTGGATGAGTTCTGACCAATTAGACACTGTCTTTATTTGAGAGGTGGCATTTTCTTCACTTCTCATCGTAAATCATGCGTTATCTGTGATCCCTTACTCTCCAAGTTCTAGCAGAGAGTACAGAGGCCACAGTTTAGACATCATTACTATTATAAGAATACGAAACATTTTACACAGATTTCAATCAAGCCATCTTTTGAATTAAGAACATACAATCATACTGATAGGAAACAAGACACACTTTCATTCAAACATCTAATAGTTATTATAACAATTACATGACTTATATGGGATCTAAGCATATTAGACACACATAGGTTGTAGACACAATATAGAATTATGTAGTTGAACGATGTTTGATTATAAGTCCATCAAGAATTGTTTTGGGATGATTTTATGTATTTTTGTAGTTAAAGTCTCAGTCTCTTTGGTTTTAAGAGATTTCAACCTTGGGGTCATTGAGAGTTCCTTAAGAAGGAGGTGGTCTGTTTTGTATATCTGTCGTGGGATTAGGCAACTTCTGCTGTTATCTTGATCGAGCTCTAAACGGTGCCATCTCTGAACCAATCAGTCTTTTTCCAAACCATCTAACATTGACAACGTTCTTCCTTTAGTTGCTTTAGTTGCCCATAAAGTTCTTAGCGTAGACTGGCTGGAGCCTGGGTTTTATGGCTCTGGATTGGTGATTTGGGGTCTGGAATGTTGAGTTCTGTGTGGAATTATGTTTGAACAAATCACATGGAAGATTCATTTGTGTTTGGTTCGCACTCAATCCTACATCTTTTTTGTAAACGAATTCAACCCAAGCACTCGTTGGTGACGTAGATGATTACGTTACTGTTGATCATCTGTCCATCATCATATAAAGGCCGCCCTGACAATTTGATTGGTCCGAACAGCTTTTGTTCGGGCATAATAGCTCCTCAACGGATCAAGTCCAGACCGAACTTCCCGACCTAAAAATTTTGTGGGCGGGACTAAGTTCGGCTGGCATCCAGGCTAGGTGGCTTGTAAAACATTCTCCAATTTTGCTTAACTTCATCCACACCTAAAATAGTTCACCAAGGTGTATACATTTTTCTATTTAAAGTGTGTTCTATAAAAAATGTAACACATAACTTATATGTCATACTTATATGTATGTTATTGCCACTCACTTCTTCAATGTCCATGTCCATACATTTTTCTGATTCCAGAAAAATTCCACCACACTCTTTTTAAATTAGGTGAAACCCACAACTTTGGGAAAAAAGATCTTTATCATTGGTAGTAATTTCACCCGCATAATATTTTCTGAGGAAATCAGCCTCTTTTACTGTAAGAATATCTGTATCTTTTGTAGTCATTTTTCCAATATTTAAGTGGATCTTAACGCCATTTTTTTTTTTTTTTTTTTTTTTTTTGCCACCACTGTAACACTCCACTATATTATACAGCAGAGATACAAAAATAAATAGGAACGCCTGTTCCCGTTTCCTTGTCCACTTACAAGTCGGAGACAAAGGAATATTCAACACTATCTGTTAATCAAACAATCCAAGTGTATTTACAAAACCCACACAAACGTACCCAAATCACATACAACTTTACAAATGTCAGTGCGGGTGTGTGTGTATGAGCGTGTACATAATGTCTTTTAGTCCAGCGTGTATAATGTCAAGTTCAGATCAGCCTCACCGGTAACAATGTCAAGTCCTTGAGCAGTATCAATGAAGTTTGTGACAAAGAAGTTTGTGACAACCAAGCGCTTCCAAGTCAGTCAACAAATTAAACATAAAATATTTTTGAAATATTTGTTGATGACCACAAAATGTATTAACTCGCTTGCTGTTAAGATGCACATTCGTGCAACATGCTGGCTTTATATGAATATAACAGTCAATTGTAAAAGTAAATGCACCGTGCAAGTTCATGTGCATTAGGTTTTCTGATAAATAACCATTACGTATGCAGTTGTTTGTGTGTTCTTTGTACTGCACTAAGGAGGTGACTAACTGTACAGGAATGTGTTTTCTGGTCAGGTGCCTTCTCATCAACCATCAACAGCTTACTTTCCCCGTGCTACCTCTTCCTACCCGCTGAGGTGACGTCAGCCTGACCCTGGCACACACACACACACACATGCATTGAAATCTCTTCCTTGTACACACTCTGTGTCCTCTCTCTCTCTTTCTTTTGGCTCTCTATTTCTGGCCAGCAGGGACAGTGTGCAGTAATTTAGGCAAGAGCTTTATGCCTCTGAACACACACCCTTAAGGGATAGTTCACCCGAAAGTGAAAACTCTGTCATCAATTATTCACCTTTATGTCGTTCCAAACTTGTTTGAGTTTCTTTCTTCTGTTGAACACAAAAGAAGACATTTTTGAAGAATTTTTGTACCCAAACAGTTGACGATCGGTAGCCACTGACTTCTATAGTAGAAAAAAAATACTATGGAAGTCAATGGCTATCGTCAACTGTCTGGTTGACAACATTCTTCAAAATATCTTATTTTGTGTTCAGCAGAAGAACTCATACAGGTTTGGAACAACGTGAGTGTTAAATAATGGCAGACTTTACATTTTTGGGTGAATTATCACTTTAGTGTGGAACCCTCTTGATTATGCCACAGTGAGGTCATCCATTATATTTTTCTAGAGGAAGTTTTCACTTGCATCAGGTACATTTCTCAATGAGTCACGTAGAAATATAAAAAAAATGCAGTACAGGGTGATTCAGTTTGTTGTGCAAGTTTCCCACAGATATTTGATGTTTTGCGAGAACAATTTTCCCACTCATCTCCATTTGGAAGGTGTTGCTTTTCAGAATATCCCTGTGTTTCCTAAAGTAGGTACGATGTAAACATATTTTTATGTTAAAAATGGACACAATCACTCTTAATTATATGTCTAATATGCCCAAAATGGCTTTGTTAATAGCCCTATTTAGATGGGACTAGTTTTCCAAATAACGTTCAGGTAATAGTTCTTATCACTTGACGTCTGGGCTAACATCTCTGCGTTTATTACAGAGGTGGGAGTGTGTGTTTTCTAGATGTGGGCTTTATAGAAGGTCATGTGCTGTGTGTGTGCATCACATATATTTCTTTTAATTTATTATTATTTAATTGTTGATATGATTTAAATTTATCATTAAAATTTTTTTTAAGTAAACTTAAGTTTATAGCAGTCACTGTTTATACTAAGTCAAGTCAAGTCATTTTCATTTATATAGCGCTTTTAACAATGTAGATTGTCTCAAAGCAGCTTTACAGAGATAAATGTATAATTTAACGTAAGATTGTTTTGGCTTTATAGCGGTTCTTTAATAAAGTTATTTTCCAGCTAAAGTTAGTTTTGATTGATTCGCTTCCGTCACAACGATCATTTGTTTTTAAATTAGGGCCGCCAAGACGACACCATTCTCTTTACACAGACTTTAAACGCGAACCTGTGTGAAACGCTGATGGCGTTCAGATGCGCATTAAGAACGGGTTCTATAGTTATGTGCGTTTGAATATATGTGTGCAGGTTTGGTATTCCCTACAAACCAAACCTAAACAAATTACTGGTGTTTCCTTATAGTTTTGATTCAGAATTTTATTTTATTTTATCAATTCGGGGTAGATACGCAAATTGAGTTTTCCCCACGACGCGTTATCTGTAGAGTGGGAAAGGGATCCTCCATAGGGAGAGACTAGTTGGCACTTCAGCACTGCGTTGACACCGGGTCCAGGCGAAGGTCCTTCATCAGATCTGGAAACGGCCTGGATCCGGCAGGCTGCGGGAAAACCTTGGGATAAACAAAGACACTAAAATTAGCGTAGATGCCATTCTTCTCATGATGTAACAAGTACATCAGGATTTATGGGAAGTGTTCCCGGTTCCAGCTGACCTAATCTATGCAGCCTAATATTGAATTATAGAAGTCTATAATGTATTATGTGAACGCTATGTCAAAGAGATGTGTCTTTAATCTAGATTTGAACTGACAGAGTGTGTCTGCTTCCCGGACAATGGTAGGAAGGCTGTTCCAAAGTTTTGGTGCTAAATAGGAAAAGGATCTACCGCCAGCAGTTGATTTTGATATTCTAGGTATTATCAACTGGCCGGAATTTTGAGATCGCAATAGACGTGAAGGAGTATAATGCGTTAAGAGCTCGCTCAAGTACTGCGGAGCTAAACCATTTAGTGCTTTGTAAGTAATCAGCAATATTTTAAAATTGATGCGATGTTTAATAGGGAGCCAGTGCAGTTTTGACAGAACCGGGCTAATATGCTCATACTTCCTGGTTCTGGTAAGAACTCGAGCTGCTGCGTTTTGAACTAGCTGTAGTTTGTTTATTAAGCGTGCAGGGCAACCACCCAGTAGAGCATTACAATAATCTAGCCTTGAGGTCATGAACGCATGGACTAATTGTTCCGCATTTGTCAATGAGAGCATATGACGTAATTTAGATATATTTTTAAGATGGAAAAATGCAGTTTTTTGTCCAATAATTAGAATCTCTGTTTTTTCAGAATTTAGAAGTAGGAAATTACGAGTCATCCAATTTTTTATATCAGCTATGCATTCTGTTAATTTAGTGAATTGGTAAGTTTCGTTAGGTTTTGAAGAAATATATAGCTGAGTATCGTCAGCATAACAGTGGAAGCTAATTCCATGTTTCCTAATGATATCTCCTAATGGCAGTATGTACAGAGTGAACAGCAGCGGTCCTAGTACTGAGCCCTGTGGTACGCCATACTGAACTTGTGATTGATAAGACATCTCTTCATTTACTGCTACAAAAAATAAACTTGCAAGTGAGCAGAGAAATCCAAAGTATCTTACTTTTACCTGACACTGATATTAAAATGGGCAGTCTTCGCAGTTTCTGCAATTTAGCTCTATTTATTCATCTTAAATGTTTTTGGTTTTTTTCACTGGATACCATCCATATGGAAACTAAATGAAAGCATGCCAAGGATTGGTGCGCAAACAGCTCAGGTAGATACAACATCAGCAATCAGAGACATTCATATTCAGACAGGATTAGATTTAAGGGGGTCTGAATACTTTCCCACTGTATATATATATTTTTTATAAATAGAAAATTCTTTATCCCAGAACAAGTCTATCAACATCGATTGGATCTTAGCCAGAAAGAGTGGTGGCGGGTCAACACAAGTCAGCCGATGCCCAAGAGATGAAGCATCGGGTTTTAATAATAAGGGTTCGACCCTTATAAGGCAATATTTGCTTAAGCCACTTCTGTTTATCAAAACGGCCCTTTATTTTCTCAACCATCCCTTCCCAGTACAGTAATTAAAACGACTCCTCTCCTAAATAAACTCCTAAATATTTTCTTTTTTCCATGTCAGACCAACTGGGAGTTTGGGAGTCACTGTTATCCACTCTCCCATTAAAACAGCTTTACTTTACTTACCAATTCACTTTTGCAGCTGATATAATTTCAAAATCTTCCAAAGTTTTCATCAAAATGTTCACATCATTTTGCTCTTTTAAAATTACAATAACATCATCAGCATAAGCTGTAAGACTGGAAGAGAGGGCAAACGAGGTGTGTTCTGGCGGATTGTTGGTAGATGTTTTTCACTTTAAAATAATGGTCCAGATCACTAGTAGTTCCTGCATAGTGACTAGGTAACCCTTGAGTAATTAGTGATGTATTTTATAACCATGTTGAGAGTAAAAAAAAGACACTTGCTAACGTCTCAGACACGTTAATGTTGTGATTAGTAATTAATTAGTAATACCTATTAGTTCTTAATGATGCCAATATCATTAGGTAATTATTGATTACCTAATAAGGAACTATCTTAGTCCTAAATTTGATATTACTTACTGATTAGTTAATAATTATATATATATTGTTTCCATATTAGTTAATAGTAGTAGCTGAAGTGTTAATGTAGAACTACTCATTAGTCCTGCATTACTTCTTGCATAGTTACTTATTAATGACGGACCATTATTCTAAAGTGTTACCGAGTAATCAACTGACTGTTAACCCTTTACTAAATGTTTTTTTGATGATTTTGCTTATGCCAGTAACAGAGGGTAAAGAAGGGAGGGGCTTGCTTTACCAATTGAACCAATCATATTGATAGAAAATGACATGTTAGTCACGCTGATCTTATTTTGATGTGTCTGTCTTTATCCTATAAAACCTGATGTATTATTTTGCTTGGGTGAGATTCTCTGAGAATTGCTCGAGTACTCTCCCGGCGGTGATTAAAGCATTTAAACGACATCTGCTGAAGTCTGTCTGTCATTTCTGCTGCGCAGCAAGTAAGTTAGACTATAGGATTAGACTCAGCTGACGCCGATGTGTAGACGCGCTAGAGTAAAGGATTAGACTCAGTCGCCGTTGATGTGTAGACGGTATAGGGTTATACTCAGCCGACGTCGATGTGTAGACGCGCTAGAGTATAAATATAGGCCCAGGTAGATTTAGGTCAGATGAGATAGGATTTAGTTAGGCACAGGGAACAATCTATGACAACTACTAGTTTAGTACTTTATACTGCAAGTATACTTGTAAGTTTTCTTTAAGTGAACATAACATTATACTTATAGTTTACTATTTATATATTATTTGTGCACTTGCAGTATACTACGTTCATAGCAGTATACTATGTTCAAATGTAGATATTATTTTTTTTATACTTGAAAAATACATTTAACTGTACTTTAATTTTAAAAACATTTTATTAGCTTTATGCCTCCTTTTTATCAACACTTGAATGTCAGTAAGTTTCATAAAGAAAGGCAACATTTTAAACAAAAAAGTTGAGAAAATCACATTTTTGTCAAAGACTATGCCTTGATCAGATTCAGAACGATGATCAAAACACAGATGGAGTAGATCGAGTCCAACACCCCCAAAGCTTCACAGTCGTTTTCTCTTCATGGGTTCGACATTTCATTTGGTAACATTAAGCAGTTTTGATATACATGCTGTTTAATGTTTGATAATCACATTATTTTACATTTGCATGAGCATATCACTTGTTTTCAAAAATGCTTGACCAATCTAAATTTGGGTGTGTCTTACCTCTGTTTTAATTAAATGTTACTTTAGATAAATAATGTTTTATAAACAAAGTTCGGGAGGAGCACGTTCAAATAATCCATTCAATCAACTCGTCATCAAACAATTACCATGTCTACCCTATCAGCATGAGAGGAAGCATACATACTCTGTCAACTCACCTAACATTCCTTGACAGTTTCTCACTCTTGGCTTGTTCTTTCACAGCCAGGAATACGGGGGGAGTACTCTGGGTTCGGACCGAAAACCGAGCCCGGAACCCTCTCCTCGGACAGCACGCCAAATACGCATTTATTCTATCAGACTTATTTGTAAGTGTAAACTCGTGAAGTGTATTGGGAAACCACGGCATGGCTAATCCAAAGCTATTATAATAGAAGTAATGTTGGTCTACTTATATCTGTAGTAGTGGCCATACCTCTGCCTGAAGTAAACATTACTTTACACTTTCAAGTGTATACAAACCACAGGGGCTATACAAAAGTATCTTTGATCGTGTGAGCGTGAATGCGACCATCTCAGGTATAGGCTATAGCCAATTACTGTACCTCTGTTTAGTGAACGAAGCTGGCGAGTTTGTGACCGTGAGACCCGCGTTAAAAGGAGGCGTGACGACCTCAAAGCGACATAGCTTCCTAATATGAACGGGTAAAATATAAGTAAAGAGTTGAAAAGAATGATAAAATATGCTGCTAAACTTGTCAGAATGAGAGTCGTAGATCCAAATGCAAGCAAACAGTTTATTGAAGGCAGGTTGAACAGATGATAAAACTCAAAACACCACGTATAGCAGGCGGGCGACCAGGATACAAATACACTGGAGAGGATATATGAATAATCCTGTGTGGATGCCAAACGGGAAATGGAATGCAGAGAACTCCAAACGATCTCCAGAAGCCTGGGAACACAGACGAGATAGAGGAAATAACTCTGTAAGGAAACTCAGGCACCGGAACTGGGTAAGAGAGCATAAACAAGAGTGACGAACCGACACCAGGCAATAATCACTCCTGCTAGATATAGGCAGCTAACAACAGAATTAACTAGCTGCAGCTGCGGGCTGATTAAATGATCAGCTAGTTACTATCTGATCTAAATTCGAGGTCGTGATAAAATGGAGTCAGATAAGTTTAATTGGAACTAAATAATTTTGCCACGCGGATAGACAGTAACGTGCAGAGACCTTCACCCGTTCTATCGGATACCGCCACTGGACCGATTTAGACAGGCTTACGAAAAATTATTTTAAATTAATAAAATTAAATTATTTAATTTATTATTTATTTTTTGATTACTAAAAAATCAGCTTTTGTTAAGCTGATAAAACAAAATACTTTCACAGTTCATCAATGAGAGAACTTTTAAGACCCTTCTTAATCTGTGGTTCTATTGCCAATGTCTAGAGCATGCCTGATAATGAACAACCATACCTTTAAAAACCGAATTAAAACCAAAGGCATCTAGAGTCTTCCATATAATCATGCTCTACGCGGTCAAATGCCTTTTCTTGATCAATGGAGATCAAGCCTAAATTTACACCACAAATCTTTGAAAAATCCATCAAATCTCGGATTACATTTTTTTGTTGTTGTCAAATATAGATCATCCAGGCACACAGTAGGATTGGTCAGGATTAATTATGTCATCTAAAACTTTCCCTAATCTAATCGCCAGTACTTACTTACATTACTTACACAGTAATGACACTAATCTCCAGTTTTTAAATATCACTTAAATCTCCTTTCTTTGGGAGGAGAGTAAGAATTGCTCTCCGACCACTTGGTAAAAAAAGCAGAGAAGAAGAATTCGTGTTAAGAGGAAAATATATATTTTTGTTCTCTAAAAGACTCCCAATAAAACTTAAAAAAAATCTTTAAACTGTAAATCTGACAACAATGTCACATTAAAATGCCAATAAGGACTATTTAACTTAACAGAAATTACAATAATTTTACACACAACCAAACCCACTGGAAGAATTGAGCCATTTATAAAATAAAAAAAACTAAAACTAATATGATGTTTGAAAACATAAAATCTATCTAATTGTACCATTGACAACGCGGGAGGGCGCCCTCGGCGGTGAGCAGGCTGAGGATTCTGTGCCGACGGCTGGGTGGAGGCAGCAGCGGGCTGTCGGGGCAGAATATACTTGATAGCCTCTGTCTGCTTCTGGGCGGTAGAGAACTGTTGGGCGAAGTCCTCGACTGCGTCGCCGAAGAGGCCAGCCTGGGATATGGGAGTGTTGAGGAAACTGGTTCACTCGGCCTCTCTCATATCGGCCAGGTTGAGCCACAGGTGTCTCTCCTGGACCACAAATGTGGACATCACCTGACCCAGGGAGCGTGCGGTCACTGTCGTCGCCCAGAGAGCGAGGTCAGTGGCGGCACGCAGCTCATCAAAGAGCCCTGGGTCCTATATAGTCCTTCCCTCGTGCATGTCCCTGAGCATCTGGGCCTGGTAGACCTGCAGAGTGGCCATGGCATGCAGAGAGGCGGCTGCCTGCCCCGCGGCTCTATAGGACTTAGCCACCAGAGTAGACGAAAACCTACTGGCTTTGGAGGGGTGCTTTGGGTCGCCACGGGAAGAAGCGCTCCGTGGACACAGTTGCATCTGACTTCCTCATGCACGTCCGGGAAGAAAGGTATTGGGGTTGGACGCTGACGGGGATCAGCGGCCGCACCCAAAAACCAATCATCCAGCCGCGAGAACACACTAGGCAGGGTGAGAGAGATAAATCGATGATCTCAGGATGGCTTGTGGACTGAAGTGAAACACTTGGCTGCGAAGTGAAAACATATCTGCATGTTGCCGGCATACTTCCTTATATACCCACGAGGTGGGGAAAAGTTACGCTATGCAAATTCCGCCGACCCATGGCATTTCTTGCCATTGGCTCATTTTAATTCTCGAAGAGGAGAGGCTTTCTAGGCGAAACCCCATTCGTCGTCACGACGTAACTCGTAGTGACTACGAAAGGGAACTACACTTCAGAGAGCAAAACATCCAGTAAAGGCATCGTTACTCAATTGGAGTTTAATTTTTGTAACTATTTTCTTTAAAAGATATACTTCTTTATCTGTAAATTTTCCTTCACTCATTGAACATTAAAATTTTTCCATAAGTTCTAATATCTGGAAAATACTTATCAATTTGCACTCCTCTCATATTTTTGGTCACTTTCAAGAACTTGTTTAATCTCTTCCACTCCATAGTCAAGACATTAACAACTGGATTGAGAACAAACTGAGACATTTGAATCAGAGCACTCGCTCTCACTACTTTCATTGTCCACTGTAATGGGAATTTTAATTTTCACACTCTAGGTGTGCTCCTGATTTTTCAATATAATGATTAATGTGAACACTGTGAGACAAAGGGGGAGACAGCTGAAAAGGGAACCTCTGACCCCTTGGGATCAGAGGTGGTCCCATTTGGGACTTCTGAGTTTGTAGGAATAAACTCAGCAGGATTAGGTCACTAGCAGAGAAACCTTCCCTTCTATAGATAAGAGCCGGCCTGTAAGAGACCTTGGAAAAGATATAAAGGCTCCTCTGCCCTCCCTCCCTTTGTCGCACTTGTTCCACAGACTGTACTAATGACTTCTGTGTGGCAACTGGGCCTTCTTGCAAGAATAAAATACTTTTTTAATGATCATTTGAATTTCAGAGTGTCTCTTACGCAGTTGATGATTGTTTAATGAAAAATTGCCACAACATCCACCTTATCTCTTCTTGGTTCTTTCTGGCCTGTTTCAAAACCATGCTCTTGTCATTCATTCATTCATTCATTCATTTATTTATATATATATATTTTTTTTTTAAACAACCTGATCCATGTCCATTATATTATCATTTTGAATTAAACTTTCCACTTGTGACTCAGTATCAGAAAGTGGACTCAAACTCTTTTGTGTATTAACCAGAGCCTCTCCACAACCAGTGCTGTTGCTTTCATCAATCTCACAGGTTAGCATATCAGATGTTTTTTTGTTTTGTTTATTTCATCACTTTGTCTAGTCAGATCAGATTCAAAAACGGTATCTGCTGACAAACTCTTTTTTCAGTAGGCCTACTAGAATAGGCGCATTAGAAGTAGCCTACTGGCAACTTCTCTGTCTTCATTTTGCGCAGTGTAATCTTTAACACCATCATTCTGCTGTGATGACAGCGGTGTTTTCCGGGCACCTGCATATCAAATGACCAGACTTTCCACACCCAAAACACCTCATCGTGTCTGTAGTAACAAAAAACATTTAATCAAATCATTTTCTTTGAATTTAAGATTTAAATCCAGATCAGTTCTGTTTCCGTTTGGTATCATACGTGAATCGACACTACTTGTTTCACCGACTCCGAATTACTCCCTATAGTGATCATTTTTATGGGAGCAATCTGTTTGCCAAAGCATGACAATTCCTTAGTCAACATCTCATCCTTAATGAAAGGGTGTACATTTGAAATGGTGACTTTTTTAGCGGGGGTAGAAGGAGGTAGTACTGGGGTAAATAAACTATGTATATGTATTCCCTTTCCAACCACTTCATTCGCTTTCTCTACTATGCTCAGGAACAGCACAATTCATTTTGGAAGCCGCTAACACACACTCATGAGCCGACCCACTACATCACTGTAAAGACCACCCATTGGCCCAAAGACGGAATCCAATGTTGTGGGCGAAGTTATTATGCGTGTATGTCTTTTCAGCGCTCCAGTGAAGTTCACTTAATTTATTAGAATTTAGTTAGGCCTATTTAGCTCTACGCTATATTGATTATGTAATAAATTAATAATTAATAAATATTGATTATTATTTAATTTAGATTTTTGATTATTCTGAGTATCCCAAATTTTCAATTATTCATTCATTAAGGACCCGGTATTGATTTGAGACGTCACGTCACGAATGTGCGCTCACGATCACAACCGTGGCCAGTTCTGAAATAGTCAGAGGATGCAGTGCAAACTATTTTAACCTTAAGCGGTCGCCCCATGCTTCCCAAAAGGTGTAATTTTTGTAATAGTCGCAAGATGCAACGTGCTAAGTCATTGATAGTCAGAAATCGGAAGGTCTCCTTAATGATGTGCCCCATGATCCATTCATTAGTGCCTTCAGTTTGATCTAACCTGGAGTAGCGCTGCGGAAACACCTAAACATTAATCTACTAAGAATTATGATTTCAGAATAAATCAAGATGTAACATTTATTTGTCAGGTAAAAAAAATGTCATGCCAATTAAACAAAAAAATTATTAAAAGCCAATTCAGAAATAATAAATACATGACATCAATTACTCAAAGATGACTCTAAAAGTAAGCAATGCATTCCTGACAGAGACATGCAGTGGTGAGTGAGTGTTTTCCAACAGGAAAACACTGAAACAGCACTGTATGTTTTTTTTTTGTTTTTTTTTTGTTACAGGTTCCCAAAGTCTGCTCTGCCACTTCACCTTAAATATCCCGACATTCTTAGTGAACTTTTGGTGACTTGACTCAGGGCCAAAGGAAGGGAGGAGGGAGAGGGGGATTCAGAGATAAGGAAGGAGAAATGTTTGGACAAGACAATGTCCTGTGCACTTTCTTTGCAATCTTCTGTCCAGGGTGCGTTGTATTGCTTTATTGTATAGGGTCTTTTGTCTTAGCAGGAAAATCAGTTCTTACATCACCAACTTCATGCGTGAGTGAATCTAGAGCATTCCCTCCCTGAGCTGCCCTGTCTCCCAGTACAAATACTCAGTTTATAAATAGGCATGAATTAAAATAAGAAGTACATTGCTTTTAATTGTTTTAGCTTATTTGAACACTTATTTGTCTTATTTTAAATGATCTTAAGTCATCTGAGCCTCTCTTGTGGACCTTGGTCCCCTAGTTTAGAGCAAGTAATCTAAAGAATGTTTATATTGCATTTATAAAATTTATTTTTTTCTGGCAATTGATGCAAAAGCCTTATTTAAAACCATGGGGAATGCAGTTGTAACTCAAATCGTGCTGGGTTCGTTTTGTTGTTCTAGTCTTCGGTCAGGGAGTTGTTATGATGAACCTAAATGTGGGGACTTACAAAATACAACGAAACAACAAGTGAAAAAACAAAAGAGAGCACAGGAAGCATTCAGTGTAGGCAGATTGAAGTCAGGTGGGAGGAGCTACAGTTCTTTAAATGTCAATTCCCAGAGGAAAATAACAATTTATTATTCTCTCCAAAATAATGAATCATTGTCTCAGTCCACCCCCAAACTGCAGCTGTGTGCTACATTCTCATAACTTTGTGAGAAACTGATCCCAAGAAAATAAGAGATACTCCGGAGGTTGTAAAAAGCATAATGAAATTCAGAGGCCATAAACCACGTTTATCTCCTCTGCTCATTGAAAACTTTAGTTGCTGTAGTTTTGTCACGTCTTGTTTTGGTCCATGTTTCATGTCTTGTCATGTGATTCCCTGGCCCTCATGTGATCCTGCCATGTCCAAGTTTAAGTTTTGAGTTTCATGCCACACCATGCCTTTGTTTTATGTTTGATCTTGTTTTGAGTATTAATAAACTGCACTTGGGTTCATCAAGCTTGCCTCCAGTGGACTTCCATGTTAGAAGTTTCTTTGTGCATCTCTGCTGTGAGGCCCACTTTTTAATTTGCTTTTGTAAATGCTGGTAATTGAAAAACATAATCACTCCCCATTATTATTACATTTATATTTGTGATCATCTTAAGAAGAGAAGAGTTTCTTTGACAAAAATGAAAGACAGCAAAGTCGTTTTAAAGGCATAGGCCTATATCACACAACACCAGGAGATTCATGTGTCTTGTTGAATCAGTCACTGCAAATATCTGACACAGCATCCATCTGCGACATTTTATGATTATCTGCAAGAACACAATTAATTAAATGCATATTCATACAGTATGTGTTTTTCAAGTAGTCTGAAGCAAATTCACTATCTGTTCAGTCATGATGGTCAACCAATCTGTGTTGGTGCCCTAAAATGTATTTTTCTTTACCAGGGGAACAGGGACATATAGATCTACCTCCATGGTAATTTTCAAGATTCTCCTGGGAAGTCAACATTGCAAAACAAGTGCCTAAAAACCGGCAAAATATTGTACCTAACTACAATGTTAATATCAAGCATTTACATTCTTTTTATATAATTAATGAGCCAATACTACTCATGTGTAATTTTTTTAGCTGGCCAGTTAAGAAAATGAGATTTTGATCTATTTGGACCTGACGAGAACACGATTGTTTATGTATTCACAAATTCCAGCAGATTATACCCTAACACAAACAAATACTTCAGTGTTTGTCATCAACAACATGAACAAAACTGAAGTTGGTGAAGCAACAGTCATGTCATATGATGCATGTGCCACTTGAAATTTCAAAATTTACTACACACACAGTCCAGTTTAACCTGGTGCTTTTAGCACGGCACCACTGTATTGTTTTGAGTCATTGCTATTTTCAGCCCAAACACACATCCTTAACTGACACCACCCTTTTTTAAAGTCGGCATGAAATCAAAATGGACCCTATTTACTTTGTTAGCGCATATTACTAGTCTTGTGGTGAACAATTAATCCGTGCAAGTTAAAACACAGAAAACATTTTTTTGGCTTTGTAACCTTTAATCAAAATCTGAAAATGCCCCTCCCCTCTGCCTTGGAGGACCTTCTCTGATGACGTAGGTTTGACGGCTTGGTTTGGGAAACGCTTAACCACTCCCCTCAAATCGTTAGTCTGTAATGAGCGAGAGATGGAGAGGAGGAGTGCTAGAGTAAAACCCTTCCCTCTGTTCAATATTCCTTTTCACTGGGAAATACGTCACAGCACTGGAGAAAAGTCGTTTGCAACTTCCGGTTCACGCCGACTTTAATCATAAATATACTTAAATGGCTGTCATTCATGGAGGCATTTGAATACAGGCCTAGGTTGACTTTTCTTTTTAAACAAGACTCAAAAAAATTGCAGAAGTGAAAGCAGCACAGAAAAAAAATCAAAGTATAAAGTTACAGAAGCTTAAATTAGCTGCAAATGTACTGAATAACTAAATGTTTTAATTTTATACAAAATATATATTTTCCCAAATGATTTGGAAATTGCCAAAAAATTAAAGCCATATCTAACCAAGATCCAAATTTGAAGTTGATATCACACAAAACAATAAAAAGGCACGCCATGTGTCCTGCTAGTGGGACACAACCAGTTAACAGGCTATAGGCCTTACCCTTACGAAAAATACGTTTATTCAAGTGTGCTATTAGTATACTTCTTTTAAACTAAACTCAAGTATATTTGTATATTTGGCCTGTACTTGTTGATCGAGATATACTTAAAAATATAATTAAGTATTCTAGGTATTCTTGGCTTGTACTTGTGTTTACTATTTTGATTGAGTAGCTTATTAAAGACTTTTTTTTTAAAACATAATATTACACACTGTCTTATAAACTAACATGTTCAAGTTTATATAGTAACAAGCTTTCTGGTGGAATATGGAACTGAACCTGATCTTGTAATCTTTCCCTTACGAAAAATAAGTTTATTCAAGTGTTCTATTAGTATACTTCTTTTCAACTAAAAAGAAGAAAGCATACTTTGTCTACATTTTATATACTTCTCAAAAATATACTTTATGTACTTCTCAGAAATATACTTAATTACACTTAAGTGTACTTGACTTTTATGAATATTTGGCCTATACTTGTACTCAATCTTTTGATCGAGATATACTTAAAAGTATAATTAAGTATTCAAAGTATACTTGGCTTGTAGTTGTGTTAACTCTTTTGATTGAGTAGCCTATTAAATATACTTTTTTTACATAGTTTTTCATACACAGTCTTATGAAACTTACATTGTTTGAAAATATTGATATGATATGTTTCATATGTATAGATATGTTTCAAATTCTGTGTATCTGAATTTTTGTGTAGGCTAGTCCACTGGTAGTGTACATAGGAATTTACTCTAATTCTACCTTTTCCCACCATTGACTGAATTTTCCAGCGTAACCCATGAAGAGAAAACGACTGTGAAGCTTTGGGGGTGTTGGACTCGATCTACTCCATCTGTGTTTTCATCACGTTTCTGAATCTGAAGGCGTAGTCTTTGACAGAAATGAGATTTTCTCATCTTTTTCATTTAAAATGTTGCCTTTCTTTATGAAACTTACCAACATTCAAGTGTTGATAAAAAAGGATGCATGAAGCTAATAAAATGTTTTTAAAATTAAAGTACAGTTAAAGGTATTTTTCAAGTATAAAATATAACATTTGAACATAGTAGTATAGGCCTACTGCAAGTGCAAAAATTATATATAAATAATAAACTATAAGTATAATGTTAAGTTAACTTAAAGAAAACAAACTTGTAGTATAAAACTACTAAACTAGTAGTTTACTGAGAGTTCACTAAAAGAAAACTTGCAAGTATACTTGCTGTATAAAACTACTAAACTAGTAGTTTACTGAGAGTATACTTCAAAGTTGCCACAAGTATTAAAATAGTAAACTACTAGCATACCGCATAAGTTCACTTGCAGTACAAATGAGAAACGTAATTATGAACTAGTTGTGCACTTAAAGTTTAATACTGTTACACTTATAGTACACTTAAACATATACTTTTATATACTAAAAGTGGGCCAATTTGGGCTGTATTCCAGTCCAAAATTGTCATGCCCTTCACTCACTAACTTCCCTCCGTCTCGTTCACTCGGATGTACGTCATTGCTTACGTTGCACGAGTGCCCACTACTGGCGGAAACTGCAATGGGCTGAACTGGAACGTCCTAAGCCCTTGATGACTTGGAATCAGCTATGGAGTTGATTTATTATTTATATTTTTTTTCCTTTAAGAATTTGTTTAATGCAGCACCCAAATGTTTATATGTGTGTATGGGTTGTTTTAAATAAAAAAAAATCTAATTAATATATCATAGAGTTGTCTGTTGTGGTGGTGATTAGACGAGATCTGTGGTGACGTCACAATCGTACTGCATTGTGGGACATATAGGTACCTGAAGTGTACATTTGAAGTAGACTCGCTCCCTCGGTCAAAATCGAGGGAACAAGGGTCTGTCCATATAAACTTCCCTCGTCCACTTCACGAAGTGGAATGCACTTCAAAATGGCGGCAGGGATTCCCCCGAGGGGAAGTGCTTAGGGAAGTTCGCAAGTGCGTGTCTAAAAGTGGACTGGAACGCAGCATTAGTCCCAAGCGGTATTAAAATAGTACACTTACAAGTTTACTACAAGTACATATTGACAATAGTATACTTACTTCATAATGCATACTTAAAAATGTACTTGAACATTACTTAAGTATACTTCATAAAATGAACTTGAAGTATACTTCTTTTTCGTAAGGGTATTTACAAAAGCAAACATTAAAATTGCATTCAACACATTTTTTTTTTTTGTGCCAAATTTGTATAATTCTCAAACAAGAGAGAGCTTGTCCAAATGAAGATATCAGTGGTATGTCCATGATTCATTCTTTATTAATTCTTGCTTTTCCTTTCATGAAGAGTAAAAAATTATAATAATTGTATAATCTCTTTCTGTTTCAGTTTTATGTATTCACAAAAAAACACAAATGTCAATTGTTCAGTGCTACTTTTATTTTCAAAATGAGTCTGACTGAAACTCTCTCAATCAAAGCTAAGTATAAAGATCCCATTACAAGCTCATGATCCCATTACAAGCTCAACAGACCATGCTGCATACCATCCACATCATCCACAGACTTGTCTAATCAGAAAAAATATTTAGGCACTTAATTCAATCATCAACAAAGACATAAATTGCTCAACATTTTCAAAAATAAATTCTATTTACTTTAGTGTGGCACAATTTATATGCATCATCCTAATATGTGTAAAATGGTGTCACAATCAAATAACTTTCTGTCCATCAAATAACAAAGCTTAGTTTCTGCCACTCTTCACTTTCGGATGAAGCAGGAGAAAAACTGTCATCCTTTTCTTCTTCCTCGTCTGATCCCCCAAAGGAGACGAGACCGGCCGCTTGCTGAGAGGGGCGCTGGTCCGCCTTTGTGAACAGGACCGGCGAGGGGGTTTCTTTGTGTGAGATTGAGGCACGCGAGGACTGGGCCGGCGTGGGCTCGCTCGCATTTGTCCACTCTGGCATCCTCTGAGCAAGGCGCTGCTTCTTGCGCGGTCCGAGCATAGGAAAAGAGAGAGTGGGGGGGGGCGGGGGCGGGGGCGGGGGCGGCGACGGCGAACCTGGCCAGTCGAGCCCGTACGGTGGAAAGCGCCATCTCATCGCACTCCGGGCAACCGCCCTTAGAGAGTGCAGCTTCAGGCCCAGACAGGGAGGCCCAGACAGGGAGCGCACAGGATGTGATGATCTCCACCGAAGAGAGGGCCTCTGCACCCCTCTGGTGTCTCAAGGCATTTGAAACAACGCCTTAAGAAAATTGCTCTTTTAGAAAATGAGTCGCAGCGGCAAACACACTAGCTTATAAAGGATATATGCGCGCCGGATGGCAAAGCAGAACAGCGGGCTGAAGGCGGCGTCCAGTCGAGACCAGGAAGCCATCGTCCTCAGAACTGCTTAGCAGGTGGCTTGTTCCGCTAAAGGCTTTTCGACGGCGGTGAAGAAGGCTTTTCAAACTGGAGGTCAGCGAAGTGGAAATTTGCTGAAGGAGATTAAATCTGATTCTATGGCGAAAATGGGGGCTTATATAGCTATAAGCCATGCCCATTCTGGCGGGCTTTGACGCGCCTGGGCGCCAAACAACCAGATTGGTTCACGCGTCTTAGCCGCCTCGCCTCGGTTCGTGCAGTTGCCGCAGCACAGCCAATGAGCACGCTGTCTACTGTGCAGCTGCACTGCGTTTTGAACGGGTGGTTGAATGTGATTTCACTTTTTTAACTTTAGCTAGTGTGTAATGTTGCTGTTTGAGCATAAACAACATCTGCAAAGTTACAACGCTCAAAGTTCAACACAAAGGGAGATATTTGCTTTTAAAGAAATCAATTTCTAAGGACTACAGCAAACGGCCGGTAGGGACTACAAGACATTCCTCCAGGGTTAGTGACATCACTAACCCCAACATTTACATAAACTCCTCCTCTGGGAACACAATAAATAAAGGGGACGAGGCCATTTTATGTTGCTTTGGAGAAGAGTTGTTGTGGTAGTAGAGTGTCGTTGCCGCCATGCCGTTGAAACGCTGTTATTTTCACCCAGATTGCAGGTCCCCTTTGTTAGGGAGCAATGGTTACAATTTATTTTTAACTCGGTCCCTCATAATTATAATCCAAATGTCGCTCTCTGTGCTGCACATTTTCCGGAGGAAAGCTTTCTCAATCTACGCGAGTTCAATGCAGGATTTGCACAACGGCTTGTCCTGAAAGATGGAGCAGTTCCAGCTTTAAAAACAGAAGCTGTTGTTTACGAGCCACAACCTGTAAGCTGTAAGTATGATTTTTTCGTTGATGTGTTTTCCCTTTAATAGTTCGTATTGTTAATTGTACGTTGTAGCAAGAAAGTAAATGAAGGACAACGCTGTTTGGCTCCACAAACCAGTTTGTTAAATGCTAATTCATAGAACCCGGAAATAATCCGACCGTTTTTATAAGGAGGGACAGAGCAGTGTAGAATAATGGTTAAATACACTCACCTAAAGGATTATTAGGAACACCTGTTCAATTTCTCATTAATGCAATTATCTAATCAACCAATCACATGGCAGTTGCTTCAATGCATTTAGGGGTGTGGTCCTGGTCAAGACACTCTCCTGAACTCCAAACTGAATGTCAGAATGGGAAAGAAAGGTGATTTAAGCTATTTTGAGCGTGGCATGGTTGTTGGTGCCAGACGGGCCGGTCTGAGTATTTCACAATCTGCTCAGTTACTGGGATTTTCACGCACAACCATTTTTAGGGTTTACAAAGAATGGTGTGAAAAGGGAAAAACATCCAGTATGCGGCAGTCCTGTGGGCGAAAATGCCTTGTTGATGCTAGAGGTCAGAGGAGAATAGGCCGACTGATTCAAGCTGATAGAAGAGCAACTTTGACTGAAATAACCACTCGTTACAACCGAGGTATGCAGCAAAGCATTTGTGAAGCCACAACACGCACAACCTTGAGGCGGATGGGCTACAACAGCAGAAGACCCCACCGGGTACCACTCATCTCCACTACAAATAGGAAAAAGAGGCTACAATTTGCACAAGCTCACCAAAATTGGACAGTTGAAGACTGGAAAAATGTTGCCTGGTCTGATGAGTCTCGATTTCTGTTGAGACATTCAGATGGTAGAGTCAGAATTTGGCGTAAACAGATTGAGAACATGGATCCATCATGCCTTGTTACCACTGTGCAGGCTGGTGGTGGTGGTGTAATGGTATGGGGGATGTTTTCTTGGCACACTTTAGGCCCCTTAGTGCCAATTGGGCATCGTTTAAATGCCACGGCCTACCTGAGCATTGTTTCTGACCATGTCCATCCCTTTATGACCACCATGTACCCATCCTCTGATGGCTACTTCCAGCAGGATAATGCACCATGTCACAAAGCTCAAATCATTTCAAATTGGTTTCTTGAACATGACAATGAGTTCACTGTCCTAAAATGGCCCCCACAGTCACCAGATCTCAACCCAATAGAGCATCTTTGGGATGTGGTGGAATGGGAGCTTCGTGCCCTGGATGTGCATCCCACAAATCTCCATCAGCTGCAAGATGCTATCCTATCAATATGGGCCAACATTTCTAAAGAATGCTTTCAGCACCTTGTTGAATCAATGCCACGTAGAATTAAGGCAGTTCTGAAGGCGAAAGGGGGTCAAACACAGTATTAGTATGGTGTTCCTAATAAATGATGTTTTATTAACAAGGTTCGGGAGGAGCACGTTCAGATAATTAACACAAGTGGAAAGCACTCAGCAATCAATGGTGAGAGGTATAAATACTCAGCAGTCTCACCTCATTCCATTGACAGTTTTTGCAGCATCCCTCCACCACCCCTTCTCCACACTTCTAGTAC
The DNA here is from genome assembly GCF_951802725.1 of Rutilus rutilus. Taxonomy (NCBI): domain Eukaryota; kingdom Metazoa; phylum Chordata; class Actinopteri; order Cypriniformes; family Leuciscidae; genus Rutilus; species Rutilus rutilus. The sequence continues at coordinate 21,063,226 of NC_140217.1, read as the reverse complement.
TAAACACTTACATACGGGGGGAGTACTCTGGGTTCGGGCTGAACTCCGAGCTCGGAGCCCTCCCTCCGGACAGCACGCCATATACGCATTAAACTTACCCATTCAAATTATATGTAAGTGTGAACTCGTGAATCCTTTAGGTGAGTGTATGTGAAAAATAATGTGAATTTTTAAAAATGAAGCATGAACACATGTTACAGTGCACCACACAAACACAATCAAGCCTTCGAAAAAAGGTGTTTTACCACCCCTTTTTTTGGGGGCTTCAATATTCTCGAGAAAAGGAGTTTTCCCATAGCGTAAGCTACTTACGCAATACGAGAGACCTCTCGAAAGGGAACTATGAATCTAAAGTTTTATTAATTGTTCTATTTCTATGCAGGGGTAACGTAAAGTGGGGGAAAGTTGATGTGCGCATAGCCAAGACAACAAACCAACACATCCCAAACTGATCTAAATTACGTATACAACAAAATGTTAAACAAAATACGATACCTACATTTACTTCCTAACTAAAGTGAACAACAAAAGAAACAGCAAGAATATTTACAAAAATACATTTACTCAAGCAGTTAGGTTAGGGGGAAAAATAAGTCAACATTTCAGCAGAGCTAGAGCTACAGCTGTCTCTTTTATGCCCTTGCTCTTGGGTCACACCAGAAATGACCCAGATAGGAAATCAATGGGAATTGTTTTCGGGGGTACATTACAATCTATAAATCAGCCATGATGCAGAAAAAAGTACACAGCAGTGAACGAGTGACACTCCAAACATATGTGAACAGAAGTGGCTCGAACACAAAGCAAGTTTTTGCAAATGCATGAAATAAAATCAATAATTTAGGCACATTGCAGTAAAAAACAACAGCAAGGAAGGGGTTACACTGTAAAACTTCAAAAGTACAAAACACAAGGAATCTGTTTTGGTGACAGAAGAAGCTTCCAGGACCAGTACACAGAGACAACAACAGTACACTTGGACACAGACACAGACACACAGACACAGACACAGACACAGACACAGAGACACACACACACATACACACATCGAAATTAGACCAGACCCAGATTGTTTAAGCTCTGATAAAGAATTTATTTTCAATTTGTTCTATTTTTATTGAGTTTTTATGTAACAAAATGTATTTCTCTGTGTTCAGAAATTACTGTAGTAAAATTACTGTAAACTGACACTTAAAATCAAAATGTCTGAAACAAAAATATCTAAACCTTGACAAAATAGTCTTTAAGAATGCCTATTGTCAAAATATATATCCAAATCCACAACCTAATAAAAGTATGTTTTTATGTCTAAAAACAACTAATTGGCAAGCCTCATATAGAGCTAGGAATCTACACACCATGGCATTACAGATGTTTTTCTTTTTTTACTCCCACCAGATTACACTAATCTGCCTACAAAAATTGGATTTTAAAGGCCTTGTACAGCTTTTATTGAAACATTTTTGAAAAGTGTATTATTTTCAATGGGAAAAATTATCATGTTGCGTAAATATTAATTAGTAACATAGTCATTTTTTTTTACCATGAATAACACAAGTGTGACTCCAAAACGAACAATACCAGAGGGTTAATAGCATAATCCAGTCACTTATTTTTTACTCCTGTATAAATGCAAGAGTAAAAAATATAACTTTTTTTTACACGCAGCTTGCTGTAATAGTCAATTCTAAAAGACCTGGGATAGATGCTGCTTGTAATAGTTGTGAGTAGTTTTTGGAGATCTTCCCTTCCGGCCAGATGTTTTCTCTATGTCACAATCTTTCTGATTGAAACTTGTCCAACATATTAAGTGGAAAAGTATAGGTCATCATGACATACATGTTACAGAGACATACATGTTACAGTAGGCTACAGTATATGCACTGTAAGATGAAAATAAACTTTATATGTTTAAACTTTAAGTACATGTTCTTATATGCAAAAGCAGGTTACTGCTCAGTAAATGCTGCTGAAATCAATGGGGAATCAGACACAGTTTGGAATCATGTAAAATTTCTAGACCAAATTATAAAAATATGGTCTCTCCCACATAATTGTTGATCGTTACAGTTTTACCAACAAAAAAAAAAAAAAAAAAAAAAAAAAAGCACAAAATTACTGTATCTAATATCTGCGATCTTCAGGGTTAGGCCACATGTTTTCATCAACATCACATCTGATGTTATCCAAGGCGATGCACCTGGGATAAAACCGCTTGGTATGTCGGATCCACCCTTGGCAATCATGAACTGTGATGTCCCTGCAGCCAGCATCCATGGCTTCAAGGAGGGACATCTGGTCATATGGCTGATGGTCAAGTCAAGTCATCTTCATTTATATAGCGCTTTTAACAATGTAGATTGTTTCAAAGCAGCTTTACAGAGATAAACGTATAATTTAAGGTAACAGAGATTGTTTTGGCTTTATAGCGGTTCTTTAATAAAGTTATTTTCCAGCTAAAGTTAGTTTTGATTGATTCGCTTCCGTCGCAACGATCATTAGTTATTAAATTAGGGGCCGCTAAGACGACACCATTCTCTCTACACAGACTTTAAACGCGAACCTGTGAGAAATGCTGATGGCGTTCACATGCACATTAAGAATTGGTACTATAGTTCCCTTTCGTTGTCACTCCGAGTTACGTCGGATGACGACGAATGGGGTTTCGCTTAGAAAGCCTGTCATCTTCGAGTATATAAAACGAGCCAATGGCAATGAAATGCCATGGGTCTGCGGAATTTGCATAGCGTAACTCCGCCCCACCCTGGGGGTATATAAGGAAGTACGCTGGCAACATGCAGATATTTTTTCGCTTCGGAGCCAAGAGTTTTCTTCACTCCTGGACGGGACCAGCGGCAAAGAGGGCTCTGTGCTGGACGGGACCAGCGGTGAAGGCTCGGTGCTGGACGGGACCAGCGGTGAAGGCTCGGTGCTGGACGGGACCAGCAGTGAAGAAGGCTCGGTGCTGGACGGGACCAGCAGTGAAGGTTCGGTGCTGGACGGGACCAGCGGTGAAGAAGGCTCTGTGCTTGACGGGACCAGCGGTGAAGAGGGCTCAGTGCTTGACGGGACCAGCGGTGAAGAAGGCTCTGTGCTGGACGGGACCAGCGGTGAAGAAGGCTCTGTGCTGGACGGGACCAGCGGTGAAGAAGGCTCTGTGCTGGACGGGACCAGCGGTGAAGAAGGCTCTGTGCTGGACGGGACCAGCGGTGAAGAAGGCTCTGTGCTGGACGGGACCAGCGGTGAAGGCTCAGTGCTGGACGGGACCAGCGGTGAAGGCTCAGTGCTGGACGGGACCAGCGGTGAAGAAGGCTCTGTGCTGGACAGGACCAGCGACGAAGAGGGCTCTGAGCTGGACGGGACCAGCGGTGAAGGGAGCTTCAAGCTCGGAGGGATAAATGAAAACAAAAGTTCAGCGGGCATGACACTGTCAGTCTCGGGGGCAGCGGGCAAGACCATACTGCCTTGGTCTCGGCAGATCTGGCGTGAAGTGCGGGCTCGGCTGGACTGGTGCTCTGGATGAAGAGGGGTGGCGTGGCGAAGATAGCTGGTTCTGGATCGGCTGGCTCTGGATTAACTCCCACTGTGAGGGAGGAACCACAAACCCAAAGAGCTCGGTCCATAAACTCAACAAATGGTAGGTTTATATCATTGAACAGCAGTATCTGGGCGAGCAGATCATCCAACCCGCTCCAGAACTGCTGTTTTAAGAAATCTTCCCCCCAAAACACATCCTGATAGAGATGAAGGTAAAATTCCACAAATTCTTCCAAAGCACTCCCGTCTAAGGATGGCTGACGCGAAACAGTCGTTCCGAAGCTTTGCGAGATCCCGAAGCGCAGATGTTTCGAAACGCTGATCCGAAGCGTGATTCAAAACACCTATGTCACGTGACTATGGCCAAACGAAGCCTCGAAGTGTTTCACTAAGTGTTTCATCAGGTGTGGTCCGCCGAATCAGCGTTTGATTGACACGGTCGGGAACAGACCACACAGTCGCACATCTGTATAAAAGTGAAATCAACGCATCTTGACCTCGTGGGTTTTTGTGAGAGGAGTTTGATTTTGAGATAGCGGATTTTTGGTGATATAGTGACATAGTGCGATTTGATTAGTTATAGGCTATTTAGGCTTGCATTTAAATTTAACATGAATTTAAATGAAACTGGAAAGAGATAGCAGTAATCTTTCCTCATTTGTATGTCCTAGCTAAAAAAAATATTTCCGCCATCAGCGTCAATGGCCTCGTGGTCAGTGCGTCGACATGTAGCGCCTTTGCACTCGGGCGTCCCGAGTTCGAGTCCCGGCTCGTGGACCTTTCCCGCCTCGTTTTTTTGTCATCTCTCTACTGTCCTGTCACAATAAAAGGAAAATCACCAAAACAATATATATATATATATATCTTTGCATGCCAGTAACAAGTGTCCCTTGTGAGAGGATTTTTTCAAAGGCTGGAGAAATATCTGTAAAAAAAGAAGTAGTCTAAGTCCTTCCACAGCAGAGAAATTAATATTTTTGAATAAAAATCTCTAAAAAAGTGAGACATTGTGGCTTGATTTCTTTTATTAATATTCATTTTGCAAGACCAAAATAACATTATGCACAGTGAGGAGCCTATAGGTTACAATCTTCACATATTAGAAAATTATAATAATAAAAAAACAACACATTTTTTTAATGGCTCGTCAAGGTTGTTTCAGATCAACACCTGCAAGTGACCACTAGGTGTCACCGTTGAGACGGGTGTCGGATTGATTCGAAGCCTCGAAACAATATGGCACATTTGGTTCAACTGTTTCAATTGCTTCACGAGGCCTCGATCTGGCCATCACTACTCCCGTCTTGATTGAAACTAAACGTTTCCATGGTCTCTTCCTCCTTTCTTTTGGGTCGGTCAATCTGTAACGTCTCAAGGTTGAAGAAGATGAAGTTCCAGGCAAAAGATCCAAAATACTCAATATTTATTTAAACTGAAGAATATACTAAACAGTGTGCGTGCACAGACAAAAGAGTGCTGACACAAACATTGACCGACAACTGAAAGAAGAACAGGGCGAACTAAATACACAGACAGATGAACACAAGACAGGTGATGCAAATGATGATGATGATGATGAACAGGTGGGTAATGAGGGAGTGAGGTCAGGTGTGGAAACAAGAAGGATTCTGGGAACTGTAGTGAAGACAGGACGATGACAGACGGTGAATGTGACAGGTGCTTTTAGCACTGCACCACTGTATTGTTTTGAGTCATTGCTATTTTCAGCCCAAACACACATCCTTAACTGACACCACCCTTTTTTAATCATAAATATACTTAAATGGCTGTCATTCATGGAGGCATTTGAATACAGGCCTAGGTTGACTTTTCTTTTTAAACAAGACTCAAAAAAATTGCAGAAGTGAAAGCAGCACAGAAAAAAAATCAAAGTATAAAGTTACAGAAGCTTAAATTTGCTGCAAATGTACTGAATAACTAAATGTTTTAATTTTATACAAAATATATATTTTCCAAAATGATTTGGAAAATGCCAAAAAATTAAAGCCATATCTAACCAAGATCCAAATTTGAAGTTGATATCACACAAAACAATAAAAAGGCACGCCATGTGTCCTGCTAGTGGGACACAACCAGTTAACAGGCTATATTAGGCCTTACCCTTACGAAAAATACGTTTATTCAAGTGTGCTATTAGTATACTTCTTTTAAACTAAACTCAAGTATATTTGTATATTTGTTGATCGAGATATACTTAAAAGTATAATTAAGTATTCTAGGTATTCTTGGCTTGTACTTGTGTTTACTATTTTGATTGAGTAGCTTATTAAATACTTTTTTTTAAAACATAATATTACACACTGTCTTATAAACTAACATGTTCAAGTTTATATAGTAACAAGCTTTCTGGTGGAATATGGAACTGAACCTGATCTTGTAATCTTTCCCTTACGAAAAATAAGTTTATTCAAGTGTTCTATTAGTATACTTCTTTTCAACTAAAAAGAAGAAAGCATACTTTCAGTCTACATTTTATATACTTCTCAAAAATATACTTTATGTACTTCTCAGAAATATACTTAATTACACTTAAGTGTACTTGACTTTTATGAATATTTGGCCTATACTTAATCAAACTCAATCTTTTGTTCGAGATATACTTAAAAGTATAATTAAGTATTCAAAGTATACTTGGCTTGTAGTTGTGTTAACTCTTTTGATCGAGTAGCCTATTAAATATACTTTTTTTTACATAGTTTTTCATACACAGTCTTATGAAACTTACATTGTTTGAAAATATTGATATGATATGTTTCATATGTATAGATATGTTTCAAATTCTGCGTATCTGAATTTTTGTGTAGGCTAGTCCACTGGTAGTGTACATAGGAATTTACTCTAATTCTACCTTTTCCCACCATTGACTGAATTTTCCAGCGTAACCCATGAAGAGAAAACGACTGTGAAGCTTTGGGGGTGTTGGACTCGATCTACTCCATCTGTGTTTTCATCACGTTTCTGAATCTGAAGGCGTAGTCTTTGACAGAAATGAGATTTTCTCATCTTTTTCATTTAAAATGTTGCCTTTCTTTATGAAACTTACCAACATTCAAGTGTTGATAAAAAAGGATGCATGAAGCTAATAAAATGTTTTTAAAATTAAAGTACAGTTAAAAGTATTTTTCAAGTATAAAATATAACATTTGAACATAGTAGTATAGGCCTACTGCAAGTGCAAAAATTATATATAAATAATAAACTATAAGTATAATGTTAAGTTCACTTAAAGAAAACAAACTTGTAGTATAAAACTACTAAACTAGTAGTTTACTGAGAGTACACTAAAAGAAAACTTGCAAGTATACTTGCTGTATAAAACTACTAAACTAGTAGTTTACTGAGAGTATACTTCAAAGTTGCTACAAGTATTAAAATAGTAAACTACTAGTATACCCATAAGTTCACTTGCAGTACAAATGAGAAACGTAATTATGAACTAGTTGTGCACTTAAAGTTTACTACTGTTACACTTATAGTACACTTAAACATATACTTTTATATACTAAAAGTGGGCCAATTTAGTCCCAAGCGGTATTAAAATAGTACACTTACAAGTTTACTACTAGTACATATTGACATTAGTATACTTACTTCATAATGCATACTTAAAAATGTACGTGAACATTACTTAAGTATACTTCATAAAATGAACTTGAAGTATACTTCTTTTTCGTAAGGGTATTTACAAAAGCAAACATTAAAATTGCATTCAACACAATTCTTTTTTTTTTGTGCCAAATTTGTATAATTCTCAAACAAGAGAGAGCTTGTCCAAATGAAGATATCAGTGGTATGTCCATGATTCATTCTTTATTAATTCTTGCTTTTCCTTTCATGAAGAGTAAAAAATTATAATAATTTTATAATCTCTTTCTGTTTCAGTTTTATGTATTCACAAAAAAACACAAATGCCAATTGTTCAGTGCTACTTTTATTTTCAAAATGAGTCTGACTGAAACTCTCTCAATCAAAGCTAAGTATAAAGATCCCATTACAAGCTCATGATCCCATTACAAGCTCAACAGACCATGCTGCATACCATCCACATCATCCACAGACTTGTCTAATCAGAAAAATATTTAGGCACTTAATTCAATCATCAACAAAGACATAAATTGCTCAACATTTTCAAAAATAAATTCTATTTACTTTAGTGTGGCACAATTTATATGCATCATCCTAATATGTGTAAAATGGTGTTATAGTTACAATCAAATAACTTTCTGTCCATCAAATAACAAAGCTTAGTTTCTGCCACTCTTCACTTTCGGATGCAGAAGGAGAAAAACTGTCATCCTTTTCTTCTTCCTCGTCTGATCCCCCAAAGGAGACGAGACCGGCCGCTTGCTGAGAGGGGCGCTGGTCCGCCTTTGTGAACAGGACCGGCGAGGGGGTTTCTTTGGGTGAGATTGAGGCACGCGAGGACTGGGCCGGCGTGGGCTCGCTCGCATTTGTCCACTCTGGCATCCTCTGAGCAAGGCGCTGCTTCTTGCGCGGTCCGAGCATAGGAAAAGAAAGAGAGTGGGGGGGCGGGGGTGGCGACGGCGAAGCTGGCCAGTCGAGCCCGTACGGTGGAGAGCACCATCTCATCGCACTCCGGGCAACCGCCCTTAGAGAGTGCAGCTTCAGGCCCAGACAGGGAGGCCCAGACAGGGAGCGCACAGGATGTGATGATCTCCACCGAAGAGAGGGCCTCTGCACCCCTCTGGTGTCTCGAGGCATTTGAAACAACGCCTTAAGAAAATTGCTCTTTTAGAAAATGAGTCGCAGCGGCAAACACACTAGCTTATAAAGGATATATGCGCACCGGATGGCAAAGCAGAACAGCGGGCTGAAGGCGGCGTCCAGTCGAGACCAGGAAGCCATCGTCCTCAGAACTGCTTAGCAGGTGGCTTGTTCCGCTAAAGGCTTTTCGACGGCGGTGAAGAAGGCTTCTCAAACTGGAGGTCAGCGAAGTGGAAATTTGCTGAAGGAGATTAAATCTGATTCTATGGCAAAAATGGGGGCTTATATAGCTATAAGCCATGCCCATTCTGGCGGGCTTTGACGCGCCTGGGCGCCAAACAACCAGATTGGTTCACGCGTCTTAGCCGCCTCGCCTCGGTTCGTGCAGTTGCCGCAGCACAGCCAATGAGCACGCTGTCTACTGTGCAGCTGCACTGCGTTTTGAACGAGTGGTTGAATGTGATTTCACTTTTTTAACTTTAGCTAGTGTGTAATGTTGCTGTTTGAGCATAAACAACATCTGCAAAGTTACAACGCTCAAAGTTCAACACAAAGGGAGATATTTGCTTTTAAAGAAATCAATTTCTAAGGACTACAGCAAACGGCCGGTAGGGACTACAAGACATTCCTCCAGGGTTAGTGACATCACTAACCCCAACATTTACATAAACTCCTCCTCTGGGAACACAATAAATAAAGGGGACGAGGCCATTTTATGTTGCTTTGGAGAAGAGTTGTTGTGGTAGTAGAGTGTCGTTGCCGCCATGCCGTTGAAACGCTGTTATTTTCACCCAGATTGCAGGTCCCCTTTGTTAGGGAGCAATGGTTACAATTTATTTTTAACTCGGTCCCTCATAATTATAATCCAAATGTCGCTCTCTGTGCTGCACATTTTCCGGAGGAAAGCTTTCTCAATCTACGCGAGTTCAATGCAGGATTTGCACAACGGCTTGTCCTGAAAGATGGAGCAGTTCCAGCTTTAAAAACAGAAGCTGTTGTTTACGAGCCACAACCTGTAAGCTGTAAGTATGATTTTTTCGTTGATGTGTTTTCCCTTTAATAGTTCGTATTGTTAATTGTACGTTGTAGCAAGAAAGTAAATGAAGGACAACGCTGTTTGGCTCCACAAACCAGTTTGTTAAATGCTAATTCATAGAACCCGGAAATAATCCGACCGTTTTTATAAGGAGGGACAGAGCAGTGTAGAATAATGGTTAAATACACTCACCTTAAGGATTATTAGGAACACCTGTTCAATTTCTCATTAATGCAATTTATCTAATCAACCAATCACATGGCAGTTGCTTCAATGCATTTAGGGGTGTGGTCCTGGTCAAGACACTCTCCTGAACTCCAAACTGAATGTCAGAATGGGAAAGAAAGGTGATTTAAGCAATTTTGAGCGTGGCATGGTTGTTGGTGCCAGACGGGCCGGTCTGAGTATTTCACAATCTGCTCAGTTACTGGGATTTTTCACGCACAACCATTTTTAGGGTTTACAAAGAATGGTGTGAAAAGGGAAAAACATCCAGTATGCGGCAGTCCTGTGGGCGAAAATGCCTTGTTGATGCTAGAGGTCAGAGGAGAATGGGCCGACTGATTCAAGCTGATAGAAGAGCAACTTTGACTGAAATAACCACACTCAAAAAAGTCAACTAGCCACTTGCTTGATTTGCATGATACAAATATGTCTGATTAATAAGAATATAACGAGTTTACTTCTGTTAAATGATTCATTCTTGTTACTTGTAACTAAATTAAGAAATAATTAAATGAATTAGATCAGCACTTGTTGATTCAACGAGACTGAAGCGCTTCATATCAACAATTATCTCTGGTGAGTCACTGCGCATGCTCAGCACTACGGCGGGAAGTTCGGGCACACGCGAGTCCAGAGACGGCTATAATATAAGTGGAGTTTTGTGAGGGGTCTAATTGTTCTGCATCCTTGATATTGAGGGTAAGTACTTGATATGTACCTGTTTGTAATTAATACTGTGGGATTATAGATTAAAAATAAGTTATTAGACACTGTGGCGATGTTTCTGCAGGTTTATTTTCCTATACTTGAAGCATAGGCTATGTTGGGTTCAATCATGTGTCTTCGTCGATACGAGTTTCACCTTAACGTTAATATATGCGCTACAATTTGGTGCATTTCTGTCACAATTCAATGTTAGCTACGCGCCTTACTATTTACTACATAACCCACGTTAAACCTGAACTCTACCTCAACCATGGGAGGGTAAAACAGGAGATAAAGTGAATGCAGAGTCGAACACACCATGCACTCGTTTTTTTCTGTTTGTAAGTTAGTGTGACGTTAGCTGGTTTATGCCTAATGTGGCATTTTTACGACATACCCGGGGTATATGTACGTAATCTATCGGTTACATCAGAAACAACAGAAGTTAATGTTGAATGATCAATGTGCACTTCTCATCTCTCCTTTCATGTTAACGTTTAGAGCTTTATTTATTTCTCTTTTGAGATTTTGCTGAGAGTGTGCCAACGGAGGGACTGTTGTTGTTATTATCTAAATTAACTAATATTGGCCTGGCCCTTCATGTGTATATCACAAAAAATATTACTTTAAACGTTCTGTAACTAGACATTTCTGTCTTTTCAAACATAGTTCCAAAATGCCACATGCTACCCAGTTTATTGAATACAGTATGCAAAAATTGTCAAGTAAAATCTATGATGCAGTCGACCATACATTTGAAATGTCCTAACAAAAGGAATAGTTTATAATTAACCCTTTGATGCGCAAGCTATGGAAACCCCTTCTAATGCACAACATGGGTCTAAAAAGACCCGTATTCATTTCCTATGTTATTTCATGCATTGCTGGACTTTTTTTTTTTTTTTTTATCTTTTGAGATCAATTTATTTAAGCATTTAATATTCCATGATCTATAAATTCCATGATTTATAAATATAAAAAATTTATTGTTTTCAATTACCAAAAATTATTATTTTAATATTTTCTAGGTTTTGTGTTACTCTATCAAATTTACTTATCAAGCATGATAAAACAAAAGAATAAAGACAACATTTTGTCAAATTAATCATTTTAGCAGTCATTTAGACAACACAATTAACACTTGAAATATTCATTTGCCACTTTCTCTAACATAGCAATCACCAAAGGTGTAAAGTCCAGGTTCAGAAAGTAAAAGTCCTCCTCAGTATTTTGTTCCAATCACCTGAATTAGCCTAACTGCACCACCTAATTAGCAGATTTTCAGCCAGTAGGTAGAACTAATTAGTGAAATCAGCTGTCTGAGGTCATGGGTGGAATAAACATATGGCAGGACTTTTACTTTCTGACCCCTGGACTATACACCTCTGGCATTCACATATCACAGATAACTGATAACAATAAAATTGAACTGTGTAACTGTATTGAATTGTGGTGAATGTGATCAAATAAAAGAAAATACAACAAACAAAATAAAATCACTGGTACAGCGGCATCTCAAATTGCCATCTTAGTGCTTACATGCCTCACAAATGACAAATGACACCTAAACTCTTAAAACATTGAATCATTTCAGCATATGAAGGATTATGAACTGTTAGGCCTTCTACATGTAAATAAGCTTTAAAATACAATCTTTTTTTTAGTGTAGCTAACATTAGCTAGCTAGAATATGTCACCAGCTAGCTAGCTAATAGTATTGGACATGTTTCTCCTTCTCACAAGTCATTTCTCACTAGGATTACAAGGTCAAGGTAACCATAGCCTAATATTCAAATATGTCCATCTTTTACAAAATATAAAATATTTTCTGTGGTTAAAATAAAATAAGACTTGCATCAAATATACAAAAGCAGCCGTGTTGAGTTGTGAAATGTGTGGCAGGTGAATAGTATTCTGCAGTAAATGTTCCTACTTGCAAAAATTTGCAAATATCAAAGGTTTCTATATGGGTCATTTTTGACCCATGTATGTAAAATTGATGTAGAAATAAAAAAAAACTGTGTTTGTTTATAAAGTAAGATAGGAAACATTAACATAATGATTTGTGGAAATCAAAAACAAGATATTTAATGAATACCTGGAATAAGAAAAAAAAAAAAAACATATCTTTTAAAGATTCAGCAAAGAAACACTCAGCCATCACTGAAATAACATAGGAAATGAATACGGGTCTTTTTAGACCCATGTATGTAAAAAAAAATGTAGAAATACAAAAACTGTGTTTGTTTATAAAGTAAGAAAGGAAACATAAACATAATGATTTGTGGAAATCAAAAACAAGATATTTAATGAATACCTGGAATAACAAATGATAAAATACATATATTTTAAAGATTCAGCAAAGAAACACTCAGCCATCACTGAAATAACATAGGAAATGAATACGGGTCTTTTTGGACCCATGTTGCGCATTAGAAGGGTTGCGATACAAAAACGATTTTTATTCGAAAAGAAAGAAATGAAAAATTTAAATTAGGATTTTTAATGATCTAAAACAAGTTAATTGAGGAATACCTGGAATACTGAATGATGAAATTAATTTCTTGCAAAGATATAGAAAATGAAAACTCAGTCGGGTCTTTTTAGACCCATGTTGTGCATCAAAGGGTTAAAGTCATGATGGAATAGGTTTGCATGGTTTTATTCAGGGAATATGGTTATTAATATAAGTAAAACACTTGATATTTAGTAACAACAGCCAGTAGTGGTATTTTCTTTGGCCCAGTTTTTAAAGTCAGTCTTTGAAATTAGGAGAATACTGCTTGTGTTATGTGTTTTTCTGTTTTCTGGCCTTAGCATACATTAGGGTAAATAAGTTGCAGTTTTGCAGATTAACTTTTAGACACTTTTTTTTTTCACAGTGAAAATGTTCCTTTTCTTCATACAAAAAAGAAATGCATCACAATATAAAGCTGGCGGCTGGCCCCTTGCTCTTCTGGTGTGAACCTCACCTTTTTTACATGGTAAGTAGTTTTTCTTAACACTCACAGTAATGTACAACTAACTATCCTTGATTACTGAACTTTCCTTTTCTTTCTCTTTCAGGGACATGTATGTGGCAGTGTGTTGCAAAGGAGAGTTGTAGGTACAAGTTACTTAAGCATTATAAACTATACCATTGTTTTGTAAGCGGCAATCATTATGTTTGTGTATATTTAAATTTAAGTTTGAGTTAATCTTGTCCCCACCCCACAGGATGACACTGCATACCCGAAGAGCCTGTGTCATCAAGTCTCTGTGCACCTACTTGAAAGAAGACCCTGAAAAACTAGTGAAGGCATATATGGTGAGTTGATGAGAAAATACAGCTTCAAAAGCCCATTGAATCTGTACTTGGGCCGTGTTTTTCCCTATTTGCTACAACAAACATGTGACATAAGAGAACACATAACTTTGTCAAATATCTGAGCTGGACAAATTGTTAATTTATAGGAAACTGAGGGCACACCATGACAAAGTTCTTATGTGAATTGGTTGATGCACTAAGTCAATTTTTTTTTTTTAAATTCGTATCGGTTGAGCTCTCTTGGGGCTTAATTTACATAAAAAAGAAATGACATCAGAAACTGTACATGCATGCTTTTGTTTTATTGCAGTGCATTATATTCTAAGATGGTTCTAATGTTTTAGCCACCTCATTCATTTTAAATATGGTGGCCAAATAAATTATAACAATCTTATAATATAATGCACTGCAATGACAGCCCAGCACCCACTGTGACCTCAATAATAAACATAGTAGAATTATCACCTTTCTGACAGTTTCAACTTAAAACCTGAGAAATTATAACCTTGTAAATGTAGAATAAATTTTCCTGTATCGGATTGACGTTTACTTAACATGTGTACCTAATAAAGCGGCCAGTGAGTGTATAATGTGCAATTCTTGTGATCAATATTTGAGCTAATTTTTGTTTGTGATCTTTCATGTATTTCGTCCCACAGGATTCAGACATTGAGTCACAAAGTACCTTGGAGCAAACTGTGGGGGAGCGCTGTCTGACAATTACCCAGCAGACATTGGTGTCATAACTGAAGATGTGGAAGTCCTCAGTGAAATGAGTAGCATTGCACAGGCTTGTGCTCTGTTATTTGGACTGATATACTGTTTGAACCTGAGCTCAAATAAAATAAAATACATTTTTTTAATTGTTTGCATGTTTTCTGTACTTTTTTTTATAGATTACTGAAGTTTTGGTAATGTCATGCTTAAGGCTGATTTATACTTCTGCGTCGGACCTACGCCGGAGTCTCTACGCTATAGACTACGCGTTGGTTTTCATTTATACTTCTGCGTCGTTGTCCACGTTGACGTGCAATTACACATGCAGAGGGAGCATGTGAAACCCCAGGGAGCGATCCTAGCAGACCAATCACAGCGCATGCATCCGCGTAGAGTTGACGCGTTGTTACATTTTTGGAGAGGTGCACGTCAGGGTACGCCGAAGGGTACACGCGCTACACACAGCCTACGACGTAGCTACGGCGTGAGTTCGACACAGAAGTATAAATTGGGCTTTAGTGCCGTCATCTAAAACAAATCTAATTGAAACAAAAAGATAGATATTCATTAAACTACCAAAACCATACATGAACAAGACATTAACTAGTTGATGTAACAAGGCAGAATTTTGTTGAATGGAAGTGCTTTGAGTGAATGAGAATAAATTTGATTAGTCTAACACAATACAAACATTTTGATTCAATTAGTTGTAGAGAAGTTGCATTGACATATTAAAATCATGTTTAATCTACAAATCAATATTGTGTTCAAATAAAATATTCAAAGCTTTCCAAGTTTACTTGATTTGATTAGATGCATAATGGGTGCTACGATTAAATCATGTTCATTCAACAATTTATTTTTTTGAGTGCACTCGTTACAACCGAGGTATGCAGCAAAGCATTTGTGAAGCCACAACACGCACAACCTTGAGGCGGATGGGCTACAACAGCAGAAGACCCCACCGGGTACCACTCATCTCCACTACAAATAGGAAAAAGAGGCTACAATTTGCACAAGCTCACCAAAATTGGACAGTTGAAGACTGGAAAAATGTTGCCTGGTCTGATGAGTCTCGATTTCTGTTGAGACATTCAGATGGTAGAGTCAGAATTTGGCGTAAACAGATTGAGAACATGGATCCATCATGCCTTGTTACCACTGTGCAGGCTGGTGGTGGTGGTGTAATGGTATGGGGGATTTTTTCTTGGCACACTTTAGGCCCCTTAGTGCCAATTGGGCATCGTTTAAATGCCACGGCCTACCTGAGCATTGTTTCTGACCATGTCCATCCCTTTATGACCACCATGTACCCATCCTCTGATGGCTACTTCCAGCAGGATAATGCACCATGTCACAAAGCTCAAATCATTTCAAATTGGTTTCTTGAACATGACAATGAGTTCACTGTACTAAAATGGCCCCCACAGTCACCAGATCTCAACCCAATAGAGCATCTTTGGGATGTGGTGGAACGGGAGCTTCGTGCCCTGGATGTGCATCCCACAAATCTCCATCAGCTGCAAGATGCTATCCTATCAATATGGGCCAACATTTCTAAAGAATGCTTTCAGCACCTTGTTGAATCAATGCCACGTAGAATTAAGGCAGTTCTGAAGGCGAAAGGGGGTCAAACACAGTATTAGTATGGTGTTCCTAATAAATGATGTTTTATTAACAAGGTTCGGGAGGAGCACGTTCAGATAATTAACACAAGTGGAAAGCACTCAGCAATCAATGGTGAGAGGTATAAATACTCAGCAGTCTCACCTCATTCCATTGACAGTTTTTGCAGCATCCCTCCACCACCCCTTCTCCACACTTCTAGTACTAAACACTTACATACGGGGGGAGTACTCTGGGTTCGGGCTGAACTCCGAGCTCGGAGCCCTCCCTCCGGACAGCACGCCATATACGCATTAAACTTACCCATTCAAATTATATGTAAGTGTGAACTCGTGAATCCTTTAGGTGAGTGTATGTGAAAAATAATGTGAATTTTTAAAAATGAAGCATGAACACATGTTACAGTGCACCACACAAACACAATCAAGCCTTCGAAAAAAGGTGTTTTACCACCCCTTTTTTGGGGGGCTTCAATATTCTCGAGAAAAGGAGTTTTCCCATTGCGTAAGCTACTTACGCAATACGAGAGACCTCTCGAAAGGGAACTATGAATCTAAAGTTTTATTAATTGTTCTATTTCTATGCAGGGGTACCGTAAAGTGGGGGAAAGTTGATGTGCGCATAGCCAAGACAACAAACCAACACATCCCAAACTGATCTAAATTACGTATACAACAAAATGTTAAACAAAATACGATACCTACATTTACTTCCTAACTAAAGTGAACAACAAAAGAAACAGCAAGAATATTTACAAAAATACATTTACTCAAGCAGTTAGGTTAGGGGGAAAAATAAGTCAACATTTCAGCAGAGCTAGAGCTACAAGTTTTTGCAAATGCATGAAATAAAATCAATAATTTAGGCACATTGCAGTAAAAAACAATAGCAAGGAAGGGGTTACACTGTAAAACTTCAAAAGTACAAAACAGAATTAGAACCAGAAAGAGCTTTATTGCTAAGTATGTTTGCACACACAAGGAATCTGTTTTGGTGACAGAAAAAGCTTCCAGGACCAGTACACAGAGACAACAACAGTACACTTGGACACAGACACAGACACAGACACAGACACAGACACACACACACAGACACAGACACAGACACAGAGACACACACACACACATACACACACACACACACACACACACACACACACACACACACACACACACATCGAAATTAGACCAGACCCAGATTGTTTAAGCTCTGATAAAGAATTCATTTTCAATTTGTTCTATTTTTATTGAGTTTTTATGTAACAAAATGTATTTCTCTGTGTTCAGAAATGACTGTAGTAAAATTACTGTAAACTGACACTTAAAATCAAAATCTGAAACAAAAATATCTAAAACTTGACAAAATAGTCTTTAAGAATGCCTATTGTCAAAATATATATCCAAATCCACAACCTAATAAAAGTATGTTTTTATGTCTAAAAACAACTAATTGGCAAGCCTCATATAGAGCTAGGAATCTACACACCATGGCATTACAGATGTTTTTCTTTTTTTACTCCCACCAGATTACACTAATCTGCCTACAAAAATTGGATTTTAAAGGCCTTGTACAGCTTTTATTGAAACATTTTGGAAAAGTGTATTATTTGCAATGGGAAAAATTATCATGTTGCGTAAATATTAATTAGTAACATAGTCATTTTTTTTACCATGAATAACACAAGTGTGACTCCAAAACGAACAATACCAGAGGGTTAATAGCATAATCCAGTCACTTATTTTTTACTCCTGTATAAATGCAGGAGTAAAAAATATAACTTTTTTTACACGCAGCTTGCTGTAATAGTCAATTCTAAAAGACCTGGGATAGATGCTGCTTGTAATAGTTGTGAGTAGTTTTTGGAGATCTTCCCTTCCGGCCAGATGTTTTCTCTATGTCACAATCTTTCTGATTGAAACTTGTCCAACATATTAAGTGGAAAAGTATAGGTCATCCTGACATACATGTTACAGAGATGTGTAGGCTACAGTATATGCACTGTAAGATGAAAATAAACTTTATATGTTTAAACTTTAAGTACATGTTCTTATATGCAAAAGCAGGTTACTGCTCAGTAAATGCTGCTGAAATCAATGGGGAATCAGACACAGTTTGGAATCATGTAAAATTTCTAGACCAAATTATAAAAATATGGTCACTCCCACATAATTGTTGATCGTTACAGTAAAAAAAAAAAAAGCACAAAATTACTGTATCTAATATCTGCGATCTTCAGGGTTAGGCCACATGTTTTCATCAACATCACATCTGATGTTATCCAAGGCGATGCACCTGGGATAAAACCGCTTGGTATGTCGGATCCACCCTTGGCAATCATGAACTGTGATGTCCCTGCAGCCAGCATCCATGGCTTCAAGGAGGGACATCTGGTCATATGGCTGATGGTCAAGTCAAGTCATCTTCATTTATATAGCGCTTTTAACAATGTAGATTGTTTCAAAGCAGCTTTACAGAGATAAACGTATAATTTAAGGTAACAGAGACTGTTTTGGCTTTATAGCGGTTCTTTAATAAAGTTATTTTCCAGCTAAAGTTAGTTTTGATTGATTCGCTTCCTTCGCAACGATCATTAGTTATTAAATTAGGGGCCGCTAAGACGACACCATTCTCTCTACACAGACTTTAAATGCGAACCTGTGAGAAATGCTGATGGCGTTCACATGCACATTAAGAATTGGTACTATAGTTCCCTTTCGTTGTCACTCCGAGTTACGTCGGATGACGACGAATGGGGTTTCGCTTAGAAAGCCTGTCATCTTCGAGTATATAAAACGAGCCAATGGCAATGAAATGCCATGGGTCTGCGGAATTTGCATAGCGTAACTCCGCCCCACCCTGGGGGTATATAAGGAAGTACGCTGGCAACATGCAGATATGTTTTCGCTTCGGAGCCAAGAGTTTTCTTCACTCCTACAAGCCATTCTGTATCATCTTCACTCTACGAGACGAGCGGCTCTTCAGTGTGTTGGTGTGACGGCGTGTTCCAGCGAGATAGCATTGCCTGCTGCTGATCTGTGCAGTGATCTGCCGACAGTGGTAGTGTTTCTCCCTGGGCGCTTCAGCACTCTGCTGAGCTTTTCCTCTCTCTAAAAGAGCTGCACGCGGCACGTCTTTTTCAAGATGGCTCACCCGTGTATTTACTGGATGTGGGCGCGTGATTCATCTGTCTAACGGTCACGAGCGCTGTTTCGCGTGTTGGGCTTATTCACGCTCGGCAGCGCTCGCGGATGAGTCATGTTTTATTTGCGGGAGCGTGACCATCGCAATGTTTATAGATCGAGACTCAATGATCTCCGTGTGGGTAGAGTCCCCTCTGCCACACCCCAATCTATCTCTTCCTCGAGAGGGGATACTTTGGCTGGTGGCCAGGGTGATCTGAGGGTTACAGTGTGGCATAATACCGACGAGCATTCCTCGGGCCACGCCCCCCTCTACATCGCAAACCGTGGGGCTTCCGTGTGTGCCTGGTTCCTCTCGGGGGAACCAGTGTTTTCATTCGGGGCTCCAGCAGGTGGTGTCATGTCACTCACAGCATCACAAGGCGGGCTTGATTCCTCTGGAAATGAGGATTCGACTGCGTTGCCTCCCTCTGGAGTGTCAGCGTTAGTCGGGTCAGATCCAGAGCTGATGGCCATACTTTCCCGGGCAGCTGAAAGCATCGGTTGGAGTGGCGTCACCCTCCCCCCGAGCGCTGTAGGCTTACGATTGGTTCCTGGGCGCGTGTTGCTCTCAGCACTCGCTCCCAGTGCCTTTCTCCCGGACGTGCATCAGGATGCCTCCGGCTCGCGAGAGTCCCGTGACTTATCGCGCCCCGCAGGCGTCCTCCGCCTTCGCTGCACTCGATCGCGTGGCGATCACGGGCTGTATGTTCTCTGTCACTATCGTGGCACAGGCATGCAGTGCTTCGCCTTCGAGGCAGTGCTAACGCAGAAACTCGACCACGCCCCCACGCAGGGACGCTATGCCTCCCATGTCTGGGCTGGTCGATCCGCCACGCACACTACTGACCTCGCTCTACGGGCGACATCGGTACCTGCGTGATCCCGGGGCCAGGTGATGTCCACAGCTGTGGTCCAGGAATGGGCTCAGCCAGGTTGATGTGAGGGGGTCTGAGAATTCATTTTCTCAGCTCCCCCATGTCCCAGGCTGGGCTCCTCGGCGGTGTGGTTGAGGACTGTACCCTACAGTCTTTGACCCCCCCCAGAAGCAGACTGAGGCCTTCTGCACCGACGGTCATCCGCCCGTGCAGTCTCCTTAGTCTGCTTCCCGCCGAGGCCGCCTCCCTGCGGCCCCTCCCCTCGAGCCTTCACTGGCCCCGGGCAGGAGAGGGTTGCAGGAGGGCGGCACCGCCGTCTCTGCCCCTTAGCCGGCCAAACACCAGGCTAAGCAGCATTCTTGAGACGGGTGGCTTGCTCGGTGGTGTGGTTGAGGACTGTGCCCAACAGTCTTCGACCCTCCCCTGAAGTGGACTGAGGCCTTCTGCAACCAATGGTCATCCTCCCGTGCGGTCTCCTTAGTCTACTTCCCGCCGAGGCTGCCTCCCTGCGGCTCCTCCCCTCGAGCCTTTGCCAGCCCCGGGCTGGAGGGGGATGCAGGAGGGCGGCACTGCCCGTCTCCGCCCCTTAGCTGGCCAAACACCAGGCTAAGCAGCACTTTCGAGACGGGCAGCTTGGAGTTAGGGCTCAGTTCTTCTCAGGAGTTGGTAGCAGGGCCACTCCGTCCCCCGGTGGAGGGCCGGGGGAGAATCTCTTGTTTCAAGAACTGATGCCCCTTCCTCCGAGCCCCAAGAGGCTGTGGATGACAGTGCGCGCCGCTCACGAGCCTCGCCACTCTCGAGCCTCGCCACTCTCGAGCCTCGCCACTCTCGTCCCCCTCTGTCGCCAGACCCCTGCCAGAGCACGCCCCCGTGGGACGCTGGTCCTCCCCTGGCCTCCTCTGGCAGGGCGTGGCTAATGACCGTGCCCCCACACCGGGCCGCTATGCCACCCACGTCTGGGCCGGTCATTCCGCTTCGCTGCACCACCAGTGTACGTCTGGTTCGCTTGACCCCGCTGCTACAGCTTTTGGGAGCTTTCCCAGACTGTCCGGCTGGGTAGTGAGAACCATCAGGCTCGGCTACGCGATTCAGTTCGCGCGGTCTCCTCCCCGCTTCAGGGGAGTCCGCTTCACTATGGTCGGTGGCAATGCCCCTGTCATGAGAGTGGAGGTCGCCACCCTACTGGCGAAGGGTGCGATCGAGATTGTCCCTCCAGACGAAATGAAGTCCGGCTTCTACAGCCCCTACTTCATTGTACCGAAGGCAGCGATCTACTTCCATGTCACCATTCTTCCTCGACACAGACCGTTCCTACGGTTTGCTTTCGAGGGGCAGGCATACCAGTACGCGGTTCTCCCTTTCGGGCTAGCCCTGTCTCCTCGCGTCTTCACGAAGGTCGTCGAGGCAGCCCTTGTTCCTCTACGGGAACACGGGGTTCGCATCCTGAACTATCTCGACGACTGGCTGATCCTAGCTCACTCTCGAGACCAGGTTTGCGAACACAGGGACCTAGTGCTCCGGCACCTAGCTCGTCTGGGCCTTCGGGTCAACTGGGAGAAGAGCAAACTCTGCCCCGTGCAGAGGATCTCTTTTCTCGGTATGGAAATCGACTCGGTCGCCATGTGCGCGCAGCTTACGAGCGAGCGCGCGCAGTCACTGCTGACTTGCCTTCGCCAATTCGAGGGCAAGAGTGCGGTTCCACTGAAACTATTTCAGAGGCTCCTGGGGCATATGGCATCCGCAGCCGCAGTAACGCTGCTCGGATTGCTTCATATGAGACCGCTTCAGCTTTGGCTTCGCGATCGAGTCCCGAGGTGGGCATGGCAACACGGCACGCTCCGAGTCCCAGTGACTCCGACCTGCCGTCAGACCTTCACCCCGTGGTCGAACCTCAGTTTTCTTCGGGCCGGTGTGCCCTTAGAACGAGCTACCAGGCATGTTGTTGTATCAACAGCCACGGGCTGGGGCGCCATGTGCAATGGACATGTTGCGGCGGGCTCCTGGACAGGACCCCAGCGCCTTTGGCATGTCAATTGCCTCGAGTTGCTGGCTGTACGTCTCGCCCTGCACCGCTTCCGTGCGTTGCTCAGGGGCCAACACGTACTAGTCCGATCAGACAATACCGCGACAGTAGCGTACATCAACCGACAAGGTGGTCTACGCTCCCGCCGTATGTCGCAACTCGCCCGCCACCTCCTCATATGGAGTCAGAAGCATCTGAGGTCGCTTCGAGCCATTTACATTCCGGGAGACCTGAACCGTGCGGCCGACGAGCTGTCTCGGCTTCGGCCTCTCCCTGGAGAATGGAGACTCCATCCCCAGTCGGTTCAGCTGATTTGGGATCAGTTCGGGGACGCTCAGATAGATCTGTTTGCCTCTCTCGACTCGTCCCACTGCGACCTGTTTTATTCCCTGACCGAGGGCACGCTCGGCACGGATGCACTGGCGCACAGCTGGCCGCGGGGCTGCAAGTATGCGTTTCCCCCAGTGAGCCTTCTTGCGCAGACCTTGGGAGGACGAGGAGCAGGTCATATTGGTTGCCCCCTATTGGCACAACCGCACCTGGTTCCCAGAACTAGTTCTCCTCGCGACAGCACCTCCCTGGCCAATTCCTCTGAGGAAGGACCTGCTTTCTCAGGGACGGGGCACCCTATGGCACCCTCGTCCCGATCTTTGGAACCTCCACGTGTGGTTCCTGGACGGGACGAGGTAGGTTTGAGTACCCTACCACCAGCGGTGGTGTCTACCATCACTTCCGCTAGAGCATTGTCCACGAGACATGCCTATGCGTTGAAGTGGAACCTCTTCGTCAACTGGTGTTCTTCTAAACAACAAGAACCCACGAAATGCCCGATCAGTGTTGTGCTTTCCTTCCTGCAAGAAGGGTTGGAGTGAAGGCTGTCTCCCTCAACCCTGAAAGTGTATGTTGCCGCTATTGCCGCACATCACGACGCAGTCGAAGGTAAGTCCGTTGGAAAGCAGACTTGGTCATCAGGTTCCTGAGAGGAGCGAGGAGACTAAATCCTTCTCGCCCTCCTCTCGATCCCTCTTGGGACCTCTCAGTGGTTCTAACTGCCCTGCATAGTGCTCCCTTTGAGCCTCTGCAATCAGTGGAGCTTAAGTTCCTGTCTATGAAGACAGCGCTCCTGGTTGCATTGGCCTCCATCAAGAGGGTAGGGGACCTGCAGGCATTCTCGGTTGACGAAGCGTGCCTGGAATTCGGGCCGGCTAACTCTCACGTGATCCTGAGACCACGGCCTGGATATGTGCCCAAGGTTCCCACCACACCCTTTCGAGACCAGGTGGTAAACCTGCAAGCGCTGCGTTTGGAGGAGGCAGACCCAGCCTTGGCACTGCTCTGTCTAGTTCACGCACTCTGTGCTTACGTTGACAGAACGCAGTGTTTCAGGACCTCAGACCAGCTCTTTGTCTGTCATGGTGGGAAGCTGAAGGGAAAGGCTCTCTCGAAGCAAAGGTTGTCTCACTGGATAGTGGACGCCATTGCTTTGGCTTACCAGCAGCAAGGTCGACCGTGCCCCCTTGGTGTGACGGCCCACTCCACCCGGAGTGTGGCATCCTCTTGGGCTCTAGCGCAGGGCGCCTCGCTAACAGACATCTGCAGAGCTGCAGGCTGGGCGACACCTACACATTTGCCAGATTCTACAATCTCCGAGTGGAGCCAGTTTCTTCTTATGTACTCGCTTCAACCAGCCGGTACTAGATTCTGCTCAGGTGACTTCGCTTGCTCGCCATTCCTCTCCACGGACGGGATACATGCGATATTCTCCTCAGGTGAGCCTCATAAGCCCTGAGTCTCCTCCAGCACTGTTGACGTCAACGCCAGAGTTATGCCACTGGCAGCTTTCGCGCTTGGCTAGGTGCCTCCATGTGCATGGTTCCCCCTCTGGGTGACCCCCACATGTGTATTTCCACTGAAAGCCTCTTTGAGCATGTGTCTTTCCCTCGGCAAGCCACCTTGCCACCCCTGGGATTGAAATATTCCACCTGCGGTTGGACACCCCAGTGATTCTCCATATGCAGCCCCTCGGGGTCATATGTGTATTCCAAGTCCCCCCCTTCGGGCTGGGCATGATTGCATATTTCCACTGAGATATGCTTCCCAGTGTACCTTGGTATTCCTGTGTTAAGTAGGAGTCCTTCGTCCGTGCCAGTCTCACGACAGGGAGCTCAGACTTACGCAGGGCACTGGAAGACAGTCGAGAGGTGGTGTGATTTCACTGGGAACCCCATTCGTCGTCATCCGACGTAACGTCTCCGTTCCCTACTCAGGGAACGAGGGTTACATACGTAACCGAGACGTTATGTGCGTTTGAATATATGTGCGCAGGTATGTAATTCACTACAAACCAAGCCTAAACAAAGTACTGGTCTTTCCTTATAAATTTTGATACAGAATTTTATTTTATTTTGTCACTTCGGGGTAGGTATGCGACACGAATTTTCCCGACAACACTTTATCTGTAGAGAGGTAAAGGAATCCTCCATAGGGCACTTCAGCACTGCGTTGTCCAGGCGAAGGTCCTTCGTCAGATCTGGATACAGCCTGGATCCGGCAGGCTGCGGGAAAACCTCGGGATAAAAAAGACACATAAAGAAAATTAGCATAGATGCCATTCTTCTGATGTAACGAGTACATCAGGATTTATGGGAAGTGTTTCCGGTTCCGGCTGACCTAATGGTCATAAACCTTCCACCTCCATGCAGAAAATAACTCCTCTATGGGGTTAAGGAAAGGTGAGTAGGGTGGAAGGAAGAGACTTACCAGTCTTGGGTGGACTTCAAACCATGTTGTTATTGCTTGCGAATGATGGAAAGCCACATTGTCCCAGGTAATTACAAAGGTCCTCATGTTTTCACCCTCCTGATCCTGCTCTGGAACCAGGCGCTGGTGGAGATCATTGAGAAAGGCAAGGAGGTGCTCAGTATTATAGGGTCCAACCTGACATCTGTGAAGGAGTAATCCTGCATTTGGACATTGAATTGGATATACACTATACCTGGACATATTGTCGTCGTAGCTCCTTGATTCTCTCACTGTTCCTCTCAAAGGGAACAGTGTAGAGCTGCTTCATCTGGACTCTGTGTTTGGATAATATCCGCGTAATGGTTGTGAGGCTGATGCTATCGATATTGTCAAATATCTCATGGTCCTCCACAATTCTAGTTTGAATTTCATGCAGTTTTATTGCATTATTTGCAACAACCATTTCTACAATGGCAAGCTCTTGATCATTATTGAGGAGCTTTCTTCTTCCCCCAGAGGGGTGGAAGACGTTGCATTCTTTAGAGAGACAAAAAATTCAACATATGCATTACTGTATGACCTTATTGACATGTCAAGTGAGAATAGAAACAATCCATGTAAAATGCAATACTTACCTGTTGGTTTGTTGAAAGATGCATATAATGGAGGCAACCGTTGACCGCCTCAAATTGCCCCACCAGCCTCTCTTATGCCGTGTTTACACCAAAATTACCCGGAACAATTTGTCCCAGGAACTTTTTTACTAGGAACTTTTTTTGCCCCAGACCGGTTGCTTACTGCGTTTACACCGCGGTCTAAAATACCGGGAAGATTATGCAATAGTCTGGTGACGTTGAACTACGCGCGTCTGCGACGGACAGTAACGTTAATCAGTTTTGAGCGCCTTTTGATTTTTAAGTATGGAGGAGATTCAAGCTGTGCTGCTTTTGTGTGTGATGTATTGGTTTACTAACGAGGTAATTAACAAAACGCCAGAAAATAGACGAGCACTGATACAGCGCACAAGTCCCACCCCCGAAAGTTCCGAAACTTTAAAAAAGTACTACCTCGCCAGCAGGGACTTTCTGAGGGGGAAATATTTACCCGGGACTTCATTTAGACCCTGGTTCCTGCGGTGTAAACACAACGAGTACCACCCCAAAGTTCCTAGTTCCTGGGTAAAGTTCCTGTGGTGGAAACGCGGCTTTAGTGAAAGACCGTGGTTGATTACATGGTCAATGATAGTGGCACGAATTTCATCACTGACTACTGTTCTTGCAGCCCTTGGAATGCCACCACCACACATTCTTACACCTCTACATTGCCCTCTCCTTGGGCCTGCTCTTCTCCCTGGCCCTGCTCCTCTCACTGCACCTGCACCTCTTACTGCACCTCTCACTGCACCTGCTCCTCTCACTGCATCTCTCACTGCTCCTGCACCTCTCACTGGGCCCCTTGATCTTACTCTTCCTCGTTCAGACATTACAGTGTTTGTCTTTTTCTGTTTCCGTTTCCAAAAACATCACTCCTCAAAGTCCTCCTTTTACTGTATAAGTGTCAATGTAATAGAAAAAAATAACCCCTGCCACTGAATCTAAGCCAGACTGGAATCAGCTGTGGTTGGCCCAATTTACCCAACATAAATCAGCTGTGTGTCAGTTATTGTTTGTTTACAGTTTTTCTCAATTGCTAAAACACTTAAACTCATTGGCTGAACAAAGTTCTCAGTTTCCTGAACTCATTTAGCTAATTGTGCAGTCTGTTGTCAATACCTTAAACCATTTCACATGGTAAAACACAATTTGCAGATCTCACTTAGACTTTTCAGAAAAACTCTAAACACATTCTCATTCTCAAAACACATTCTGCAGTCTAATGCACATGTCATCCATACTGGTAAACACAAGTGGCAACAATTAAATACAAATAGAGAACACATGTCATTGATTGAACACAACCACTCAAAATTGATTTAACCTGTTTCAAATGATGCCCAAAGACAAGAAGCAGCACACTGATCACATGTTTACTCCTTTGATTTTTGTCCCTTTTAGTATTGTATTCTGTAGTACAATGCATTGTAGGCTGTATACTGTACAATGAACACATTGTATGTCCCTGAACATTGTGCTTTCCATTTGTTAACAGTACTGACTGCTCAATAGATTTTGACTGGTTGCAGATTCATATCAACAAAGAACAAGAATTACAGTATCACAGAGACAAAGGACAAGTTTGTGAGATGCAGGGTACAGTACTGTAAAAATAGGGGTACAAGGAGGAAGAAGAACACAAAAAAAAAAAAAAAAAAAAATTGCAAAGAGCAAAGCAGAATAGTAATTTATGATAAATTTTGAGCTGCTATGATAGAACATGTTTTCATTCATCAAAAGACAATGACAGAAACATATGAAATTTGTTTTCCTGGTTCCCTTAGTAGATTTTGTAGAAGAATGGCAACGCCTTCCGATGGGTCCTGAATATTATAAAATATGGGTACAGACTGCAGTTCGACACCGACCTCACAAGTTTGCTGGGGTGGTACCGACTGCAGTGGTTCTAGAACAGGCTCGGGTTATGGAACAAGAGGTACAGACTCTACTGGATAAAGGGGCCATAGAAAGTGTTCCCCTACCAGACAGGTAGTCTGGGTTTTACAGTTTTAGATCTAAGGCATTTGAATCGTTCTTTGAGGAGATTTAGGTTCAAAATGCTTACTATTCCCATTATCGTGAATCAAATCAGATCCGAGAACTGGTTTGTCTCGATAGATCTAAAAGACGCTTATTTTCATGTCTCCATCCTTCCATGTCACAGGAGGTTCCTGAGGTTCGCTTTCGGGGGTGAAGCATACCAATATCGGGTTCTTCCGTTCGGCCTAGCACTCTCTCCCTGCACGTTCACTAAGTGTATGGATGCAGCTCTGGCTCCACTGAGGCTTCAGGGCATCCGTATACTGAATTACATCGACGACTGGCTCATATTGGCCCAGTCTCGAGAAATGGCAGTTCGGCATCGAGATGTCGTCCTTGGCCACATTCAGAACCTGGGGTTGAGACTCAGCACTAAGAAAAGTGTGTTAGAACCAGCTCAGAAAACTACTTTTCTGGGCATGGTATGGAATTCGGTTACAATGCGGGCACGTATGTCTCCCACGCGTATTGAATCCATCCTGGCCATGGTGTCCGGGATAAAGCTAGGCCAGGCCATCACTGTTATGTAATTTCAAAGACTGCTGGGCCTCTTGGCAGCGGCATCCAACATAATTCCTTTGGGCCTTCTTCACATGAGGCCCCTTCAGTGGTGGCTCAAAGCCAAGGGGTTTTCCCCCAAGGGGAATCCGTTCCGTATAATAAAGGTTACGCGCAGATGCCTTCGTTCCCTATTAATATGGAAGAAACCTTGGTTCTTGTCCCAAGGGCCAGTGTTAGGGGCGTCATGTCGCCGAAAAACCATTTCGACAGACGCTTCCCTCACTGGCTGGGGCGCGGTCATGGATGGATGCTTTGCCAGGGTTCTGTGGCAGGACCATCATCATTCTTGGCATATAAATTGCCTAGAGATGTTGGCTGTGTTCAGGGCTCTGAGGAGCTTCCTCCGAGACATCAAAAGGTTACCACGTCTTGATACGTTCGGACAATACATCAGTGGTAGCTTATCTGAACCGACAAGGGGGACTCAGATTGCGCCCTCTATCCAGATTGGTGCATCAGATTATTTTATGGTCCCAAGGGAAAATATTATCTGTAAGAGCAATATATGTCCCGGGGGTTCAGAATCAGGGAGCAGACATCCTGTCGAGGCAGGGGCTGAGGCCCGGGGAATGGAGACTCCATTCAGAGGTGGTGGAGTTGATATGGCAGAGGTTTGGACCAATGGAAGTGGATCTGTTCGCGTCTCGAGGGACGTCCCACTGTACACTTTGGTTCTCCCTCACTCATCCAGCCCCGCTGGGGTTGGATGCCATGGTACAGGCCTGGCCGAGTCCGTAAGGAGGGCATCAGTCTTCTTCTGGTAGCCCCGTTTTGGTCGGCCCGAGTATGGTTTTCAGACTTAATTTCACTCCTGATAGGGAGGGCACTATATTCCATCCTCGCCCGGAGCTGTGGAAATTGTGGGTCTGGCCTCTGAGGGGGCTCAGTACCTAAATGCTGGTCTATCATCTGGGGTGGTCGAAACCATACTATATGGCCTCAAGTGGAATGTTTTTCCACTTGGTGTAGAGAACACGAGTTAGGTCCAGTTAACTGCCCAGTGGCTTCAGTTCTGGAGTTTCTTCAAGATCGTTTCTCTGCGAATCTCTCCCCGTCCACACGTAAGGTGTACGTGGTTGCCATTGCGGCGTTCCATGCACCACTGAATGTTGGGCCTTTGGGGAGGCACCAACTGGTCATACTATTTCTCCATGGTACATGGAGGATGAGACCGACAGGTGGTTCTCGAAGGGCTATCCCTAGCTCCCTTCGAATCCCTCCAGTCGGCTTCGCCTAGGACCTCACATTCAAGATAGTCTTTCTCTTAGCTATTTCTTTAAAGAGACTGGGAGATCTCCAAGCTCTGGCATTAACTTGCTTGGGGTTTTCTCCCGGCGGAGTTAAGGCCATCCTGCATCCGAGACCCAGCTATGTGCCTTAAGTGCAATCTAACATGGCTAGGTCCATGGTCCTGCAAGCATTTCATCCTCCACCTCATGTGTCGGCAGAAGAGGAGAGGTTCCTTGCTCTGCCAGTCAGAGTTCCGAGTATTTACCTTGAGAGGTCCTCTTCTTGGAGGAGGTCGGACCTACTGTAGTGTGTTTTGGGTCACCTAATAAGGGGCTCCCAGCTAAACAAACCATAAGTAGGCCTACAAGGTGTGCAATTTGCCTTCACCTTTGGCCGTAAGGGCTCATTCTACTAGAGGCATGGCGTCCTCTAGGGCCCTCCTCTCGGGAGTGCCCCTCCAGGAGATCTGTGAGGCAGCCGGTTGGGCTACCCTGCACACTTTTATCAGTTTTTTTAGTCTGCACCGCCCTTGTACGCCTGGCGCACATGTGCTCTCGTCCTAGCTGAGTGCCTGAGATCAGTTTCACTCTAGGACAGGCCTTTTTCGGTGCATGACCTAGTGGGCATTCGTTCCCCAAAGAGTCGTTTTCAACGACGCAGTGTTGAGTTCCCTACGAAAGGGAACGTCTCGGGTTACGACTGTAACCCTTGTTCCCTGAAGAGGGAACGAGACACTGCATCGTCTTGCCACGCCCCTCAATGCCTAGGAGTGGCTTGCTTCATCGCGAGGCTAATGTGTGTGTGTGTGCCGGCGTCACTTTTATGCATCCAGTTATGCCGATTAGTTTCATTCATACTTCAGAGGCGCACGCTAAGGGAGCGTCCCCAAAGAGTCGTTTTCAACGACGCAGTGTCTCGTTCCCTCCTTAGCCCTGAATCTGCAGCTAACATGGGATGATAAGACATTACAAAAAGTCACAAACAGCTGATTCCAAACATGCACTTAACTGCACTTAACATGCACTTAATATGCACACTATGGAACTTTTCCTCTGCGGTCCCCCTACAGGTTGGAAGCGGAATTGTCCATTACCGCTGTCGTAAATCATTTAGCCTACCGCAGCCTACTGTTGCACGCACGCCCACTGTTTATCCAGCACCGGCTTTGGAATGAACGATGCCCACAGACAAGGTAGAGTATGATGCATGATTTTATGAAAGTATGACGTATTGCGACATCAGAAACGAAGAAAAACAAAATAATGACTATTGCAACGCTTGCCGTAAAGCAAGTCAAATTTGTAGTTTTCTTATGTCTCATTAGAACTACAGAAACGCTACCCGATCTGGCAATCTTACATAGTGTGGTTATAGCAGATAAAGGGCCGCAAAGTGGAGGCATAAGTGCCTTTCACCGTTACGACTTGATGAACCACTGAAACGATTTTTAGAAACATTATTTTAATGTAAAATTTTTTTACATAGTGTTGCTTTAAGACATTTCATATTTTGCCAGAAACCTAAACAAATAAAACAATAAAATGTTGAATTAAATACCATTTTAGACCTCAAAAATGAAACAGAAAACCTGTTGCTGAATTGGAATTTATAAAAAAAAAAAAAAAAAAAAAGAAAGACACTCGACTTAAACTTGTGTCTTTATTATGAAGAACTTCAAACACAAATAAAAATGTATTTAAAATGTCACGGTCATTCTTCCTAATTTTACTTCTTTTATTGTTTTATTTAGTAGGCTACCTATAGCCTTATATTGGTTTATTTACATAGTCTAATGTAGACTAATGTAAATGTTGGGATTTAACTTTTTTTTTATTGAAAATAATTTTCACTAACAGTTGCTTTCAAAATAATTAAAGGGTTTGTAAAACTATTCGTTGTTAAGCTATTATGTGTAGGCGTAGGGGGAGAGTGGGGCTGGTTGGGTCAAGGGTTGGTTGGCACACAGCTCAATTCCAGTACACTATAGGGCACTGCCACAAAAATCTGACATTAAAATGACTGCCCTCTTAACCTGAACACACCCATGTACTAAAATCATCGAACTGTGACTAACTGTTGAGGTGAGGATAACTTTTCTATTTTACTGTGTTAAAACAAAAAAAAAAGTTCTCCCCACTAAATACATTTTAGAACTATGATAGATAGAGATATATATAATGTAAGGATTTCAGATGATATAGATAGGATCAGCTATATTTTGATATGAAATTTAAAAGTCTCTGATGAGTGATGCTATGTGGCTAACATAATTGCAGTAAAGAGGTGTGTCCTAATGTGGGTGGGGTTGGTTGACACACTGATTTGGGGGTTGGTTGACAGATGTGCCAACCAAGCCCATTATAGCCAATTAGTTATGAATGTATTAATTTATGCATTTTACATATGTTAAAACATAATATTTTATAATATCATATCATATATATATATATATATATATATATATATATATATATATATATATATATATATGTGTGTAATACAGTATATAGTAGCCCTATATATGATATACATACATACATACATACATATATATATATATATATATATATATATATATATATATATATATATATATATATATATAGACATCATCATATAATAATACTATTATAGTATATAAATGTATAATATGTATATATATTTACATATTATACATTTATATACTATAATAGTATTATATATATATATATATATATATATATATATATATATATATATATATAATAGGCTATGTAATATTGTATATTTATAAATATAATAACTGTCTGGGGCATCTTAAGAGAATAGTTGGCCTGGGGAAGTTTAGCTTCAGTGCCACTCATACACAAACACGCACATATATACAAACTGTATTTGTTTTTGGTTTGGTTAATAATTTGGTTAAAAATGGGCAGACATTCTGTTGAATGTTAATCTGCTTCTGGTTTGAATTAAATGCTCAAGTTTTTTTTATATTTGTCACCTCATTCTTTGTAACTATAGCATCTGTGCCAACCAACCCCATTGCATGTGCCAACTAACCCCCATACTGGGGCTGGTTGGCACAAGTGCACAACATCACTTTAATGATGAATAAAAAAAAATTAGGAATCATTTGTGAACATTAAATGTATCTGTTGAGTAGCTGAGATCTTAACCTTTCAGTTGTTACTGGTTAGACTATTTTAACATATAGCATGACTGAGAAATATGACAGAGAGTGAAAAGTGTGCCAAGTTACCAACCCCGCTCTCCCCCTACGTGTCTACCGTCATACTGAAAGTGAAAGCATGCAATATTTCCATTACAAAGGCAGTCCTTCGTGCTTCATGCGGTTGTATTCTCGTTTCCTTGTCCATTTGAAGAGCATTTACACCGTAAGTTTTGTTTAATCTTTTGCCTATATTCGATGGTTTCATTTTTTAATATCCGTAAGGTTGAACAACCATGTTATACGGTTTAGGATTGTAAACATTAACAGCAATTTAAGGTAAAAAATTGTTGACCTTAAAAAATGTTTAGCCCTTACTGACGCGCTAAACAGACAGAAGCAGTAAGATTAGGACACATTAATGTGGATGCCGCTCTTATGTTTATTAATCATGAGTATCCTATTGGCTCTTAACATCTAGGCTATTTGGTATAGTTTATTTTAACGTAGCCTATTTCATACACGGAAATATCTGTATAAAAACTGCGCATGCGTCAACACAACAAAAATAGCATGAGTAACCTAACTCGAGCTTTAGAAACAGACTAGTAGGCTACTATTTTTACACATACCAATCACTTTTCATTAAGTGGTATAAAGTCATTACGTTATGGATCTAGGAGCAAAAATGAACAACAGAATGTTAAAGTGAAGGCAAGTTGCAACGTTTGGTTTAATAATTTGTATAGTTAGGCAGCGGCTACTAGGACAATGCGAAGAACAGGGCTAATATTGTAGGTTAGAAAGAAGCCGCGAAAGAGGAGACTGTTAGTTTATGGAGATGGAAAAATTCTGTTGAAGACAGAATGAGGTTGTGGGTGGAGGTTAGCACAACCTACCGCAGGATTAGTTGTAAGTGTAACACACATGAATTAAAACATTCCACACATGCCAGCATGATGAAACTTAGTGTATTCAACACTAGGCAAGAGTAAAATTGCGCCAATTTTTTTTTAAATCTGTGGAAGATATAACGGAACATTTATTTAACCATACAGCAAAAGTAAATTTCTTAAGATAATTGTCCATCTCCGTTTTTAGTGTGTGTTTTTTTTTTAATTAGACACATCTGATATTATTTTGATCTTATAGCCTATCTTATATGCAATGTGCCCCTATTATAACTAACCTATTATATTCTATATTTGTATGAATTATATTGAGAAATAATGAGAAAAAGACAAATAAAGACTGAGAGTCAATGTTCAGAAATTATTTATTATTATTATATTTTGAATTATGCTGTATAGCTGTGTTTTGTGGTGTGTTTGTTGACAAACTCAAAAATTACTTTATTTTTAATTATTGAAAATGCCATTGTTTTATATGAAAAAGGTAATAATTGTATTTTATTGACAAAATATTTATATACATATATTATTAGATCAGATAACATTTTAAGCTGTCAAATGGTCATGTTATAATGTGCCCCTCACATGTTACAATGTACCCCACCTATGGGGCATGTTGTCACATTTCACTTCCATTCTTTCGGGTAAATCAAGAAAAAAGTATACACTGTATTAATGAAACAAAACCACGTAATTGTCCTTGACTTGTGTGAAATTAATGCGGTTAAAAAATAAATACTCTGAAACCCAAGTGAATTTACAGAAACTGAGAAAGTCAAAGAGTGTTAGGCTGTGCCCCGCTCTCCCCTATTTAATTTAATTATAATTTTTAAATTATATGAATTTAATGACATCTCTCTATTCCAATTAATTACTTATGCCTATCTATGTTTTTGCACCATTAACAATGTATGCATGTTGACATGCACAACATTTTCTGACCATATTGTGTTTAAGCTTTATTTATTTGAAGGAACTAACATTGAGTTCTATTGCTTCCTGAAACCCAGCTTAAACTTTTACAATAGTAGAGATAAGGTTCCCAACACGTACACAGCAACAAAGTACAATGATTGCTTTATTGTGAAGTCTCTCTCTCTCTCTCTCTCTCTCTCTCTCTCTCTCTCTCTCTCTCTCTCTCTCTCTCAGCTTTTCCTTTCAGAGTAAACATGTCTTCGGTGATGGTTATAGTACTTGTAATAATTTCTCTCTCCATCCCTGCTGTGAGGCCCAGTAAAGGTACAATGCATTAATATTCAGAGATTTATTTGATTTGCACAGTAGCATTATTGTCACAATAATGTTTGTATCCAGTAGAGACTAAGATTGTTTGTTGTGCTTAAAGCAGTTTCAAAGAATGTTCTGGGCTCAAGTTAATTATATTTTTTACATTGTAAATTATTTTCTGTGGTTAGCATGCCACAGATTCTGTCAATAGATACTTCTATCACGCTCTGAACATTCCTTTGATTATAAATATCTAGTTATGCTTTCACTTAAATACCATAATGGAATTTTATGTTTGTACTTCTATGTTCAACAGAATTGTGGACACTGGAATGCCTACCTACTGTTGGAATTGTTGCTGAGACCACAGTTATCAACTGCAATTTCAAAGACATCCAAGAAATTGAAATATATGCAGTTTCTTTAAAAAAAGTCACAGAGAAACTGCCAATTTTCAAATATGATGATAAAAATTCAGGAGATCCACGCTTTAGTCTTAAAGACCCAGCATTGGGTCCATCGCTGCAAATCTCCGACACTAAGTTTTCTGATGAGGGTGAATATCTGTACCGTGTTGTAACAGACAGAGGTGAAAAAACGGTGCAACTTAAAATCACTATCACAGGTGAGATTGAATTTCTTCAGTCACATCAAATTAAAAAAAAATTCTGAAATTCGTAGCCATTTCGTTTAAAAGTGGTTATTATAATACTTTCTGCTTTCTTGACACTTATCGAATGTTTCTTCCCCTCAATAAAGCCAAGTACAAAAATATATTCTCAAGCACATGGCCTAAAGATGTAACAGATGGAGGGCCCGTTGACCTTTACTGCAATGCTACTGATGGCTACCCAGCAGGCTTCATCCATTGGTTTGACCGTTCTGGAACGAATTGGACCGTGAATTCAGACCTGACAAAAACCACCAAGGACACCAATGGTTTTAAATCTGTGGCCTTATCTAGCAAACTGACTTTTAAGTCTATTAACTTGGACCTGGCGCCATTTAGATGCATTGTCTTGAACAGCAAATATAGGCAAGACGGAGAAAGCACATTAGAGATCACATCTGCTTTAAGTAATTAAGCTTAATTTTCTTACCATCTCTTTTCTGAGTGCTTATTTAACATAGTTAGAAGTTTGTGTAAAAATATGATCTGCTGAATAGATTTGCTTTTAGCTCTTAGACATATGTCAACTCAGGGTTAACAGTAGCTAGTTAACTGTTTCAGGAGTGTTTACGTAACCATATCATAGATTCTGAAGACACTGGGCATGTTTTGAGACAAAGCAAATTTTAGGGAGCTGACCATATTATGGCATTTTATTGGTATCATTTTTTCTTAGCAATGTAATTTATAGTACAATTATATTGTGATATTGCCACATATCAGATATCTCAGGTTACTTTGAGTCAGCAAATTTCTAAATCTGCGCATTGTCATGAAGATAATTGTGTAGTACAGTGTATTTATATATATTTACAACATTTTCATAGAGAATATGTGCTGTTGTCAATTGTTTGTATATTATTTCTTCAGATGCTTCTTACAAGGAATCTTCTATAACATCTAATACAACACACATTGTCGCTGGTGTGATGGTCATCGGATCACTTATTGTTGGTCTTCTGTGTGCTCTGTTGATATTCCGGAAAAAAAATGTTCAACGTGAGTATACTTTTAACATTTGTTCTAAAGAAAACTGAACTGGTGTTTACTTGTATTTTCTATTATATACACATTTCAGTGATTATCATGTCTGAGGAAGGATCTCTGTGAAACAGACTTTTTACATTTTTTGGAGCCAAAAGGGGAAATGTGGCAATGCTTAGTTTAGAAATAAGAGGCCTCAGCAGATCTTGTCTAAGGGGAATTCTTGTGGTACCAAAAGTCCTTAGATAGCACAGACGCACAGTACTTCCTTATCATGATTTGGTTGTGACTTCTGTTTAAGTTAAGCTGCAGTCATAGGTTTTATGAAGTGGTGTTTTCACTTCTCTATAGTTCGTCAACTTGGAATTATAAGGTTCTATCTGACATTTTTGTCAAAGTCATCTTCATTTATATAGCGTTTTTAACAATGACTTTGACTTTGAATGACTTTAACAATGACTTTGAATATTCAATTTTGAATAACTCAAAATTGAGTTATTCACATTCTTATTCTGTGACAACTTATTTATATTAGGCTATGTGTTTTTTTTTAATGTTGTGTACATTTTGGGACTTTTTATTTAGAAAACAAAGTCGCTTGGAATGCAAAAACTTTGAAGCTCAATATCTCAAAACTGCTTCTCTAATTAAATGTTATTCTACAATATGGGTTTGAGTAGTCATAGTGATATATAATTTTGCACTGGATTTATTCACAGATGGTAGACGACCTTCTGCCCGTCCTTTTCTAAGTATGTTACACAAATGCATGTGATTTTATGTTAACAGTGGTGTTGGGTTAAACATCCTCTCTCTGAAACATTTCTTGTTTCTGTTTTAACAATCAGTTGCAGCATGAAATAGAGTCTCCCTGTACCCTTTCTGTTTCGCTTTTCCACTTTTCCACATTCATGGTTAATCTGAGTTACAATCTGTGTGGATAAATCTGAAAGCATATTTGGTGGAAAACTACTGGAACTCTGTCCACACACACACACACACACACACACACACACACACACACACACACACACACACACACACACAAAATTAGTGTGTGGACAGAGTTCCACTAGTTTTCCACCAAATATGCTTATAGATTTATCCAACTCTGTCCACACACTAATTGTGTGTGTGTGTGTGTGTGTGTGTGTGTGTGGACAGAGTTCCAGTACTTTCCCACCAAATATTGTGAAGGGTCACCAGAGTGGATAATCCACTTTTGTTTATTTTGACCCAATTTTCTGGGCTTGTGAATGACACATGAAGGGCTCTATCTTGTGCAGGAATGATAGTTATAGAGACTACACTAATGTTCTTATCAATTAACAATATATCATGTTTTTTTTTTTTTTTTTTTTTTTTTAAATAGATTATGAATCTGGAAAAACTGCTGACGATGATCAGGAATCATGCAACACGGTAGGCCCACAGTTAATTTGTGCTTTTAGGCACAGATCAATGCAATGTTATGATTATTACGATTTAATATTAGTTAATAGTTAACACGTTATTTTTGCTCATAAATTATATTATTGAAAATTTGACTTCTCTACTTGTCTTTTTTTTTAGTCCTAATCTTTGAAGCTTCCACTATCAGCAGATGAAATTGAAACTAAGCCCTGATTTTCATACTGAGGTCAGCACAGCCACCATTTAACCTAAAACAAAAGTGAAGGTATAAAGAAAATGGCAGCTGCTTCACACGACTGTAATGTTACTGTGAGTTACTGATTGTTGTAATGACTGTAAGATTACAAAGACTTAAAAATCAGCTTAATGTATCTGGTGGCACTTTACAATAAGGTTTAATTTGTGAACATTAGTTCACTACATTAGTTAACACAAACTAACAGTAAACAATTCTTCTACAGCATTTATTTATCTCAATCAACAACTGTATTTTTATTTACTAACATTAACAAAAAATACTGAATGTAAGAAATACATTGCTCACTGTTAGTTCAAGTTAGTTAATACATTAACTAATGAGACCTTATTGTAAAGTGTCATCGCTTCTCTTTACATTTACAAAGGAATGTGGGTTTAGGGAGCATGAAGGGAGCACTATAACTGTTAAATTCATCACTAGTAACTGGGGTTCAACACTAGTTTTCTAACTGGGGTTTATAGGGCCAAGGAGGGTATAAGGAGGTGTGTTGAAGATGCGAGGAAAGATTTTACAAAATGTTGTCAAAATGGCTCTCAAGGTTATTTTGAAATTGATTAAATATATCAATATGCCTGGTCAGAAATAAATAAAAAATCAGTAGGCTACTCATGATTATATACTAAATAAAAAAATTTAAAAAAATCATTTTCAGCAATAGGAAATAAAATCCAAAGTCCTGTAAAAAGTTTTTTGTATCTTTCTAGAAAGTCTTTCTAGCTTAATCACTGAGGGGGTTATGTTCACATTTTCTGTAAAGCTGCTTAGTAACAACATTTATGCTTATTTAGTAAGTGTTAATATATACATTATATTGATACATTATACATCTATTCTAACAATCTGAAAACACCTGAAAATATATCCTTTTTAGGAAGGGAGTCGTAAATTATCATTTAATTATTCATTTATATCATTAATAAATCATTTAATCATAAATTAATCATTTGGACAACTTTGAACACTTTTTTTGCTTTAACTCACATACAGTTTTTTGTAATTATGTTCGTACTCCTGCCATTGTATCACTGTCTGAGGAAAGATTTCTGTCTTAAGTCTTACCTCAATTAATAATTACTGTCAAATAAAAAGAATCACAGTTTAAAAAAAAGAAAAAATGCTTACACACAATTCTTG
The DNA here is from genome assembly GCF_951802725.1 of Rutilus rutilus. Taxonomy (NCBI): domain Eukaryota; kingdom Metazoa; phylum Chordata; class Actinopteri; order Cypriniformes; family Leuciscidae; genus Rutilus; species Rutilus rutilus. Next base: position 21,024,272 of record NC_140217.1, on the reverse strand, counting down.
AAACTATGGCTCCATTTATCAAAACTCTACACACAAAAAACAACAAAACACACACACAACATGCAAAATGTCACACGTTGCACATATCTTGCAAAAGCAAATACTTCATTCAAAACTATTTTAACTCTTCTTAAAATTGTATTTTTGCGTAGTAACTCCACAAACATAAAATGATTAGCCACACACAAGCACTCACACATGTGCACAAATATACAGTAAATATGTATGCACAACTGATGAATTTTATACTGCTATGGAACTAAACTGAATCAATATTGAACCAACTTGAGCTGAATTATGACACTATTGGCTTGTTAGAGCTGCTTTACAGCGGAATTTGAATATATATTCAATATATATTTACACTATAAACAGAAATGCAAGGGGGTAAAAATCATTTCTTTCTTTCTCAAAACACTGAGTTTTGATTTCTAAGTGAACAATTTATGTATAAGTTTTTTCACACATGATCATTGGGTGTTAGTAATTGGGAGAAGAAAAAAAACTGTAATTCAAAAGTGAATTATGGCATGATTTGTGTGTGCCAATAAGTAGTTCCTGTTAAATCAAGGAATGTTGTGGTTTTGAATAAGGAATGCTCTGAATAAAGGATGCATATGTTTTCTTACTTGTTTTTGAATACAATTATAAAAGATATGTCTATTTGTTATACATGTAGCATGTAGAGATGCTTAATACTAGGAGATCATCCCAGAAGATCTTTAAGCACTTTTGTATTTCATGTTTTTATTTTTCTTACTGTACAACAATAAAAGAAAAAGGACATTTTGTCTTCTCACAATCTTTTAACCATCACATCACAACCCATGGATAACTGGTATCACCTCTATAAAAAAAGGCATATGGTTTTCTTTATTTAAAAAGATTTAGCTTAGGCCAAAACATTTGAGGCTTAAAGGAACCGTATGTAAGAAATGTATTTTAATTAATCAATTAAAGGGGGAGGGGGAGGGGATACACCGCTCTACAGTAATTTGAAAGTGATTGCAGTACCAGTTTTGGCCACAATCTTATATACGGTTCCTTTAAGGGAGGTTTGGGTTATCATCTATGGGCCAATTTTTAACAATCCTCTTTTACAGTAACACATGAGTCCCTGGATTTATTTCCCTTCTTTTTTTTTTCTCTTTTTTTTTAAACAAATAACACTGTAAAACTGATTCTTGGGTCAAGTAAATAATGCTGAAAAAGAACTTCTAACAACTTTAAATGCTCATGGACACCAGTATTGCATCTCAGTGCAGTTTTTCAATAGATCAATGCCGATCCAACAAGCAGCAAGCATATAAAGCTGCTTTTAAACAATCTATTGTAATCTATCTATATAAAGTATTGTGTAACACTTTACTTGAAGGGGTGTGCAACTGACATGACAGCTTCATAATCATGACTTGACACATGTCATTAAAATGAAGCAGGTTTTATGCATGTTAATGACAATTGTCATTAAGTGTCATTTGCTCAATAATGTGATTTTAATGCAAAAAAATGACATTGTTTGAGATGGTTTTGTTATGACAACTTGACATAAACCAATACATCATAACCTGTCAGTGTCTTTGTCATGACAACTTGACATTACCAAGACAACATAACCTGTCATAAATATGTCATAAACATGACATAGCAGATGAATCATCAAACTTAAGAAACTACGTAGCTTTATGGGTTATCATTACATTATATTTCTGACCACTTTTTTTTTCCAGTGGTACATTTTTTATTTGTCAATAAAATGTCATTAAGTGCTAATACTCTGTCAAATTATTTTAAACCAGTGTCATGAATATTTTTCTTGACCTCAACTACAGTGATACAAATTTAATTTGTCATTAAAATGTCATTAAGTGTAAATACTGTCAAATTATTTTATAACTAATACTGGAATACTGGGGAAAAAAGTGGTCAGAAATATATTCATTAGTTATAATGGCCTCATGACAGTCAATGTCAAACCAACCACATGACAGTTTAACGTAATGTTAACCCATAAAGCTAAGCAGTTTCTTAAGTTTGATGATTAATCTGTTATGTCATGTTTATGACACATTTATGATAGGTTATGATGTATTGGTTTATGTAAAGTTGTCATAACAAAGACATCTCAAACAATGTCATCTTTGCATTAAAAATGACATAACTGAGCGAATGACACTTAATGACAATTGTTATTAACATGCATAAAAACTCCATATTAATGACGTGTTATGTCATATATATATATATATATATATGGTAACACTTTATTTCAATAGTCCACTTTAGACATTCTAATTTAGACTATTATATATATATATATATATATATATATATATATATATAGCAAAAAGCAAAAAGCAAAAGTTAGCAGCGGCAAAGAGAAGGTTTGAATCATTCTCAGCCCCAGCACTCGGTAAACAAAGTTAGATTTCCAATTAATTTATTTACAACAAACAAAAGATCACTACCTATTTGGAAGTCTAAATAACCTGCATGGGGGAAAAGACAAAATAAATAACAAAACTCTTATTTCCTTACTAGTAAACACAGGAGAAAATGAGAACAAAAGAACATGGCACCCGTCTCCCTCTTGCTCCTACACTCAATAGGGGGCAAATGACAACATCAAGTTTAAGTTTAAGACATAGGCCTACTAACAAGAGCAACAGTCTGGGACTGGCACCATCTCAACACACTCACTGTCTTGGGAGAAGGAATCTCTCACCATGTCTCTCTCTCGGGTTTTGCTTAAAAACTGGCTCCTCTTGAAACTGACGAGGAGCAGCTGATAGGTCCCATCCCCTAGATTAAGACAGGAAGGAGTCTTACTCCTATACACAAATAGGCACACACAGAACAATAGGCTATACAGCATTTAATAATTTAGTTAATAAAAACACAATTGTTTGTTCATGTTTACAGTGCATTACTAAGTCAAGTCAAGTCACCTTTATTTAAATAGTGCTTTATAAAATACAGATTGTTTCAAAGCAGCTTTACAGTGATATCACGAAAGTAATGATCAATGATGCAAAGCTCTAAAAAGACAATAGTTTTCTGCCTAACAACCCCAGCTTCACTGATTGGCTCCTGAAATAAGACCAGAATAAAAGCCAGCACTGCTTCACAAAAAGTAGAGTGTTGCAGAGTGTGACTTGCCACATGGACCTTTTCTCTCTTGCTCCCTGTGTCTTGTTGCTGAAAAGTTTCAGCCATTTGTGTTACTGTGATTTCAGAATTTAAGGCAAGTTATATTGTGTGAGGAAACCCGTAAGTGAGTGCCATTTAGTTTGAAGCTGTTTTTCTTGTTTATCTGTGTAGTCAGGGAGGTAGGTGTGTGTGTGTGTGTGTGTGTGTGTGTGTGTGTGTGTTAGATAAAATATTATGGTTATGAATTTTTGTTTGTTGTGTGTTGGCCTTACCTTACGTGACAAAAAATAAATGGGAATACACTGCAAAATATAATGTGATATATTACATAACACATTTCCATATATAGGAAACTACTGCTTATATTTTTCAATATACTGCAATATATGCATTGACCATGAATGGCTATATTGATACATATACAACTATTTAGAAATAAAGACAAAAGTAGCATTACATGTAATATTCATAAAGTTTTATTCTTTATTGTGTCCATTTATTGCATATACATGTTCTCATATAAATGTGAATGTATTGTACACACAAATATACACACAATCACAGAATGAGTTACAGTCAGTGGTTACAACAGTGTGCGTGTACGTGTGTGTGTATATGAGTAAATATATTTTCAATATATTTAAACGCATGCAGTACCATATTTAATATATTGTCTCATATTTTTAAATATATGAAAACGGCAATTCCTTATGTATATTTACACAATATATTAATCTGTATATTTTCGAATATACCATTAAATAATTTAATATATTGATCATTCATATATTAGGAAATATATTTTCTTTGTGTAAGGGTTGCCCCCTCCCGAAGCTTATGTTTCCATCTATCCTTTATTTTGATTCAATAAACATACATTTTAGTTCACTATGTGTGTTACTGGGGCTGGAGATAAGAAGTTGCGGTGCTCTTTCTCCAAATTTTGTTATTGCTACCCCTATTTCCCTTGACTAAAGAGAGCTAATACATAACAGAATATATAATATATGAAAAAAAATATATGTAAAATAAGTAAATTAGGCAATTTAGCTTAAATTTAGGGCTGCAAAGAGGAGTACATAACATGTGTTTATTCCATTATTATTATGTAGTATGTCCTTCATAACTTTAAGTATTTTGCTCTGACCCTTCTTAGCACTGACTGTACAAGTTCATGACAAATTGCCATATCTATCCGGTTTAACTACTGGAGGATGACCTTCTTGCATGCCACGATGTTTGTTGGGGAGTGTTGCTCAAATTGTCTCTACAAAATCCCAGGTCTAAGTAGAGCTAAGGTCGGTTGAAATGCTTGTACACTGCAGGTTTTTCACTTGGGAGAATGTATATGTTCAATGTCATTTTGAAAAAGTGCTCAATGCATTAAACGAGAAACTTTTGCTTGTTGTTTCAAACTTTTGTATTACAGTGTGAATTCATGACACCATTGATAAAGCAAAACTCCCCCACACCTTCAGTATACTCACATCCCTCTATTAGAACTTTATACTCCCACTGAACTTCACTGTGAGGGCCAGGCATGTAATTTAATACTCCCCCTTGCGACCCCACATAGCCCACTTCGATGGTTGACTTTGTTACATGAGACCAAGGGAATGTATTTCCACACATCTTTATTTTGTTAAAGGTCCCATATTGTCAAAACTGAAATTTCCTGGCTTTTTTCGTGATAACAGAGGTCTAGATAACTAATTAAGGCCGGATAACATTTCCCTCAGCAATGTCCATCATTACAGGTGTTTTATTTACCTTACTTGTGAGCATCACCAAGCCACAGCAGGCTACGGCATGACTAGTTACCTGTGGTTGGCCTGGCAGTGCGTCACTCAGAAAACAACTGGCCAGTCAGAAGAAGGGCTCATGAATATTAATTAGACAGGCCAAAATCGACCTGTTCTGAGCAGAGCTCCTGAGAAAAGAGTTGTAAAAATATAGTGGGATGGTTTTTGGTACTTATACTGCAAACATATATCCTTAAGGACATAACAACCTAAAATAAAACTTCATAAAGGTGTACAATATGGGACCTTTTGTTAACATGAACTTTGGACAAACTTCCTGCATTAAAGGTGCATTGCGCGAGAGTCTGAGTTTTCGCAGAACTACGCCCCCTCTGGCGGCAAGCGAAACTGCAACCAGAGGTGTGCACGCTCACGGACCACACGCACACGCACGCTTGCACGAGCTCGAGCTGGTCATAACCCAAGGAGCATCAGCCGCACAAATCTTTTGTTTACAATCATAATGTCTTCAGAGGTAATAAAGTTTTAAATCTGCAAGTAATTTAAAATATGTGAAAGGAAAGGCAATTGAGTAAATAACACACTTATGTGTGAGGGAAAAAATGGGGGTAGTAGAAAACTTCGTTTTTTATTCCCATCTATCTCCATGTTGAACTGTGTTATGTGTTTACTGTATCCACTTATGACTATTATTATGGAAACACGTTCATGAACAATATAAGTTATAACTTTGTAAAAGCTCAAAATTGTAATCATGATACCATACCATACACAGTCGGTCAACAAAGTACACCCAAATGTCTCAAGGTAATAAACAATCAAGTGGCACTATGACGTTACCATAAAAGCCAAACAGGCTAATCCGCCGAAGATTTGCGGGGGTTTAGCCTGTTTTATTGATCAGCTAAGTAGCATATTCCAATAGCAATAACGTTACATCGTAATTAAGCAGTAATTTGCTCAAAATTTGTGTCTAAGTATCTAACTTATATATCAGCATTTTATATCACAATCATTCTGAACCTGATCACTGACAATGGTAAGTTAGTAAAACCTATTCCGATTGTACATTTATCTAGCTTACGCTAAAGCATTACACATTTTATGGATCGTCATTTATTGTCATTATTGGCCGTATCAGACATTAGAGAATGGGATATATCTTACCTTTTTATCAAGAAAAAAGCCAACTGAGGATCCCGTTTGAGCCCTAGAGCAGACCGGAGATCTCTCCATTTGTTGAAAGCCTTCCCTATGTTTACTCTCGTCTTACCCCGACGCCTGTCTGACTCCAATTTGGACCTTTTGGTTGCACTAGACAAAAGTTCTCTTTTTTTTTTTATCTTACGTGGAGTTTGCGTTGGTGTTTGAAATGAACTACAAGCCGGTCTCTTAGAATCCATTTTCTACGGAGAATGGCGGCGTCGGCGCATACACAAACCTGCCAGACATATGAGCGTGCCGTGAACGCGCATGACGTCACGCCCAGTCTCAGATTCCGACCCGAATCCCTCTTATTTATTTTACCGTACAGGATTATAGAGGCAATCGCAGTGATCAGAGAAGGGCTCAGTCAGCCCATCAGGCAATTGTTTAAGCATGTATGGGTTAGAAAACGGGTATTTTTAACATGAAAAGTTGCGCAATGCACCTTTAATAAGCAAGCATGCATTTCACTGCTGCGTCTTACTATGAAATGAAATCATCACTCTTCTCTTCTCATAGCTTTTGCCAGCTTTGAAACACTTTGGCAATTTCCTGCTCTTTTCTTAACAAAAACCCCTCATCATAAAATGAAAGCTTAAAGTGAAGGTCTTTGACTGGTTGCATAAACTGCTTAGACTAGTCTTACAAGTTAGTCATATTTTTTTAAAAGATAGGGTTGCATAAACTGCTTAGTCTAGTCTTACAAGTTAGTCTTTTTTTTTTTTTTTTTTTGGTCATAACCTTTACATAAAAAGGTGATCTAATTTCAATGTGAAAAGTAAGACTGATTGATTAGCCCTAACTAATTGTTAATTGGCCAGACTACTTCTAAAGACACAGTCTTAACTTCGCGACTATGTTTATGCAACTGGCCCCTGATTGATTATTTCAGGGATCTTGTTACAAGTCCATTCTTTTTTGTGTGTGTGTATTTGTGTATTACTTTTTCTACTGTGCTGTAGCTGTAGTTTGTACATAAAAACAATAATTTGCTTAGAACTTAGAATGTAATGAAATAAGTCTGACATTTTTCTCTGAACATTGTCGTCAGCATTAATTTTGAGAATGATTCAGTGGGCTATGTAACACTTTTTAACTATCATGTAATTACTCTTGAAAATGTTTACTATTATTATTTAAATGTTTGGGTTCAACAACCTGTTGATCAAAAATTGCCTTTAACTTGCACCATTTTTTTGCAACACAACATTTATAACTTTGATAAGAACATGTTATTTTCCTAATTAATTTTGACATGCTTTTTTGGCAAGTGATTAACTATACTTTCAGGAACATTACATCCTTAAGGAACCCTAATGTATTTTCTATGTAAAATTAAATGTCTGAATTTGTTAAGTGTCATATGGAGCTGTACTCATTTATAAGCTACTTGATCTAAATAGGCAATTGTAATAGGCAACACTTCCTTGGAGTGTCCACTTGGAGAGGTTAGATGTTTTTTACAGTGTATAAATTCCTTCTTGATTATTAAATTGTTTATTTAAGGTTTTTACAAACTATTTTCAATGACAGAGTTCAAGATCAATCTTGTCATTCCTGCTGGATCTGCTAGTTTGCTAAATTGCAAATGATTATGAAACAGCAAGTCCTTCTGCAACACTCAGTCTAAATTCACTGACTCATTTTCATTTACTCCTTCAAATGGTTTAGTGTGTGTATTTGTTCACTACTCCTAATGTGTGTGAACTAACTTGGATGGGTTAAATGCCTTGGACAAATTCCGAGCATGGGTTATCATACTTGGCCTTTCCATGTCACTTTCACTATTAAATGGTAATGTGTTTAGAATCCAAACCCTAAAGGCAGACCTATAGTGCTCTAAACAAGGAGGTCTATATGGAGAAAACTATTGGTTCATATTTCCATGAATCTCAATGGCATTTGCTCAGCTGACACTTTAACCTGAAAAAGTCTAACCTGCTGCCAAGTACAGTATGCTGCACAGCTTAATATCATACAGGTATAAATTCATTCTTAATTGATTATTAAATTGTTTAATTAAGGTTTATACAAACTATTTTCCATGAGAGAGTTCAAGATCAATATTTTCATTCCTGCTGGAGCTGCTAGTTTGCAGAGTTGCAAATAATTATAAAACAGCAAGCACAAACTATATGCGAAAGCAGAAGTCCTTCTGCCGCACTCAGTGTCCAAATTCGCGGACTCGTTTTCTTTTACTTCTTCAAGTGGACTATTAGTGGGGTTGTAACATTTAGGTTTTCAAAGGACGATGAAGACAATGAAGTTACAAATAATAAGAGGATTTATTCTGAACACGATTACTAGCCAACATACAATACCAAGTATGACACAACACACATAACACAAACAATAACCGACAATGAACACTGAACAGAGGGGAACTTAAATACACAGATGAATTAGGGAAACCTGCATGATTCATATACAGCAACCATATATCTTCCTTACTTAAATCGGCCAGAATTACCTTCTGTGTTTCATGCAAGACCAAGACAACGTCCTATACAAAATCAGACCGATTATGGCCACTGTCATACTAAATAGCACACATACAACTTGTAGGGGATTTTAGCGTTATATATGAATACTGTAAAAAGTCTTATATGAGATTTACATGACAAAAGTCTGCAAAGGCGTATTAGTAGAAACTAACTGATATTCATAGACAAATCATTTAAAGTTCTTATAATGAATCATATGCTAGTCAAATTAAAGTGATATAGAATTTATACACATTTTGTGTCATTTGTTTATGCGTTTCATACAGATTTCATGTTTTGATGACCAACATCACTTAGCCTATATGCAGTTGGCAAATTTTAAAATTGTACAGTGCAGAAGCTGGTTTGAGAATGTACTGTCAAAATATCACTGACCTTTATGAGGACTGTTCATTTTCCTACAGGATTTGAAAGAGCAGTTGAAAAGCAATGACATTGTAAGATATTTACATTAATTGTGCACTGTCTGGGCCAGTTGTTTGTGAACAAATCATAACATATTATTGCAAATGAACAAAGTTGAGTAAAATATGTTTCTAGAACAGTGATTAAAATGTTGAAAATTGGCTGGAATATATTTTTGTATGTGTGACATTAACTCTGGTGGTGATGCACTCTAAAAACGTTTAATATGATTTACTCAATTTTTTTGGTGAAACATTTTTACACTTAAAATATTAATTACATTTTTAGGCAGTGAAATAAATTACATACACTGGATTTACTGAGTAAATGTAAGTAAAAAAAATAATAAGAAAGAAATCAATAGATCTGAGTAACTGCATTTGGTACATTAACAAATAAAATTGTATTTGTAGAGTAGAAATAATTTTGGGAAATTAAAAATACATTAATATTATGCAATTTATTATGTGGTTTTTGCAGCATATATGTCCCTGACAATATTCTGTTGGAACATATAAGAATCACAGGTGTTTTTAGCAAACCTTTTCCATATGGGAAGGTGACAACAGCTGAACACATTGAGTTATGACGATGATGATCGCTGACAGGTGCGGGTAGTGGTGGAGTGAATGCAGGTATGAGCCGGAGAGGATGATGGGACATGTAGTGCAGACCGTGACTAACAGATGACAGTGACAGTGACAGGGGTGTAGGGAATAGTGAATAGTATAGGGCGCAATTTCAAACATATAGCCTATAATGTTACAGGCAGGTGATTTTGGTCAATGTTGAAGCTAAACTCTGTAGGAAAGCGGATCTCGAGGGCCAGAGTTGAGAACCCCTGCTTTAGAGTAAGCATAGCCTATGTATGAATAATATATTTTATTTGATAAAATGATTTCTTGTTCATTTTGACAAAAACAAAATACCGATCTATATTTTTGACAAATATTTTGACTGGCTATACATATTCAATCATTTTACAAAATAAACAGATTAAAATGTGTCAACACTCCATAAATGTGACTTACTAGATCAGGATTTCCCAAATAAAGGTTTGTGAGAGAACCGAAGCAGGTTTGTAAGTTGATGAGAAGCTAATAATTAAATTTGATGCAAAGTAAAAAAAAAAAAAGTGACTGCACAATTAATTTAAATAAACTGAAATCGCAATATAGGTTAGTAGTGTGATTATTAGAGTGAAGAGCGGCACTGTGTTTCAGGTGTGCAGCATCAGCATCAGAGCTCTTCGGTTCACAGTAAATGTTGCTTCTCACAAACTCCATCTCTGTATGTGCATTGAGTTTAAAGCATTGCATTTGCATTTCTACAAAGCAATAGGTTTGCAACTAGTTGGTAAAGCAACTAGGTTCACTTCATTTTACCCATTCACACAATCTCCAACATTTCTGTGGAGAGCTATACTTTACAAGTTTACAGCATTTTTACCAGTATTCTGCCAAAATAAAAGCTTATACAATATGTCATCAATATTGACTTGTTTAGGTTTAGGCAATTTGAGAATATTTATTATTATATATAATATAAATTTTTTCAGGATCTAGGATGACACTATATTTACTATGCAGACGCTTCCCCTCAGCTTCCTTTAAAAAAAAAAAAAAGTCACTTCCACCTGATTTTGTTGAACAGAAACTATAGTCACAAAGAGCTGCGAAGATGTTGTACGTCGTGAGATACAGTTTTCTATTGATCAGTATTTGTATAAGAAGCATGTCATGGGCAGCCACAGTGGTGCAAGATATGAATATGTGTAAGTATATATATTTTTTTTGTATTTGTTAACATTAGTTAATGCACTGTGAAGTAACATGAACAAACATTGAACAGCTGTATAACGTTATTAAAAATACAGTAAAAAATATATTGCTCATGGTTTATGTTAGTTAATACATTAACTATTGTTAACAAATTAAACATTATTAATAGTGGGGTTAAAGGTGGTGACAGTTATAGTAAACTTTGTGTACACAAACAATGTAGTCAATGCTCAAGTTCATGTGTAGAGCCCCTGGTGATACTTCGAGCACAGTTTTATGTTGTGTTGAGCCTCCTTAGTGTTTTAAAAAATAGCGATTTTGATGCTTTCATAGAAGTGCCCCATGCACTCCCATTCAAAAGGCATTTTGACCTAAAACGAAAATACGGTCAATCTTAAAAGTGGCGTTTCCATTCTAATTATGCTTTTACACGAAAGTTTGACTCGGATAGATTAACAAAAATAACCTAGGTTCAATTTTGGCGAGAGATAGGACCTACCCTTTAAGAAAATATCAAGCACACACAAGATAGCTTTGCAAATTAATTTGTGTATTTAAGTGTTTGCAGAAAACAAAGTATTAATAGTTGCTTTTCTTCAAACAGTAATCAAATCTTCTGGGCATGATGTCACCATCGAGTGCGCTACTAAAAGTCCTCAAGATGGAGTGTACATGTACAAACAAGGAGAAAGTAAACAGCAGGAACTCTTTTACTTTTACAAAGAAAACGTTCTTACCTTTAAAACAGCGAACAAATCCAAAGTCCGTGTAAGTGGAGCACTTCCCAACCTCAGTGTCACCCTCTTACATGTAACTGCCGAAGACATTGGGCTTTACTGGTGTGAATTTAATTTGGAAGAAAAAAATACTGTTGGCAAGTTCACTTGGTTATGGATAGGTAAGTGTATCTTATTGCATGTAAATACTTGTATTCTAAAACATGATGAGTTTATTATATGAATGTACCGCATGTGTTTAGTATGTAAATGGTGTGAATGGGAATTTTGATGGAGAGATTTAGAAGTACAATCACTTTCTGATTGATATTGAATAGAAAAATGCATAGAGTATAAAATGTATAATTCTATAATTCTCTGGCCCTGATTTATTTATATATTCTGTCATTGAAAAAAGAAAAAGAAAAAGAAAAAGACTGCCCAGAAGATGCTCTTCCTATTGTGAAGATCCTCATTGTGTGTGCTGTCATACTGTTCATCAGTGGTATCTGCTGTATGATTCTGAAGGTAAGCATAAAATTACGACATATGTTGTTCAAAAGTAAAAACAAAATTTATGGACAACCTTATGCGTATATCTGAAGTGCATTACTGAGGTATGCTGTCAAGTGACTTTTCATTGATGCTTTTTGTGGTTTGATGTTGGAAATCTTCTGATGTGTAATTCTTGTGCGATTTTTAAGCTCTGGGACGATTTTAAATGTGCATTTATACACTATGCACCATTGGTTCTGTGATAGAATTTTTCCCTAAACCTAACTATCTGGGGCGTCTCCACTCGACACCAATACTTAATATCTGTGGCGTCTCCAATCGACACCAATACCTTTAACTGGGGCGTCTACAATCAACACCCAATACCTTTATACTCTAGCTCTTGCGTCTTCAGTCGACAACTGGCCGAGTTTCTAACTAACTTGCTTCCCTAAACTAGCTTCCTGCGCAGGAATAAATCGACAAACAAACCTGCAAATTACCTCTAAATGCTTTAATCACGGCCAGGAGATCTTCCCGAGCAGTTCTCAGGGAATCTCTCCCAAGAAGCAAGGCCGGAGGATCTCAGACAAATTCCATTGAGAATCCCACCGTAAAACACAGATAACACAGTTTTTATAGTATAGAGGTATGGCATAAATGTCAGGCTGCATTACATAATATCCCCACTATTTGATTGGTTCTTCATATGCAAACCCCTCTGTTACTAGGTAAAGCAAACTCTGACCTTGTGATTAGTTATCACAAGGGTTTAATGATGACTTAATTTGTTCTAACAGACTGTCTAGTTTCACTACCCAAAACTATGCTATTTTTACCCATAGACACATACACTCAAAGTCACAAGTTTTTCCCCAAAGAGTTTGGAAACATTAAAAGCTTATGAATGTCATTCCTGCAAGAAAAACAAATGTTAGTTGATTAATTAAAGTTGATTAATTAAAATCCATCACAGTTCTCAACTCTGGGCCTGGGGACCCACCATTCTTCACATTTTGTATGTCTTCTTTATTTAACACACATAATTCAGATCATCAGCTCATTAGGAAAGAACTGAGTGCATCAGATAAAGAAGACATACTAAATGTGCACAGCAGTGGGTCCCAAGGAACGGAGTTGAGAACCGGAGTGAAAATAAATTAGCCTGACGTCGTCATACCCAGATTCTAGTCAGAATGTTGTTGGCGGGGCTAAGTTCGGCTGGCATCCAGGCTAAAAATAAATAGTTGAACCATATGGAAAGTATAGCCTATGATATCCTAAAGCTCTAACCTTTTGTCTAATTTTGTCTTGCCAAATGCTAAAGCAAAATATCAATACATTTCAGCAGTCTTTCTGAGAGTATAACAGGGTTTCTGACTCATTACCTTGATACTGATTGAGAAAGAATCTTTAGTTCTATCTGACATCTGACAAGTCATCTTCATTTATATAGCGTTTTTAACAATGACTTTGACTTTGAATGACTTTAACAATGACTTCAACGATGACTTTGAATATTCAATTTTGAATAACTCATAACTTGAGTTATTCACATTCTTATTTTTGTGATTTTTTTAATGTTGTGTACATTTTGGGACTTTTTATTTAGAAAACAAAGTCGCTTGGAATGCAAAAACTTTGAAGCTCAATATCTCAAAACTGCTTCTCTAATTAAATGTTATTCTACAATATGGGTTTGAGTAGTCATAGTGATATATAATTTTGCACTGGATTTATTCACAGATGGTAGACGACCTTCTGCCCGTCCTGTTCTAAGTATGTTACACAAATGCATGTGATTTTATGTTACAATGGTGTTGGGTTAAACATCCTCTCTCTGAAACATTTCTTGTTTCTGTTTTAACAATCAGTTGCAGCATGAAATAGAGTCTCCCTGTAGATCCTTTCTGTTTCGCTTTTCCACTTTTCCACATTCATGGTTAATCTGAGTTACAATCTGTGTGGATAAATCTGAAAGCATATTTGGTGGAAAACTACTGGAACTCTGTCCACACACTAATTGTGTGTGTGTGTGTGTGTGTGTGTGTGTGAGTGTGTGTGTGTGTGTGTGTGTGTGTGTGGACAGAGTTCCAGTACTTTCCCACCAAATATTGTGAAGGGTCACCAGAGTGGATAATCCACTTTTGTTTATTTTGACCCAATTTTCTGGGCTTGTGAATGACACATGAAGGGCTCTATCTTGTGCAGGAATGATAGTTATAGACTACACTAATGTTCTTATCAATTAACATTATATCATATTTTTTTGTGGTTTTCTTTTTTTAAATAGATTATGAATTTGGAAAAACTGCTGACGATGATCAGGAATCATGCAACACGGTAGGCCCACAGTTAATTTGTGCTTTTAGGCACAGATCAATGCAATGTTATGATTATTACGATTTAATATTAGTTAATAGTTAACACGTTATTTTTAGCTCATATGTTATATTATTGAAAATTTGACTTCTCTACTTGTCTTTTTTTTTAGTCCTAATCTTTGAAGCTTCCACTATCAGCAGATGAAATTGAAACTAAGCCCTGATTTTCATACTGAGGTCAGCACAGCCACCATTTAACCTAAAACAAAAGTGAAGGTATAAAGAAAATGGCAGCTGCTTCACACGACTGTAATGTTACTGTGAGTTACTGATTGTTGTAATGACTGTAAGATTACAAAGACTTAAAAATCAGCTTAATGTATCTGGTGGCACTTTACAATAAGGTTTAATTTGTGAACATTAGTTCACTACATTAGTTAACACAAACTAACAGTAAACAATTCTTCTACAGCATTTATTTATCTCAATCAACAACTGTATTTTTATTTACTAACATTAACAAAAAAATACTGAATGTAAGAAATACATTGCTCACTGTTAGTTCAAGTTAGTTAATACATTAACTAATGAGACCTTATTGTAAAGTGTCATCGCTTCTCTTTACATTTACAAAGGAATGTGGGTTTAGGGAACACTTTTTTTGCTTTAACTCACATACAGTTTTTTGTAATTATGTTTGTACTTCTGCCATTGTATCACTGTCTGAGGAAAGATCTCTGTCTTAAGTCTTACCTCAATTAATAATTACTGTCAAATGAAAAGAATCACAGTTTAAAAAAAAAAAAAAAAAAAGCTTACACACAATTCTTGAAACTATGGCTCCATTTATCAAAACTCTACACACAAAAAACAACAAAACACACACAACATGCAAAATGTCACACATATCTTGCAAAAGCAAATACTTCATTCAAAACTATTTTAACTCTCCTTAAAATTGTATTTTTGCGTAGTAACTCTACACAAACATAAAATGATTAGCCACACACAAGCACTCACACATGTGCACAAATATACAGTAAATATGTATGCACAACTGATGAATTTTATACTGCTATGGAACTAAACTGAATCAATATTGAACCAACTTGAGCTGAATTATGACACTATTGGCTTGTTAGAGCTGCTTTACAGCGGAATTTGAATATATATTCAATATATATTTACACTATAAACAGAAATGCAAGGGGGTAAAAATCATTTCTTTCTTTCTCAAAACACTGAGTTTTGATTTCTAAGTGAACAATTTATGTATAAGTTTTTTCCACACATGATCATTGGGTGTTAGTAATTGGGAGAAGAAAAAAAAAACTGTAATTCAAAAGTGAATTATGGCATGATTTGTGTGTGCCAATAAGTAGTTCCTGTTAAATCAAGGAATGTTGTGGTTTTGAATAAGGAATGCTCTGAATAAAGGATGCGTATGTTTTCTTACTTGATTTTGAATACAATTATAAAAGCTATGTATATTTGTTATACATGTAGCATGTAGAGATGCTTAATACTAGGAGATCATCCCAGAAGATCTTTAAGCACTTTTGTATTTCATGTTTTTATTTTTCTTACTGTAGCCTACAACAATAAAAGAAAAAGGACATTTCGTCTTCTCACAATCTTTTAATCATCACATCACAACCCATGGATAACTGGTATCACCTCTATAAAAAAAGGCATATGTTTTTCTTTATTTATGTAGTGGGTTGGTATATGTGTTTTTCTTTTAGTTTGATTGACGTCATGGCAGAATGCGTTTAGCGTAATTTCCGCTTAAGCAAGTTAAAAGAGGCGTGGCACATTATTGTGGGAGACGAGGACGTGATCGAGGAAATAGTAATCGAATGAAAGCGGGAAATTCAAAAAACATTGGAAATACTATTTTGGGAGCGGTTGAGCACGACTGCTTCGTGAATGGATCAGACGTAGGTAGGTGGGCGGAAATGGATTACAGTGAAGAGAAAGAAGGAAATGAGGGAATATTGAAGGGAGAGGTTTCAAAAAAGAGAGTCAGTCAGGTAAAAGGGAATAAAAGAATAAGGAATGAAAATGATGAGAATTCGGAAAGTGAGGAAGAAGAACATGAGCGAAATGAGAAGGAAATACATGAGAATTTTATAGTCATAATAAGATTCAATGAAAAAGATCAAGAAAACATGAAGATAATCAACCCGTTTGTATTAACAAAACATCTGGCAAGTAAGATAGGGGAGATCTTATATGCTAAGGTCCTAAATGATGGAAATTTGTTGGTCAATTGTGCAAATGAAGATCAATTTGAGAAAGCAATCAAAGTAAAAGAGATTGGAAAACTGAAAGTGATAAACACACGGAGGGTGGGAGAACAAAATGGTGGAAGATGCAAAGGAGTGATCACAGGGGTACCAATGAATGTAGGAATGGAAGAACTTAAGAGACATCTTAAAGGGGGGGAAATAGTGATTGCACAAAGATTAAAAACTACAAGAGAAGGAGTGAAAAAGGATAGTGAAACGGTATTGATTGAATTTGAGGGGGGAAATATGCCAAAAAAGGTATACCTAGGTTATATGAGCTACCCAGTGAGAATGTATGTACCAAAACCATTGAGGTGTTTTAACTGTCAGAGGTTTGGACACATAGCCAATAACTGTAAAGAGAAGAAGAGATGTGCTAGATGTGGGGGCGAGCATGACTACGGAAAGTGTGGAACAGGAGTGCAACCAAAATGTTGTAATTGTGGAGGAAGCCATAATGTGGCTTATGGAGGATGTGAGGTGATGAGACAGGAAAATAAAATCCAGAAAATAAGAGTTGAAAGAAGGATCACTTATGCAGAAGCAGCAAGAGTGTCAAGAGTACACAATAATATCACTATAGAACAAGCAGAGTTGGGGGTGGAAGAACAACAACAAAGAACAAGTGACAAGATTTATGTGGATAAAAAGGACTTGGTGACGTTTATTGCAGGAGTGATAAACAGTACAGCTGAAGTTAAATCAAAAAATGATAAAATACAGCTGGTTGTCAAAGCAGCAGTAAATCATTTAGGACTAGTGGGACTGACGTGGGAAGAAGTGAGGGAGAACCTCACCAATCAGTCAAGCCAGGAAGCACCATGTATTGGTTAATATTAATGGTTATCATCTTACAATGGAATGCAAGAAGTTTACTGGCCAATGGTCAGGAATTCAAACATTTCATTAAAGACAGGAAAATAAATCCAGATGTAGTGTGTATCCAGGAAACTTGGTTAAAGCCAAATTTAGAGTTTGTGATTCATGGATTTATAGGGATAAGAAATGACAGAGAAAATGGGGGACGGGGAGGAGGAGGATGT
Source organism: Rutilus rutilus (assembly GCF_951802725.1). Taxonomy (NCBI): domain Eukaryota; kingdom Metazoa; phylum Chordata; class Actinopteri; order Cypriniformes; family Leuciscidae; genus Rutilus; species Rutilus rutilus. Next base: position 21,006,594 of record NC_140217.1, on the reverse strand, counting down.
GCTACGTTTATTAAACAAGATGTTCCATATAGGGTACTGGAAAAGGGAGAGGATTTAGAATACATTAAGGTAGTAGTGTGGGAAAGAGGGGAGGAAGTGGTTATAATAAACTACTATAATCCTTGCAAAAGGTTGGAAGTAGATAGGTTATTAAGGATACAAGGAAATAATAGAAACAAAGTAATATGGTGTGCAGATTTTAATGCTCACAGTAAAATATGGGGGGGCTCACATACAGATGTAAATGGAAGGGTAATAGAAGATTTGATGGATGATAAGGAATTGGTGTGTATGAATGACGGAAGAGGAACAAGAATAAACATAACAACAGGAAATGAATCGGCATTGGATATTACACTAGTGTCTAATCCCTTGGCTGGAATAAGTAACTGGCATGTTTGGAGCGATACTACAGTGGGCAGCGATCACTACCCAGTATCATGCTCAGTGGGAGAGCGAGTGGAAATAAGACCAGGTGAAGGAATACCAAAATGGGGTTTTAGAAGAGCAGATTGGGTAAAATTCCAGCAATTAAGTGAGGAATCATTATCAAAGATAGACATTTCTGGCAATATAGATGAAACAAACAAACAAATAACATCAGCAATTATTATGGCAGCAGGTGGATCTATTCCAAGGAGTAAACAAAGGAGGAATAAAAAACTGGTACCATGGTGGACAGAAGAGTGTCGTCAAGCTGTTAAAAACAGGAATAGAGCATTTAAACTAGTTAAAAACACCCATAACATGCAGCATTTGATTCTGTATAAAAAGGCACAGGCTAATGTGAGAAGAACAGTGCGTCAAGCTAAAAGGGCAAGTTGGAGGAACTTTTGCAATGAAATAGGAAGAACAACGCCTGTTGGTGAGGTTTGGGGAATGATAAAAAGGATGGGTGGAGTAAGGAGGGAAAGGGAAATTCCAGTTATAATTACTGAGGAAGGTACAGCAATCTCCAATAAGGATAAGGCAGAGGTAATGGCAAAAACATTTGTAAAAATTCACAGTTCAGATAACTTGTCAGAAGTATGCAAAATGAGAAAGGAAAACACAATGAATCAGTATCCTGGTGTGTTAGACTGGAGGGAAAAAACTGATGATACAATTGATGAACCTTTTAGTATGGCAGAGTTGATTAGAGCAATAAATAAAGCTAAACCAACATCTCCAGGAAAAGATCAGATATGCTACGTCATGCTAAAACATCTAGGGAAAGAAGCACTCTTAAAGTTGCTGAACCTTTATAACAGAGTGTGGGAGGAGGGAAGATTACCGAATGCATGGAAAGAAGCAGTAGTTATTCCAATAAGGAAACCAGGCAAGGATCCTTCTAAACCCACAAGTTATAGACCAATAGCATTAACATCAAATGTATGCAAAATTATGGAAAGGATGATAACAGAAAGGTTATCATATATACTAGAAAAAAGTGGAAAACTAGCAAACTATCAAAGTGGTTTTAGGAAAGGGAGGAGTACCATGGATTCGGTTATAAGACTAGAAAATGAAATAAGAAAGGCTCAGGCAAATAAGGAATCAGTCATTACAGTGTTTTTTGATATAGAAAAAGCGTATGACATGATGTGGAAGGAAGGATTGTTGATAAAGTTGCACTTGATGGGTGTAGGTGGAAGAGTTTTTAATTGGATAAAGAATTTTTTGTTTGGAAGAAAAATTGAAGTACGAATAGGGTCAGACATATCAAGTCAGTTCGATGTGGGCAATGGAACACCTCAAGGCAGTGTGATTAGCCCACTACTTTTTATCATCATGATTGATGATGTCTTTACTAAGGTACCAATGGATATAGGGAGGTCACTGTTTGCGGATGATGGGGCATTGTGGAAAAGGGGAAGGAATATGGAGCATGCAATCAGGAAAGTACAAGGAGCAATTGATGAGGTGGTGGAGTGGGGATATGATTGGGGGTTTAAGTTTTCAATAGAAAAAACTCAAACAGTCTTTTTCACCAAGAAACAAATTAAGGAAGGGATGAAGTTAAATATGTATGGGAAAGAATTAGAAAGGGTTGGAACTTTCAAATTTTTGGGGATTATTTTCGATTCACGGTTAACATGGGTAGATCATATAAAGAAAATAGAAGGAAAATGCAAAAAAGTAATTAATGTAATGAGATGTTTGACAGGTAGGCAATGGGGAGCTAGTTGTTATGCATTAAAAACAGTATATGTGGCATTGATTAGATCTGTGTTGGATTATGGCAGTGTAGCTTATGGGTCAGCAGCCAAATCTCTATTAAAGAAACTAGATGGGATCCAGGCACAGGCATTAAGAGTGTGTAGTGGTGCTTTTAAAACTTCACCAGTACCTGCACTGCAGGTAGAAATGGGAGAAATGCCGTTAGCAATTAGAAGGAGGCAGCTGATGACAAATTATTGGGCTAATTTGCAGGGTCATAATGAGTTCCACCCCACAAAAATAGTGTTGCAGGAGACCTGGGAGAATGCAAGTTACAAAGGAGAGAATTTTAGTAGAATAGGCAACGAGGTAGCAAGAGAATTTGGAGTATTTTATATGAAGATGAGCCCTACTGTAGTATATCCAATGGTGGCTCCGTGGTTACTTGTTTGGCCTGATATTGACTGGTATTTGTTAGAATTAAAAAGGAAAGATGATGGAAAAGATCAAATAGATTTGGTAAATGCATTTAAGTACCTTATAAATAAAGATTATAAAGAATTTGTACATGTGTATACAGATGGTTCTAAGAAACCTGAGACAGGAGTGACAGGATATGGGGTGGCAATACCTGCTAAAGGAATAGGAATTAATAGAAGAACATCTGATTTTTTAGGAGTATATACAGTGGAAATGGTGGCAGTATTAGTTGCGTTAAGGTGGGTGGAAAAAACAAGTCAAGAAAAGGTTCTGATATGCACCGATTCATCCTCAGTCCTTGAGAGTTTAAGGTCTTTTCACTCTAGCCGTCAAGATGTATTATATGAAGTCCTTCAGTCAGTAACAAGAATAACAAATCAAGGAGGACAGGTACAATTTATGTGGGTTCCAGCACATGTAGGGGTGAAAGGGAATGAGCAGGTGGATGAATTGGCAAAGAGGGCTTTAAAGAAGGGAAATATAGAAATGCAAATTAAAATAAGTAAAGCAGAGGTCAAAAGTATCATCTGGGAAAAAACTAACCAAATTTGGCAAGAAAGGTGGGACAGAGAGGAGAAAGGAAGGCATTTATATCAAATTCAAAAGAGTGTAAAAATAAATAGGTTAGGTGGTGGGCACAGGAGAGAGGAAACTGTAGTGACAAGGTTAAGGCTGGGGCACGGTGCTTTAAACAGATCACTGAAAATGATAGGAAAACACGAGACAGGCTTGTGTGAGTGGTGTCAGGAAGAGGAGTCAGTGGAGCACATAATTATAAGATGCAGGAGGTATGAGGAACAGAGAGTAACAATGAGGAATAATTTGAGGGAAATAGGGGTGCAGGATTTAACATTAAAAGGAGTGTTGAGCATAGGTGATAGAGCACAGGTTAGGATATTGTTAACTTTCTTAAGGGAAACTGGTTTGTTCAATAGGTTATGAAGATAAAATAGGGATATGGGTAAGTGTGTTGGGTAATGAATGAAAGTGTTTGTTTTTTTTTTTGTTTTTTTTTATGTGGAAACTAGATTGTAAGCCTATTGTCTGATTCACACTCCGGAGCAGAAGGGGGCGGTAATGCACCAAAAGCTGGTTGCCAACCGCCGTTAAAAACAAAGAAGAAGAAGAAGATTGTGGGAGACGCACATGGTTGTTTGGCGTGGCATTGCTGTACGCGTGAAGAGCTTTTGAATCTGCATGCCGAAGTTATCGCCTGCTAGTGTATGTTGCCAATAATCCCCGGGTAGGTCATGCGATTTATTATGTATGATAAAAGCGGAGTATTGTTTGTTCCTGAGTATCCGTGTTGCATGTGTTATAGTAACAAACCTGAAATCACGGTCATTTACGTGGAGTGCACGCCTCATACTAATCAGCTTTCCTGTCCATGTTGCTGGTGACGAGGGAGGGGTAGGTTGTTTGATTTTATTACGTATAAGGGAAAATGAGCATTGTTTTAAGCATGTGTTTTATGTGTTATAGTAACAAACCTGAAATCCCGGTCATTCACGTGGAGTTGTAGCCTACGTCTCATATTAATCAGCTTTCTGTCCATGTTGCTGGTGACGAGGGAGGGGTAGGTTGTTCGATTTTTACTACGTACAAGAGAAAATAGAGTATTGTGTTGAGCATGTGTTGTATGTGTTATAGTAACAAACCTGAAACCACGGTCATGCACGTGGAGCTGTACGTCTCATGTAAGCAGCATCGTGTTCGTGATTTGTGACACATGGTGCAGGTAGTGAAATGTTTTATGTGGTTTTATATTTTGTATAGAGATATATAAATGAAAGGTATAGTCTAGATGTTATTTGTATTCCAATGTTATACAAATGTAGGTGTGTTAAACATGTATTATGTGTTGACAGATTATCCGGCAGCCGATGGCACTAGACCACTGCTTTTTCCCAGTAGGCCTACTTAAAGTTTGTTTTTAATTGAGTGTTTTTTTTTTTTGTATTTGTTTTGGATCAGAAGTACTGAAACTTCGTTTTCTTTGGTTGATTGTTGTATTGTATATTGTGATTATTATTTCTTTTTTTTGTTTCCTTTATCTAACTTTGTTTAGAAGTATTGTAAACTTTGTTTTCTTTGGTTGATTGTTGTATTGTATATTGTGATTATTATTTTTTTATTTATTTATTTTTTAACTTTGTTTGGCCATTTTAGGGGGCTGGGTAGGCTACTGGAAGCGGCTATATTTTCCATCTTAGGAGGTGGTGTGATGCAGTGATAACACTATTTTTGGATTGCTGTGGTTGTATATTTCATTCAACACGTGTGTTACAATTTTCCCGGGTTGCACTTAAATAAGTGGAGATCGTTGCTTCCAGCCCAATACTTGTATACCTGATTCAATCTGGTCGCCCTCCTTATTATGGCCATTTCATTTGATTTGTATTGGGTGTATGATTATGATGTTTAGTATTTGCTCCCAGTAAATGTTTTAAGAGTCATTGTAAAGAAATAAAGACCGTGTACCTCACTATTGCCTGTACTTTCATTCAATTGAACAACTTGAGCGAGTTTAATTCCCCACTAATTATAGACGGCGGAGGTCCGCCTTGTTACATTTAAAAAGATTTAGCTTAGGCCAAAACATTTGAGGCTTAAAGGAACCGTATGTAAGAAATGTATTTCAATTAATCAATTAAAGGGGGAGGGGGAGGGGATACACCGCTCTACAGTAATTTGAAAGTAATTACAATCTTATATACGGTTCCTTTAAAGGTACAATATGCAAGAATTTTGCATTAAAATATCCCATAATCTCAAGGCCAGTGTTATATATTTTGTTAAGTTGATTACTTACAATATCCCAAATGTTTCCAACTATTTTTAAATCGTGAGAAAATTGCGATTGTAACCAAGGAAACGGGGCGTTAGAGCAGGGGGGAGCTGGGAGTCGCCAGTCAATTGCGTCATATCCGCGTTACCCTCGGTTTCCGCTCGTACTGCGTGGAGTCCTGGACAAATGCGGAAGTTGTAGTTGTAGCGTCTATCAAGCAACAAACGTTAGCTTGTTTCTTGCAGTCGTTATGGAACACAATTATTCTTTACTGACTGCAGCTGGTTCTGTCGACAAAGCATGCTTAATTTTATATTTTCCAAATGTAGCATTCGGTAATAGTTATTTATGTAAGGGAAGTATTATTGCTTTAGGTTTGTGTTTAGTTTATTGACATTGTTTATCACGTCTGGTGTTTATGGCCATATAAATAAATATAGCATATGATGTGTTATACATAAAGATTAATCAGTATTTTGGCAAATGATGTGGGTATGTTCGAATGTACTTTTACAACATTTGTTTAGAACACGTAAAACTGTGCAGTGTTATCACAACAATGAATTCGACATACAGTAACATGATAACCAATATAGTATTAAACCTTACTTTTCTTGCGGTTAATTCATTTTAATGAAATAAAAGAGTGAGGTTCAAGAGTCAGGAAGGAAGAAGACGGGTCGGCGTGACTGGGACTCGTTATTAAAATAAAGCAAAACAAACAAAAGTCGTGCACAACGCGCATTCACCGTGGCAACCGCGACGGCACAAAACAGTTCAAAAATGAGAGCTCGGATCCACCGGTTTTCTTTCTCTGCGTCCAATTTTCTCTTCAGTCTCTCTCTCGTTCCAGCGCGCGGCTTATAAGCGGTATCTCCACGCGGATTACAGAAATAAGACACATGTGTTCGTCATTTGCACTTGACCTACTTGTCTCTTCTCTCTCCCATTACAGACCGCGCCGAACCACGCCCCCCTCGCCACAAAAAGAACGTCATTATAAAAATAGAACTTAGAATACATGCGCATGATTTTTCGATTCCCGTCTGACTGATTTACATCCACGGCGGAGTTTAAAACGACAGTTCCCATCATTCCACGCTCATTCACATCGTCATCAAGCTACGCCGTTGTTGTTGTTGTTTGGAATGTAGCGCCCTCTAGAGGCCAAAAGTTCTTGCACATTGTAGCTTTAAAGGGATAGTTCACTTTAAAATAAATTTTTGGTGTGTTTTAGCTTACCTCAAAGGCATCCAAGATGTAGGTGTCTTTTTTTCCGGAGTAGTTTCAATTTTGATATTTTTAGGTCAAACCGTTCTTGTCTGTCAGTCATATAATGCAGGTCTATGGTCACTGTCTCAAAACAGCATGCACAAAGTCCAAATTAAACAATTCCCCATCGTCCAAATTAAACAATTCCCCATCGTAAGTACACATTGATGGCTTAAGACACGAAACGAGCGGTTTGTGTGAGAAAACGAACAGTATTTATATGGTTTTTGTCCTCTTGTAAACACACACACCCAAATGATCAGAGGACGCGGGTGCTTCGGTCTGCGCAAGCGCCGGAAAGCGACGGAAAAGGTCAGAGGGCGCGGGCGCTTCGATCTGCGCAAGCGCCGGAAAGCGCCGGAAATTATCTCTCGCGCGTGTACGTCACTCATTGTTTACACAGAACCGTGATTGTAGGTAAGACGGCTAATCGAAATGGTTCTAATTTGCGCTTATCCAGGATGTTTAAACCGACGTAAAAGAAAACAATTTCGTATGCTCGCGCGAACTCATCCGGGAGTGGTGAGTTTTCACGAATTCCCAATTTGTAATCCTTCCCTCTTGAAGTTCTGGTTGATCGCTCTTCGGCTGGATATCAACACACCCATAAACGTACTAAAGTTGAGGAGGGTCTGCAGCGATCATTTTTCCCCTGATGATTTTATAAACCAAGGAGAGGATCGCATAGTACTGACATCATCAGCTGTGCCTATGGTGTTTTCTCATCCAACGGAGGTATGTGAACAACGTCTTTGTATTTGTAAAGCTGGCATTACATGAAATGAGCAATACAATGTATTTCTGCACCATATATTTGGTAAGAATGGTTTTACATGAGAGAGTTATGTTATAAGAAGAGAAGATATGTGTAGCCTATACTAAGCAGCTGCTAGTCAAACCAATGTGAAACTATGTGTAGTGTGTACTACTCATAAGGGTGCAGTCAATGATACTACTACTACTAGCCTAATAATAATAATAATAATAATAGTAATAGACAGAGTGGATTCATGTTCGTGTAGCTCTACTTAGTGTTGACTTTGTAATGACAAGCAATATTTTTTTAGGAAAGCGTACAGGAACCATACCAGCCAACAGAACATGAGTCAGATGAAGAGCAAACAACAGAGTGCCTTGGTGCTTACATCGGACTAAAAGATGTTTAAATCTCTGTGTAAACAATGAGTGACGTACACGCGCGAGAGATAATTTCCGGCGCTTTCCGGCGCTTGCGCAGGTCGAAGCACCCGCGTCCTCTGATCATTTGGGTGTGTGTGTTTACAAGAGGACAAAACTATATAAATACTGTTCGTTTTATCACACAAACCGCTCGTTTCGTGTCTTAGGCCATCAATGTGTACTTACGATGGGGAATTGTTTAATTTGGACGATGGGGAATTGTTTAATTTGGACTTTGTGCATGCTGTTTTGAGACAGTGACCATAGACCTGCATTATATGACTGACAGACAAGAACGGTTTGACCTAAAAATATCAAAATTTAAACTACTCCGGAAAAAAAGACAAATGTTATTTTTTAAACAAATAACACTGTAAAACTGATTCTTGGGTCAAGTAAATAATGCTGAAAAAGAACTTCTAACAACTTTAAATGCTCATGGACACCAGTATTGCATCTCAGTGCAGTTTTTCAATAGATCAATGCCGATCCAACAAGCAGCAAGCATATAAAGCTGCTTTGAAACAATCTATTGAAATCTATCTATATAAAGTATTGTGTAATACTTTACTTGAAGGGGTGTGCAACTGACATGACAGCTTCATAATCATGACTTGACACGTCATTAAAATGAAGCATGTTTTATGCATGTTAATGACAATTGTCATTAAGTGTCATTTGCTCAATAATGTGATTTTAATGCAAAAAAAATGACATTGTTTGAGATGGTTTTGTTATGACAACTTGACATTACCAATACATCATAACCTGTCAGTGTCTTTGTCATGACAACTTGACATTATAGACAACATAACCTGTCATAAATATGTCATAAACATGACATAGCAGATTAATCATCAAACTTAAGAAACTACTTAGCTTTATGGGTTATCATTACATTATATTTCTGACCACTTTTTTTTTCCAGTGGTACATTTTTTATTTGTCAATAAATGTCATTAAGTGCTAATACTCTATCAAATTATTTTAAACCAGTGTCATGAATATTTTTCTTGACCTCAACTACAGTGATACAAATTGAATTTGTCATTAAAATGTCATTAAGTGTAAATACTGTCAAATTATTTTATAACTAATACTGGAATACTGGGGAAAAAAGTGGTCAGAAATATATTCATTAGTTATAATGGCCTCATGACAGTCAATGTCAAACCAACCACATGACAGTTTAACGTAATGTTAACCCATAAAGCTAAGTAGTTTCTTAAGTTTATGACACATTTATGATAGGTTATGATGTATTGGTTTATGTAAAGTTGTCATAACAAAGACATCTCAAACAATGTCATCTTTGCATTAAAAATGACATAACTGAGCGAATGACACTTAATGACAATTGTTATTAACATGCATAAAAACTCCATATTAATGACGTGTTATGTCATATATATATATATATAGATGGTAACACTTTATTTCAATAGTCCACTTTAGACATTCTAATTTAGACTATATATATATATGAAAAGAGAAGTAATATTTTAAAGCAAAAGTTAGCAGCTGCAAAGAGAAGGTTTGAATCATTCTCAGCCCCAGCACTCGGTAAACAAAGTTAGATTTCCAATTAATTTATTTACAATAAACAAGAGATTGACGTATATATGGTGCAAAAAGCTCTAAACACAACTCCAACATAAAAAGAAAAGCATTTTCTTCATGAGCGGGTAAGGCCAAAACAACAAACAAAAGATCACTACCTATTTGGAAGTCTAAATAACCTGCATGGGGGAAAAGACAAAATAAATAACAGAACTCTTATTTCCTTAGTAAACACAGGAGAAAATGAGAACAAAAGAACATGGCACCCGTCTCCCTCTTGCTCCTACACTCAATAGGGGGCAAATGACAACATCAAGTTTAAGTTTAAGACATACTAACAAGAGCAACAGTCTGGGACTGGAACCATCTCAACACGCTCACTGTCTTGGGAGAAGGAATCTCTCACCATCTCTCTCTCTCGGGTTCTGCTTAAAAACTGGCTCCTCTTGAAACTGACGAGGAGCAGCTGATAGGTCCCATCACCTAGATTAAGACAGGAAGGAGTCTTACTAGAGTTAATTCCCAGCAGGGTGATGGGTCCATTGACAGCAGCACACACTATACAACAAAGAATTACACATTATTTTTTAACAATAGAACAATAGGCTATACAGCATTTAATAATTAGTTAATCAAAACACAATTGTTTGTTCAAGTCAAGTCACCTTTATTTAAATAGTGCTTTATAAAATACAGATTGTTTCAAAGCAGCTTTACAGTGATATCACGAAAGTAATGATCAATGATGCAAAGCTCTAAAAAGACAATAGTTTTCTGCCTAACAACCCCAGCTTCACTGATTGGCTCCTGAAATAAGACCAGAATAAAAGCCAGCACTGCTTCACAAAAAGTAGAGTGTTGCAGAGTGTGACTTGCCACATGGACCTTTTCTCTCTTGCTCTCTGTGTCTTGTTGCTGAAAAGTTTCAGCCATTTGTTTTACTGTGATTTCAGAATTTAAGGCAAGTTATATTGTGTGAGGAAACCCGTAGGTGAGTGCCATTTAGTTTGAAGCTGTTTTTCTTGTTTATCTGTGTAGTCAGGGAGGTAGGTGTGTGTGTGTGTGTGTAGATAAAATGTATTATGGTTATGAATTTTTGTTTGTTGTGTGTTGGCCTAACCTTACGTGACAAAAAATAAATGGGAATACACTGCAAAATATAATGTGATATATTACATAACACATTTCCATGTATAGGAAACTACTGCTCATATTTTTCAATATACTGCAAAATATGCATTGACCATGAATGGCTATATTGATACATATACAACTATTTAGAAATAAAGACAAAAGTAGCATTACATGTAATATTCATAAAGTTTTATTCTTTATTGTGTCCATTTATTGCATATACATGTTCTCATATAAATGTGAATGTACACACAAATATACACACATTCACAGAATGAGTTACAGTCAGTGGTTACAACAGACTTCTAGTTCCCAGCATGCTTTGCTTCTGACTGTTAAAGGAGAGTAAATGTTAAAATGAAGTGTTATTTCATGCGTTTCAATCAATATTAATATAGGGGGAATTTTGTTAGTGTTTAATGTTCTATTATTTTGGAATTTAAAAGGTTTTCTGTTATGTGTGAGATTTTGGGGATACCATTAGCCATAGCACAGTGATGGTCCCTTGGCATAATATTTTAGTACAAGCAGGTGTTACTTGTACTATTGTTAACTAGCTATATATGAAAATATTAAACGTATATAATGTAAATAATTATAAAATATAAGAATATATTAAATTATAATGTTTTACGTGTGTGTGTATATGAGTAAATATATGTTCAATATATTTAAACACATGCAGTACCATATTGAATATATTGTCTCATATTTTTAAATATATGAAAGCGGCAATTCCTTATGTATATTTACACAATATATTAATCTGTATATTTTCGAATATACCATTAAATAATTGAATATATTGATCATTCATATATTAGGAAATATATTTTCTTTGTGTAAGGGTTGCCCCCTCCCGAAGCTTATGTTTCCATCTATCCTTTATTTTGATTCAATAAACATACATTTTAGTTCACTATGTGTGTTACTGGGGCTGGAGATAAGAAGTTGCGGTGCTCTTTCTCCAAATTTTGTTATTGCTACCCCTATTTCCCTTGACTAAAGAGAGCTAATACATAACGGAATATATAATATATGAAAAAATATCTGTACAATAAGTAAATTAGGCAATTTAGCTTAAATTTAGGGCTGCAAAGAGGAGTACATAACGTGTTTATTCCATATTCCATATTATTACGTAGTATGTCCTTCATAACTTTAAGTATTTTGCTCTGACCCTTCTTAGCACTGACTGTACAAGTTCATGACAAATAGCCATATCTATCCGGTTTAACTACTGGAGGATGACCTTCTTGCATGCCACGATGTTTGTTGGGGAGTGTTGCTCAAATTGTCTCTACAAAATCCCAGGTCTAAGTAGAGCTAAAGTCGGTTGAAATGCTTGCACTGCAGGTTTTTCACTTGGGAGAATGTATATGTCAATGTCATTTTGAAAAAGTGCTCAATGCATTAAAAGAGAAACTTTTGCTTGTTATTTCAAACTTTTGTATTACAGTGTGAATTCATGACACCATTGATAAAGCAAAACTCCCCCACACCTTCAGTATACTCACATCCCTCTATAAGAACTTTATACTCCCACTGAACTTCACTGTGAGGGCCAGGCATGTAATTTAATACTCCCCCTTGCGACCCCACATAGCCCACTTCGATGGTTGACTTTGTTACATGAGACCAAGGGAATGTATTTCCACACATCTTTATTTTGTTAAAGGTCCCATATTGTCAAAACTGAAATTTCCTGGCTTTTTTCGTGATAACAGAGGTCTAGATAACTAATTAAGGCCGGATAACATTTCCCTCAGCAATGTCCATCATTACAGGTGTTTTATTTACCTTACTTGTGAGCATCACCAAGCCACAGCAGGCTACGGCATGACCCTAGTTACCTGTGGTTGGCCTGGCAGTGCGTCACTCAGAAAACAACAGGCCAGTCAGAAGAAGGGCTCATGAATATTAATTAGACAGGCCAAAATCGACCTTTTCTGAGCAGAGCTCCTGAGAAAAGAGCTGTAAAAATATAGTGGGATGGTTTTTGGTACTTATACTGCAAAATATATCCTTAAGGACATAACAACCTAAAATAAAACTTCATAAAGGTGTACAATATGGGACCTTTTGTTAACATGAACTTTGGACAAACTTCCTGCATTAATAGGCAAGCATGCATTTCACTGCTGCGTCTTACTATGAAATGAAATCATCACTCTTCTCTTCTTATAGCTTTTGCCAGCTTTGAAACACTTTGGCAATTTCCTGCTCTTTTCTTAACAAAAACCCCTCATCATAAAATGAAAGCTTAAAGTGAAGGCCTTTGACTGGTTGCATAAACTGCTTAGTCTAGTCTTACAAGTTAGTCTTTTTTTTTTTTTTTTTTGGTCATAACCTTTACATAAAAAGGTGATCTAATTTCAATGTGAAAAGTAAGACTGATTGATTAGCCCTAACTAATTGTTAATTGGCCAGACTACTTCTAAAGACACAGTCTTAACTTCGCGACTATGTTTATGCAACTGGCCCCTGATTGATTATTTCAGGGATCTTGTTACAAGTCCATTCTTTTTTGTGTGTGTGTATTTGTGTATTACTTTTTCTACTGTGCTGTAGCTGTAGTTTGTACATTAAAACAATAATTTGCTTAGAACTTAGAATGTAATGAAATAAGTCTTCTTACATTTTTCTCTGAACATTGTCGCCAGCATTAATTTTGAGAATGATTCAGTGGGCTATGTAACACTTTTTAACTATCATGTAATTACTCTTGAAAATGTTTACTATTATTATTTAAATGTTTGGGTTCAACAACCTGTTGATCAAAAATTGCCTTTAACTTGCACCATTTTTTTGCAACACAACATTTATAACTTTGATAAGAACATGTTATTTTCCTAATTAATTTTGACATGCTTTTTTGGCAAGTGATCAACTATACTTTCAGGAACATTACATCCTTAAGGAACCCTAATGTATTTTCTATGTACAATTAAATGTCTGAATTTTTTAAGTGTCATATGGAGTTGTACTCACTGATCTATATAGAATGACTGGATAGCTCATGACGTCATAAACTGTGAAGCCACCGCGCCGCCATCTTGGTATTCCCTAGTGAGATGGGAATAGATTTGACTAGATTTGGGAATAGATTATTCCCTAGATTTGACTGAGAAAACATTGCCTAACGAGACACCGTTTTAAAATCTAAAGTTTCCCTGCACAATTTTACAACGCAAACACCCTAAGCATTTAAATGGGTATTTGTTTAAAGTCGGAAATTGTTCCTGCTTATTAAAAATTGTTTGATACTGTGTAGAGGAGCTTGGAGAGCGTCTGTCTAGGCTAACAGCAGGTGGCAGTAATAAAGAGTTTTTTGTTCAGTTATTTTCCCTTTGACTGAAGAAGAAGCTGCTTAACTCCTCGTTAAAAAAACGCGTTTAAAATATAATAGGTCTATTTAATAAAAGACTAAAACGGCCATTTCTTTGCAAAAGGTATAAAAGGCTGTACGAGAACACAAGTTGGCCGTCACCGAAGAGCTATTTTCACAGGTAAGAAAAACAATTTGATACTATTGATTAAGTAGTGAATGCTAAAGTTATATTTTTGCGAATTGGTGCATAGAATATTCAGGTGAATATTGTTTCGAGGCCACGAATTAATAATACCTCAGCACGTTTTACTAATTTGTTCCCTTGTTTTACTATATTGTGGCCACGTTGTAATTCATTAAATCAAAATGAGGGAGGGAATTAGTTCAACGTGTCCACAATTTATTTAAACGAGGTAACAAATAAGTCGTCGTTATAACGAATTAGTATATCGTTATAAAAAGGATGGCATGACACCAGCTCTGTCAGGAAAAACAATGGATGCAGATACTTTTACTAACATTACAGTAGACTGGTTGTAAAACTGTAAAAAAAAAGTATTTATGTTATTTAATGCAAAAAAAATAGTTTTTAACCTTTTACAAATAGATGATTTTAAATGGATATAATTATATTTAAAATAGAGAGAGACACAGACATGGTCAAAGTTTAAATTCAGAGGTTTAATTTTTTTTACTCTTAAGTGAATTCATGTCGGCAAGGATTGCTGGAAATTGAAACGGTTCTTTATCTTATTGATTTTTGTGCAGAACAAGCTTGCCCAGAGTTTTGCGCAGCCGTTTGCTGTGTGAAGCAGCAGATGTTTCCTTCGCAAGGAAGTGGAGCCTGATGTTGGTGTAGCTGTCTGCAATGTACTTAATGAGAAGGAATATATGATTGTTGTATGGTTCTAGGTTGAACATGTGTGCCTCAAGTTCTTTAAATGCAGAGCCACCATGGAGTTCCAGAACCTGTGTGGATAGCCTGTTTTTAAATTTGCTGTCCAATTCTGAGACGTGCCTTGTGAGTAAGTGCTGTTGAATGCACCTCTCAGATGTTTTGCAGATTTTTAGGACGCTGTCTGATGGTCTGATAAGTCCACCTCGGGACTTCATGTCGATGAGGGTGTATCCAAACTCATCTTGGAAAGAGCTCTCTACACTGAGTCCTGATATACAGGAAGGGCAGTGAATCTTCTTTGTAGCTGTTCTGACTACAAAGCCAGCTATGTATCCAACCACAGCCTCTTTAAACATGGACAGACTGGGAAGGCTTACAGTGAAATTTGTTTCTGTGTTCTCTTCTGTTTCAGGTTGCATGTCGCTTTGCCGAAATGAAAACATGTCAGAAGGTGTTGCCTCCAGTACCACTGTGCTGTCCAGTGGAGAGCAGTTGCCACTGGCTTTGATGGCATGTCTCACTACCATTCTTTTGAATGCTGACTTGAACTGCCTCGCTGTGGGATTGTTGTTGCATCCATTAGCTGAGCGAATGGCAGCAAAAAACAGCTCAAGGTGGTCCTGGCTAAATTTGTAGGTCAGCAGATATTGTAACTGCGATGTCGGTGGTCTCACATACATGTCATATAAGTGTTTAAAACTTTTTATTGCCACCAGGAAGCCAAGGAAGGCAGTTTTCTTGCCCGTTTCAACAAGGAGGTGTCCGTTAATGCCTGGCTCTTTCAATCCACTAATGTAAGTGTAAGCTTCCATTAAGAAGGACATGTTGGTGTTTTCATTAATGGGCCTCAGGGGACTTTTAAATCCCCTGGCGATGGGATTTCTGGAATTCATCAAATCAAAAAGGCGGTCAAATGTCTCCAGGAATTTACATGTTGGTTCACAGCCAGCAAACTGGGGGAGCTGCAGGTGTCGCTCGCAGAACCGGAGGGCATCTGCCACACTGGCGCTTAGGGTCTGTGCAGCAAGGTTTACCTTCATTTTTTGACTTTTCCAATCTATATGAGCTGATCTCAGTTTGTTGCCTAGATGTAGCCCTTCGTCCTTTTGCAGTTGGTGTAAAGACTTGATGTATTCCCATTTTATGTTCTTTCCATAGGGATCTACAATAATGCCACAGGACCCCAAGGTGTTGCGTACCAGCTTCATCATATGACAGACATCTAAGATGGCATGGATCCTTCTGTGGCTGTGTGATGGATCTGGGAAACTGGGGTTCAGGTTTGTGAAATGCAAGTCTGCTCCAAGGTCTTTGAGCATAGAAAAATGTGTTGATGGACCATCACACGTCAGGGATACCACCCTCACTCCCACATCTGACAATTTATGGATGCATTGCCGCACCAGAGTAGCCCTCTCTGACCCAGTCATTCCATGTGTTAAAAAATATGCCACTGGAGCTTTCCAGTGGTCATGGATGCAGACAACCATCAATACAAGTACCTCTGTTGCCATTGGTATGCCTTCATTTGTTATTTTAGTGCCAATATCTACATAACCAGTCATTCTTTTTCCATCCCATTCAATGTGCTTCATAATGGACATTTCATCCATCATTAGTGCACAGAGCGTCTCCTGTCCCTTGGCCTGTGCTGCAGATGATTTTGCTTGGAGAGAGGTTAGTACCTCTTCACTGAATCCAGGATCTCCTCCAGTGCCGCTGTACCACCTTCTTATTGTTGATGGGTGAGGTAAACCCAAGTTGAAGGTCTCCCTGACATGCTTGTAGGCCTTAGCTGAATAGAATTGCAGTGTAAGTGCAAATGACTTTAGGGCTGGGTGATATTTCGTGTTACCACATTTTTCTCTCTTCAGGATTTCTAATGGCACTTCAGGACAGTTTTCAAGCATGAATGCTCCATTCTCTGACACTAACTGAGATTCCCTGAGAGACTGAATAATATTCTGTAGGTTTGAAATTTTTTTTGTGCTTCTCCTGTTTTTTTGATTGTACATTCTGGATTTCTTTTTATTATCTTTGATTGTTTTAATTGCTTTAGTCAGCCTTCTGGTGAGGGTCTTTGGACTGGCAAAGCAGTAGCTGTGCTCATTTGTTGTGGGAGCCTGAAGAGGATTATCAGTTGTGTCAGAGGTGTCCTCACTGCTGTCCAACACTGCCTGCGTGTCCCTTAATACAGGGGCCTTTCTGTTGGTCTGTTCCTAGAAAACAAGGTTTGTGTTCCTCTTGTATTAGAATTTATATTGACAATAATCTTTCTCTGATACTACTTAACCAGAAATAACTTAATCGACTTTACTAAGCAATTATCTGTCTACCTTTTGCAGATGTGGAGGGAAACTGAATATTGATGGCACAGCATCTGAGAAAAGCCTGACTGTCTGTCCTGTCCTATCAAAACACTCAGCAGTGAAGTGATCAGAGCATAGGCGGGAGTAAGCAGATGGCCTGAAGTTTTGCCTCCTGAGCTTTACAACCCATTCTCTACTCCTAACAGGATCTTTTGGAAATCTACAAAGTTGTACACAAAGTCAAATAAAGTTTTTATTTACACAACATTAAGCACATGGTTTGACAGTTTTTGAACATCACTTGATTAAAGCTGTTAAATTTCAAATGGCAGATAAAAAAAATAACAGTAAAATAAAACAATGAAAGATTTGTCACTGAAGAAAAATTCCCTGTATGTGTACTTGAAATATAGCTCTTTCTGATTGTGTTTTATAGATAAGTAGTTTGTTCAAATAAAGTGTTTGATTAGTTAGAAAGTACATGTTCAGGAAATGCATAATACAAATTGTATGGGTTAACGTTAAAGTAACGGTAAACTGACTCTGCACGAAGCTCTTTTGAAGCTGTCAAATGGTGTCGCTGTTGGACACTTAATTGTGATTATTGCTGCTCTGAGGTTTCTTATAGGCTACTGTTGACTGTTTTATCGTTTTTTTTTTTTTTTTTTTTAAAGAAGCATTACTCTTTCCTCGGAGAAAACAACGCGGTGAATAGCGATAATTGTCAATATAAATTACTACGTATAGGGCTAGAATTACAACCTGTGGGCAGTTTTTCTACATCCTTTTGAGAACGTCGTTTTACAGTTAAATGCTGCACAGCGGGTCATCTTAAAAGTGCCGTCGGAGCTATCAGTCTGTATAACGGCCGTTGGAGCCCTCTGCTGGTAGGGAATCGTAAGATGGCCGCTCGAACACTTCCGGTGGCTTCACTGCCTGATGGCAGTTTAGAACGTCATGAGCTATCCAGTCATTATATAGATCAGTGGTTGTACTCATTTATAAGCTACTTGATCTAAATAGGCAATTGTAATAGGCAACACTTCCTATAATACCCGATGTACTCGTTACATCATAAGAATGGCATCTACGCTAATGCTAGTCTTTTTGTTTATTCCGAGGTCTACTGAAGTCAGCCGGATCCGGGCCATATCCAGATCAGACGGTGAACCTGCGCCTGGACACGACCACAACGCATCCCTGAAGTGCCAGCCTCATCAGCCCTGTGAAGGCCTCATGGACACCTCAACAAACCCGTCTCCATACCGGCTTGATGACTCCAACCTCCAACCAGATGGAACTGGATTAATATTCGGAATGTTTTGATCCAATCTGACTTCTGACCTGTAATGCTGCCTGAATCATAATAATACACTGTTCGCTCGTTGGCCAGAGGGAACTGGCCCCCGACTGAGCCTGGTTTCTCCCAAGGTTTTTTTTTCTCCATTCTGTTACCTGATGGAGTTTTGGTTCCTTGCCACTGTTGCCTTGGCTTTTGGCTTGCTTAGTTGGGGACATTTAATATTCAACAATATTATTGATCTTGTTATTGATTATTGATGCAATTTTCTTCTAGAAACAAACTTTGTTGTATTATTGTCATGTTATCACTGTTAAGCTGCTTTAATACCATCTGCGTTGTAAAAAGCGCTATATAAATAAAGGTTATACAACAACAAAAACATGAGTTTGCGCTATCTAGGTAAACATAATGTTTTAAAATTCTCTTTTGCACTCACATACACACTGATCTTTTCAAATAGAGCCTACAACACATTGACACACAATGCAATGTCTGTTTTTGTTTGCTTGTTTGTTTTTTGGCCGTGTGGAGTTGCCGAGCATTGAAGCTTCGTGCTTACGATGAAAGGGAAACTAAGTCCTGTTTTTTCATACTGTGGCCAGCACTGCCACCTTCTGACTAAACTAAACCAAAAGTAAATTACTTCATATATATATATATATATATATATATATATATATATGGTAAGACCCCCCCCTTCCGTAAAACCCCAAGTGGACCTCTAGGTTGAAAAATCGTCAATGCAAGTGAATGTGAGAAAATAATTATTTTCTGGTCCCGTTTGAATTGTGCCATGAATGTGAACATATGCTGTCTGTGAATTTTGTATATAATTTTTCATGTTACGAGTTTGACAGTATATTGTATGATTCTTTGGCTAGCAGTTGTGGAAAAGACATAACGAGAAAGACTACATGTCGCCTATGTGACGTCACCCCATAACACATTTTCCCTCCACTTGTCAAATCACGGTGCTAATGCTGCGATAATCTATGGAGACAGATCGAGATGCCTGTGTGTTTTGTACCCAAATGTCACCATTCAAACAAAATGGGCTGTTCTTTCTTCAGATTCCCGTCTGATGTAACGTTAATCGAAAGCAGCGAAGAGTTGTAGTCCACAAAGTGCTCTCACACAAAGTCTAACCGTATCAAACTTCTACCTGCTAAATTGTAGCATTCTTCACACGAAAAATTATATAAAAAATTCACAGACAACATATGTTCACTTCCATGGCAAAATTCCAACGGGACCAGAAATTTTTTTTTTTCTCACATTCACTTGCATTGACGATTTTTCAACCTAGAGGTCCAGTGGGGTTAGTGGAAGGGGCGGGACTTACCGGTTCTATTTATCACTGCGCCTTAGCAACACCCTTAGCAACCACACGCATCAACATAAATCACTGCCTTCGCAGGACAATGGTGCAGAGCTTGTCCGATGCTGGTCTCGAATCGAGGGAAATTATGTCTGTGAGTGGACATAAGTGTGCACTCTACTCTACCGGAGGCCAAACTTAAAACAAAGAAAGCACTGGAGCGACATTCTTGCTGCAACAGAAAACACTGCTGACAGTGCTGAGCCCCAACTAAAGAGAACGTACTCGGTTACCTAACGTAACCTCGGTTCTCTCTAGAAGAAGGAACGAGTATTGCGTAAGCTGCTTACGCTATGGGAAAGTTGTCTTTTCTCGAGATCTGAAGCCAAAAAATTATCCTTAATTTTGTATTTATTGTCAACGCAGTGCGGCAGACAGCAGACCATAGCAGGCTGTATAAGTGTGCTCATTGGCTGTCCTGCAGCAACTGCAGCAGCCTATCGGTGAGCCCCGCGTGACGTCGCGCCCTCCACGCGCCTCAGCCCGCCAGAATGGGTGTGGCTAACGTGTATAAAAGAAGGGCTCACAGGCTGAAACTCTGGTTTTCATAGACTGAAGCGAATAAGCTCGTGGCACGACACGGCAGGTTACGCAATACTCGTTCCCTCTTCTAGAGAACCGAGGTTACGTTTGGTAACTGAGTACGTTCTCTTACGAGAGGTTCTCTCGTATTGCGTAAGTTGCTTACGCTACGGGAACCCCTTGTCAACGCTGTGCGTGCCGAGCATCCACTGCACCAGTCCCAGGGGAGCCCGGGGAACACAACATGCGGGAACAGGCGGCCAGCAACTCGGGCCAGCACATGTCATAAGCACTTCATAGGAATACAGAGCGGCTCGGCCGGTCTATGTATAAACATGTGGAGAATGCGGCCAGCAGCGCGGGCCAGCACAGTACATAAGCACATCATAGGGAGAAAATAGAGCGGCTCCGCCGGTCTATGTATAGAGAGTATAAACCCCTAGCGCAGCTGAGTGGAGAATAGGCGGCCAGCAACGCGGGCCAGCACCAGTGCACAAGCATATGACTGGGAAATACAGAGCGGCTCCGCCGGTCTATATATAGAGAGTCTCATCCCTAGTGCAGCTCAACCAGAAGAGCTAGTAGTACATGAAGTAGTCTGCGCATGAAAACTGGGCAGAACATACACATCACTTAGACTGATAAAAGTTTAGCCTGCAAGGCGGGAACTTCCAGGTTATAAAACCTCACGAATGTAGAGGGGGAGGCCCAGCCTGCCGCCATACAAACGTCGTGGAGAGAAATCCCGCTGGACCAAGCCCACGATGAAGCCATGCCTCTCGTGGAATGGGCTCTGATGCCCATAGGGCACTGCAGGTGTTTTGACGCATAAGCTGCTGCGATAGCGTCCACTATCCATCTGGATAGGCTATGTTTCGAGGCGGCGAGACCCTAGGTGCACCCGCCAAACGAAACAAAGAGCTGCTCAGAACGCCTGAAGGCGGCGGAGCGCGTGATGTAAACTCTCAGCGCCCTGACGGGGCATAGGAGGTTATCACTGTCCTCGCTATCGGATGCTGGCAGAGCCGATAGGGAGATGATCTGCGCCCTAAAGGGAGTGCCAATCGCCTTGGGGACGTAACCGTGTCTCGGTTTGAGGATGACTTTAGAGTCATTTGGTCCGAACTCGAGACATGCGGGGCTAACAGATAGCGCGTGTAGATCCCCCACACGTTTTACTGAAGACAGGGCTATCAGAAAATGGTCTTGAGCGAGAGATATTTCAGATCCACGGATTCTAATGGTTCAAAGGGAAACGCTTTCAGGGCCTCTAGGATCAAAGAAAGATCCCAAATAGGAACCGAGGGGGGCCGCGGGGGGTTCATCCTCCTGGCTCCTCTAAGGAAGCGGATGATGAGCTCGTTCCTTCCTATCGCACGGCTGCGCGTCGACTCTGTGAACGCTGCAATAGCCGCAACGTACACTTTGAGCATGGAAGGGGACCTGCCCTTGTCCAACAGCTCTTGAAGGAAGGAAAGCACCCACGAAACCCCACACGTGCGTGGATCCAGGCTCTTTGTAGCGCACCATTTGGAGAACACTGACCATTTAGACACGTAGAGTGTTCTCGTAGAAGGAGCTCTAGACTGCGTGATCGTGTTCACGACCCCTTCTGGCAAAGCAACGGGTATCTGTTGATTATCCACGCATGCAGAGACCAGCGCTCTGGATGGGGATGCCAAATTGATCCACCGGCTTGGGAGAGAAGGTCTTTCCACACCGGGATCAGCCATGGGGCTACGTGCGACAGCCTCACCAGCTCTGGGAACCAGGTTTGGTTCTCCCATCGCGGGGCTACGAGGAGCACTGAGTGGCGTGTTTCCCTGATCTTCTTGATTACCTGTGGTAACAGTGAGATCGGAGGGAAAGCGTACAGCGGGCAGCTGGGCCAGGTTTGGGCCAGCACGTCCTCGCTCTTCGAGAAGAATCTCGGGCAATGAGAGTTGGCTTTTGACGCAAAAAGGTCGACTTCCGCTTTGCCGAAAAGGCGCCACAGTGACTGGACTGTCTGAGGGGTGCAGAGACCATTCTCCCGGGGGAATGTTGTCTCTGGACAGTCTGTCTGGGCCGACATTCATGTGGCTCGATACGTGCGCGGCTCTCAGCGAGCACAACGAGTGATGAGCCCACATGAGAAGGCATTCTGTCAGTTTGCAGAGATTCCTGGATCTGACACCGCCCTGGTGGTTCACGTAGGACACCACGGACATGTTGTCCGAACGGACTAGAACATGGTGGCCCGTATGTGTGGGAGGAAATGTTTGAGCGCGTTCTCGACCGCTATCATCTCCAAACAGTTTATATGGAGGCATTTCTCCTGGTCTGACCACAGGCCAAAGACCGGTCTGCCCTCGAAAAGAGCGCCCCAACCAAGTTGGAGGCGTCTGTCGAGATAACTTTTCGGTGGCTCCCATTGTCACTCCCCGCTGGTACCAGTCGGCCACTAACCAGGGTCTCAGTACTGAAACGCAGCTCTGAGTCACTCTGATCCGTATGCCGCCGGACGCCCAGGCTCGGTGAGGCACTCGAGCGTTCAACCAGCGTTGCAGCGGGCGCATACGCAGTAGATCCAGCTGAAGCACTGCTGCAGCTGATGCCATACAACCCAGCATCCTCTAAAATGTTTTTAGAGGTGCTGCGCTGCCCATCTGGAAAGACGCGGCCAGGCATTGAACACAGCGCGCACGCTGTGTCGACAGCCGGACCGTCATTGCCACAGAGTCCAGTTCTAAACCCAGAAAAGAGGCTGACTGACTGAGCAGTAATGAGCTCTTGGTCCAGTTGACCGTGAGACCCAGGCTTTCCAGGTGGCTGAGAAGCACTGTTCTGTGAGAAATAAGTTCTTCCTCTGACTGTGCTAGAATCAGCCAATCGTCCAGATAGTTCAAAAACCGCATGCCCTGACATCTCAGGGGAGCGAGAGCCATGCACTTCGTGAATGTACGGGGTGCTAAAGACAGGCCCAATGGCAGGACGGTGTATTGATATACCTGACCGTCGAAAGCGAATCTCAAGAATGGCCTGTGACGGGGTATTATCTGAATCTGAAAATAAGCGTCTTTCAGATCGAGGGTAATAAACCAGTCTCCCGGGCGAATCTGCGCGAGGATCTGTCTGGTTGTGAGCATTTTGAACGGTCGTTTCATAAGAGCTTTGTTCAGATATCTCAGACCTCCGTCCTTCTTGGGCACGAGGAAGTAACGGCTGTAAAAGCCTGACTCGTTCAGAGAAGGAGGTACCAGTTCTATGGCCCCTTTGCACAGAAGCTTCGCTATTTCTGCCCGAAGTAGGTGTGCTACTTCCCCATTCACTCTTGTCTCGGTTCGTGCTTGAAAGCGAGGGGAACGGCGAACGAACTGCAACGAATAGCCCTGTTATACTGTGCTCAGCACCCATACTGACACACCTGGAATAGCTTCCCATGCTTCTGCATGTACAGTTAAGGGCAGAATGGCCTCCGGGTTTCGATCGCGGCACTTCATGGGGTCGAGAACCTGAATCAGAGGCATGGGCGCGGAGCGCGCGCTCTCGGTGCTTGAATACGGCGGCTCGCTGACAGCGATGGCTGGTCGTTTTACCCACGATGTCCCGGTTGCTTTGGACGGGGAGCATTTTGTGGGAAAAACCGGAACGGGCGAGCAGCGCCGGGGGTAAAGTGTTTGTCGCTCGGGAGCGGGCACAGGACTTACATTCATAACGTGACCGGTAAGAGGTAACTTTGGCCGTGTACCAGAGCGGGCAGTGAGTAGGTGTGGGCACAGGTTCGTGGGCACATTTCCTACATTTAACATTCGAGCGGCATTTGCCAGCTTTATGAAAGTGGGCTCTGTGAGAGACACGGGGGTTATCGTGCTTGTGTGTAGGGGTGAACACTGAGACGTGGGCACATTTTCTACACTTAAAACACCAACGGCGTGAGCCGGATACCCAGGCATTACACTCCTTTTGAGATTTCTCTGGGTCGTCGTGAAAACGGTGGTTGCGTGCAGGCGAGCGGGTAGTATTTCCAGCTCGTTGGCTGCCAAATACACTTCTGCAGTAGCCTTTCTTAAGGGGACTGACAAAGCGGATGTGTTGTGTTTATCAGTAAGCGTGCAGGGAGCTCACGGGCGGACACAAGACTTACACATAGCCGAGTGAGTCGGCTTTATAGGTTTTGTCCCCTGGGATAAAAGTGTAGCAGAGCGGGTGTGTAGGTGTGGGCACTGTTTTGTGAGCACATTTCCTACATTCAACACTCGAGCGGCATATGCCAGCTCTAGAGTGGGCTCTGCATGAGTGAATGACACAGGGGGAATCGTGCTTGTGTGTAGGGGTGAACACTGGGAAGCGGGCACATTTTCTACATTTAAGACACCATCGGCGTGAGCCGGATAACCAGAATTGTACTCTAATGAGATTTATCTGGGTTGCCGTAGAAACGGTGTTTGGGTGCGGGCAAGCAGGTTGTACAAAGCGCTCGTAGGCTGCAAAATACACATCTGCAGTCGCCTTCTTAAGGGGACTGACAGAACGAAATGCTTTGAAGGCTCATATGTTTAGACGCTCATAAATACTCGAGCACCATCCTGAGAGCGGGAGGGTGCGAGAGGCGGGTTCGCTTTCTGTATGTAAGAAGCTGGCCACGAGCTCGGAGGAGCAAACAGCATAATTTTTATCTGCCGCCAGAGCCAGGATTCGAACACAGGTCTCTGGCACAAAAGCTTTCTTGTAACGTAAAGAGAGCTAGCCCCGTGAACGTCCGCTTCTGACATCCCTTGCGAACGTCGCAGTTTGCGCGGCTCGAGCAGAGGAGAGAGAGCGGTAAGAGAAAGCGTCATCAAATTTTGCGTCGGCGTTTGTTTGCAGGCATGCATGTATTAAAACAGGCTTGTTTACTGCAATATTGATATTTCCAGTCGCCTGAACTTCAGAGGGGACTGAGAAATGTGTGAGAAATGGAGGTTGGTCCGGCCTCTGCGGGACTAAAACACTGAATACGTCCGGCTTCCTCAGACGCTGTCCTAAGCTTGCTGGTCGCTGGTCAATGGCGGCGGCTTCTCTCAGAGTCCAGCGATGCGTAGAGCTTCGCTGAAGACATGAAAATCAGAGTTTCAGCCTGTGAGCCCTTCTTTTATACACGCTAGCCACACCCATTCTGGCGGGCTGAGGAGCGTGGAGGGCGCGACGTCACGCGGGGCTCACCGATAGGCTGCTGCAGTTGCCGCAGGACAGCCAATGAGCATGCTTATACAGCCTGCTATGGTCTGCTGGCTGCCGCACCGCGTTGACAATAAATACAAAATTAAGATTAATTTTTTAGCTTCAGATCTCGAGAAAAGACAACTTTCCCGTAGCGTAAGCATCTTACGCAATACGAGAGAACCTCTCGTAAGAGAACCGTGTTAAATATCACCACAGTGGAGCCGATTGAAATATTGAATATTTAATGCGTGCACAATAAACGGAGATGTTCAAATAAATTTAAATAAACAACAATAAAAAAAGTATCTCTTGTTAGGCAGCATTTTAGCAACTAAATTAATAACATTAATAAAATAGATTAAAGACCTAACTGTTATCTATAAAAATATCTGCCCTTGTGTTTTTATTTAGGCTATGTAAATATTTAGTTTAGTGCAGAGAGAAAATAACGGAATAAACAAAAAAATAAACGTTTTCTCATGCTGAGAGATAAGCTATGCCTATTTGTGTGAGGAAATTTCACAAATATTGTGTTGTAAAAAAATAAAAAGAATGAGACAAAGTTTGAGAACGGTTTGTTGTTTTTATTTGAGCTTTCATGCATATTACGCATTGGAACGTTGTTGTTCACGGTCAGGGACTATTTTTTTCTAGCGGAAGGAATGCTTTTATTGATTGTTCACTTCATGAAAGTTGCACTAATACATTTTTTTTTTTTTACTTTTTTTTTTACTTTAATATTGTGTGGTAACCGTTTTATAAAAGCAATAAGGTACTCGAGGCAAGAGCTGTATCGTGAATAAGTAACGGCTGAAGGGGTTGCAGGCACTCCGCATCGCGTCGTACCTAACAACGCCCTTCAGCCGTTATTCACAGCACAGCCTCTCGTACCTTATTGCTTATATATATATATAGATATAGATAGATAGATAGATAGATAGATAGATAGATAGATAGATAGATATAGAAATACTGCAAACACACTATGGTTACCTCATTCATATACACATTCATTCTAATTATTTATGTACAGTACAGTATGTGGAGCCCAGGGTTGGTTTTAACACAGGCTCACTTGTAACACTTCAGTTTAACCACTTAGAATAATATTGTGTGCAGATATAAAGGATTTATCACACCAACATTATTGAAACATTCTAAAATGTATTTCTAAAATAACAATAATAATGGGACAATATGGGTAAGTAAAAGGTAACATTTGATACGTTTGTGAAAGTCACTAACACATTACACAAGTTTTTTTACATTTTTTTATATAGCCTATATCATTTTGGTTGTCCTCCATTCTTTGGTGCCTGTGATGTCCCACAGTTCTAAGGACGTGATTAGGCAATTGGCTGAACCGGTTTCAGAGGTGGCTTCATACAAAAACGGTGCCCATGAAGTCATTAACCAACTGTATCATTCAAATGTACATGAGCCATGGAAAGTTTTGAGCAGATTTATCTGACTAGTAGGTGGTGCTTTCAGCAAACTTTGCAGGTATGCCCAAATCAGGATGGCACTGATGCCTATAGTTTTCTTTCAGTTAGCAAAAGCATTGCCAAGATGCAACCTTATTTCTGACCTCAAAACTTTCAACTTCACACCGACCTTAACTTGCATCCTAAAATACATCTTATGTCCACAGCATGTGAGCAGAGCAGCATAAGAACTGCAACAGCAGGTGCACTTGCAGCTTTCACACTGCTTATATTCCGCTGCATTCAAAAAGCTGTGGCAGTATCCAGAAAACACTTTTGGGTGACCACACTTTTTAAATATGGTACAGTGTTGCCTCCAAGCAACATACTCTATTTTAGTTTATTTTTAATAAAATGAGACACCCAATGGTCAAACCTATCTCAGAGGAGATGAACGCAAATAATAATCAATAAAAGTGCAAAAAAAGTGGTCACATGACCCACAGGGGTCCATTTTGTGTCTTGTCACAGGTCACAAGGCTCCATATTTTCCCCAATGAAAAGTGCATTTTTCACTAATTTGCTAATTTGTTAATCACCCACAAAAAATGAGTCACCTTCACTGGAAAGTAAAGAAGTATTTTCAAGAACTTTACATTATATTTCATCAATTGTTTTAGAGGACATAACAAAAAAAAAAAAAAAAAAAAAAAACTGTTGCCTCAAGGCAACATTGTACCACAATAGATTTGCTTAAAACCATACCAGGCATACTAGGTTGGATACAAATGTATTATATTTGTAAGGAAAAGAGTTATCTAAATATATTTGCATTTTTGCATGATTTTGTAATGCATTTATATGAATAGTAATTCACATACTATCTGCACATTTTCTATAGCACCTAAAAAAAGGTATAAAACACAACTGCCTGTTGATGAGGGTGAGAATGAGGTGTCAATACTGTGATGAGGAAGATGAGGTCATAGTGACATGAATCCTGCAGGGAGAGGGTGAGAGCGAAGATGGAGATGAGGATGGAGATGGATATGATAACTTGATATGATAACTTGATGATATGATGGTTTGGTAATACTTGTGTTCCACTATGGTACAATGTTGCCTGAGAGCAACAGCTGGATATGAAATTTTACTTTTTATTAAATATGTAATTTGTAATACATTAAAAACTGGATAAATGTGTTTGTCATTAAAGAAATTAAAGTCATTTGGTTAAAGAAATTGATGTTTTCAATAAATATATTTCTTTTTTTTCTACGTGAAAATGTCAAATGTTTCAATTTGCCCATTGTGGTACAATATTGCCTTGAGGCAACAAACTTTTAAAAATTAAATAAACACAAAATTAATGGAAATGTTTATTGATATTGTTATATTGTCCAATTTGAAGCAGGAAAAACAAAAAAACATTGTTGTTTTTTTCCTCATTGGTATCATATCAATGATCAATCAATCAATCATGATCAATCATATCATTAAACCATAGAGGGTTACAATTTTATAATGGCCATAACTTATGCAATTGTTTTCCCTATTACACTTTTAAAAATGTATCACCGTAAAATGCATGTTGGTGGTACAAGTGGGGCAGTTGTAGCCTAATGTTAAAGAGTCAGACTGGTAACCCAGAAGTTGCAGGTTCAATTCTCAATACCGGCAGGAAAGTCCCAATCGCTCATGGCCGCCACAGCAAAAATGTCTGCCCACTGCTCCTGATGTGTTTGTCCAAGGTTTTGTGTGTGTTTGTTCACTGCTCTCGACTCCTAATGTGTGTGAACTAACTTGGATGGGACTAACCAGATGCCTTGCTCTGATGTCATGCTGACGTATGTCAAAAATCTCTTGCGAGTGCAAGGCGGACGTGTCGGATTCTGCAGTCGGGCGCAGTTGAATTTCTTCAGGATCACTAGAAACTCACAGCTAGGTGTGTTTGATCAGGGTTGGAGCTAAACTGTGCAGGACAGTGGCCCTCCAGGACCGAGTTTGAGAAACCCTGCCCTATAGCCTTAAATATGGCACTATTTAGAGGACAGTCATTTGTAGTGGTGCCCAAAACCATACTGGACGTTATCTAGTGCACTCATTCCATCCCATAATGCACCGCAATAACGAGTGTACAACTGATGAACACTCAACGGCTAATACCCATAATGCATTGTGCGGGTGCATTATGGGTTCTCTCACCAGAAGATGGCACCCACAGCTGAATCATCCATCCAATATCCATACCGCTGGTCCAATGAGGCTACAGCTTAATATTGTAAGACTGGAAAAACTGGAAGAACTAGAAGAGAGAGCTCTCTGAGAGAACAAAGGAAATTAACATTTGAACTCACCCTTGTGCACTATCGAGATGAAAGTCTCACCTCCGAATCATCCTAATCTACATTTCTTCCCCTCATCCCCCACTCCTTCTCCCTCAAGCTGAGATCACCAAAACTCAAGAATCTATATGTTTTAATGTGAATGATTATCATTGAGTATTATACATGTTTAGGATCATTTGAAATGTCTCAGTGCGACTGGTACATGTGTCTCATTCCCAAGTAAGTAAAACAAAAGGTAATAATGTTTTTAAGAGTTTAGAGATAACTGCCACACAAAGGAAGATGGTCTCTAGACAAATGATCTCCTACCCCCAAAAGGTGTCAACTCTGAATGTAAATTCCATTTGTTAGCAGATGTTTCCATGTGAAAGAGGTTCTGTCTATATAATAAAATGTAGCAAAGGGCTCAGGGCGATTATGTACCTTAGATCAGCCTGTGAATGCTGAGAGCCGCCGGGACTCAGCATGCATCATGTATTTCCTAATATCGGGTTTGCATCTCTTCTCTTTATTCCAGAGCATTTGATGTTTTTGTATTGATTATCCTTGGACTGATTATGAAATTGGCATGATACATTTACCTGACATAAATTGTAACATTTGATTATTCTAACTGACTATGACATTATTTTCATTAAAGAGTTAAAAAGAATAATCAAACATTCGCTCACTTTTAATGATGCACGGTTATCATTAAAACCTTTTCATTTATGGAGTCACATGAAATAACGAGAAAATGCATATGAGAAAATGTATTGCATTTAATCAAAAATACTTTGCCACGAGAAAAGACAGTAACACGTAGAGACCTTCCCCGCTGGTCGGATGCCGGACTGATCGAGTGCATGCTTACAATATCATACTGGTATAAATTCCTTCTTGATTATTAAATTGTTTATTTAAG
Source organism: Rutilus rutilus (assembly GCF_951802725.1). NCBI lineage: Eukaryota > Metazoa > Chordata > Actinopteri > Cypriniformes > Leuciscidae > Rutilus > Rutilus rutilus. Next base: position 20,976,441 of record NC_140217.1, on the reverse strand, counting down.
GTTTTTACAAACTATTTTCAATGACAGAGTTCAAGATCAATCTTTTCATTCCTGCTGGATCTGCTAGTTTGCTAAATTGCAAATGATTATAAAACAGCAAGCACAAACTATGCAAAAGAAGAAGTCCTTCTGCAACACTCAGTGTCTAAATTCACTGACTCATTTTCATTTACTCCTTCAAATGGTTTAGTGTGTGTATTTGTTCACTACTCCTAATGTGTGTGAACTAACTTGGATGGGTTAAATGCCTTGGACAAATTCCAAGCATGGGTTATCATACTTGGCCTTTCCATGTCACTTTCACTATTGAATGGTAACTAATTTGTTTAGAATCCAAACCCTAAAGGCAGACCTATAGTGCTCTAAACAAGGAGGTCTACATGGAGAAAACTATCGGTTCATATTTCCATGAATCTCAATGGCATTTGCTCAGCTGACACTTTAACCTGAAAAAGTCTAACCTGCTTGCTGCCAAGTACAGTATGCTGCACAGCTTAATATCATACAGGTATAAATTCATTCTTAATTGATTATTAAATTGTTTAATTAAGGTTTATACAAACTATTTTCCATGAGAGAGTTCAAAGATCAATATTTTCATTCCTGCTGGAGCTGCTAGTTTGCAGAGTTGCAAATAATTATAAAACGGCAAGCACAAAATATATGCAAAAGCAGAAGTCCTTCTGCCACACTCATTTTCTTTTACTTCTTCAAGTGGACTATTAGTGGGGTTGTAACATTTAGGTTCTCAAAGGACGATGAAGACAATGAAGTTACAAATAATAAGAGGATTTATTCTAAACACGATTACTAGCCAACATACAATACAGTGTGCACATAACACAAACAATAACCGACAATGAACACTGAACAGAGGGGAACTTAAATACACAGATGAATTAGGGAAACCTGCACACTTCATATACAGCAACCATATATCTTCCTTACTTAAATCGGCCAGAATTACCTTCTGTGTTTCATGCCAGACCAAGACAACGTCCTATACAAAATCAGACCGATTATGGCCACTGTCATACTAAATAGCACACATACAACTTGTAGGGGATTTTAGCGTTATGAATACTGTAAAAAGTCTTATATGAGCTTTACATGACAAAAGTATGCAAAGGCATATTAGTAGAAAATAACTGATATTCATAGACAAATCATTTAAAGTTCTTATAATGAATCATATGCTAGTCAAATTAAAGTAATATAGAATTTATACACATTTTGTGTCATTTGTTTATGCGTTTCATACAGATTTTATGTTTTGATGACCAACACTTATATGCAGTTGTCAAATTTTAAAATTGTACAGTGCAGAAGCTGTTTTGAGAATGTACTGTACAGTCAAAATATCACTGACCTTTATGAGGACTGTTCATTTTCCTACAGGATTTGAAAGAGCAGTTGAAAAGCAATGACATTGTAAGATATTTATTTAACTGTCTGGGCCAGTTGTTTGAACAAATCATAACATATAATTGCAAATGAACAAAGTTGAGTAAAATACGTTTCTAGAACAGTGATTAAAATGTTGAAAATTGGCTGGAATATATTTTTGTATGCGTGACATGAACTGGTGATGCACTTGTGGCAGAGTGGGGGCTAAAAGAGCAAAGCTAGACAGCAAGGAAGTTAACATTAAATAAACTGATAAGATTTTCAATGTAGCCAACTACGCCACCTTGGGACTTTCACCCAAGGATATACTCAGACAACACAGGTTTGTTTCTTTGGCAAAGAGGACTGAGACGGTTCTGACAATTAAAAACAACGATTTATTACAAAATCTTCTCACATTGAAAAAACACATTCACTAATAAATACCTTCCAAACATTTACCTCTTAATTACCTACATGTTAGCACAAAAAGGAAGGCATCACTAATAAATACCTTCCAAACATTTACCTCTTAATGACCTACATGTTAGTACAAAAGGAAGGCATTTAAATTACAATTAAATTAAAATAAAATAAATAAAGAAAAACAAAAAACAAACAAAAACTGGGGGTTAATCGAAGACACTAACAGGAGAAAGAATCTCTGACCCACCTTGTAAGTAATCACTCACTACACCCACACGTTAGTGTCCCACACAACAAAGGCAATGAAACAAATCCACACTCAAGTGTGTTTAACACTGCACCCCAAATGGAGGTGGGCCAAATTACCCCCGTTCAGATGTCCCAGAGAGAACCCACTTAAGTTACAGATTCCATAAAAATAGATAACCAAAACAAATTTATAAGGGAGACAAAAACAGCAGCGTAGTTTGGGGTCCGTGTATCCTGCTGATTACAGATGCACTTACACGGTTCTGAGCTGGAAGCACGGCGTTAGGCACGCCCCCCCCCAACCTGCACACACATTCACAACAGTGAGATTTAAACACTTTAAATCAAAAGAATCCCCCAAAGAGATCATACTCACTGCATCAGGACAATGTATATAAAATGACTGCATGCTGCAACATGCCCTCACTGCACTGTAGCAACTGCAGAACAGGCTTTAGGTTACACACCAACATTAAACAAAAAATATATTAAATCACCTATCACTTTACACCCATCCACATACCTGAGATTGTACAAATAAGCGACCCAAACTACACGACTCCATCAGGAAAAGGCAGAAAAAGGGACAGCAAGAGAGTAACCAGAAACAGCTAAACAAACTCTGCTATGGGTGTCTTGCTTTTATTATAAGTGCAATCATGATAATGAGTAACCAGCCGGTTTCTAACACAGCTGAGTCTATGGGGAGATTATTCCCATTCTCCACCAGGGGGAGTAACGGAGGGAAATACCCAATCTGCTACACACTCTAAAAACGTTTAATATGATTTACTCATTTTTTTTGGTGAAACATTTTTACACTTAAAATATTAATTACATTTTTAGGCAGTGAAATAAATTACATACACTGGAGTAAATGCAAGTAAAAAAAAAAAAGAAATCAATAGATCTGAGTAACTGCATTTGGTACATTAAATAAAATTGTATTTGTAGAGTAGAAATAATTTTGGGAAAACATTTAAAACCAAATATTTATGAGTAATATTAATAGTTTTTACATACGAGTAATATTAACTTTTTTATTTCCTCTAAACCTTTGTAAAAATATTCCATACAACCACCAATATAACTAGGCCTACATTACATTGATCTTTATTGTTGATGAGTAGCCTACAGCAATACAGCATATTTTATGCTATTTTTAACACGTATACAATATTGCCTACATTTAAACTCATGTAACAAACATTTTAGAAGTAAAAATTAAACATTTAGGCCTAAACATTCAAGTAATTCAAGTGTAACCAACCAGTCTGTTATCCAATATCCACTGGATCAGCGCTGGTTCCCATGCCGGAGATGGACTCGCGCTCTGCGGGTGAACTTCTAACTTTAGACTGCCGTCCTGCGTTTCACTCAGAGCCGAAATATGCTGCGACACGACTGACTCCATAACCTGCCAATAAACAAATAGTGCACAGTTCTGAGGACACATATATGACATAATGGCCCGGTTTCACAGACAGGGCTTAGACTAAGCCAGGATTAGACCATAGATCAATTAGGACATTTAAGTAATTTTTATAAACACGCTTAGAAAAAAAACATTACCGATGTGCATCTTGAAACTAAAAAGGCAATGATATATTTTTAAGATCAGTCAGTGCAAGTTTATTTCAGTGGAAACAGCTCAGACTTACATTTTAGTCTAGGACTAGTCTTAAGCCCTGTCTGTGAAACCAGGGCCCGGTTTTTCAAAAGGTTTAATCCGGATAAAATTGATCCGGATTTAGTAATCCTTTTTTTTGCGATCCGTGATCACGTAATCCACCTTACTTTTGAGCCAGTTTTTCAAAGCAACATCGGATTGGATCAATCTGATCCGGATAGGAACTTTTCAGGATCACCAAATCCTGTTTACTAGAGCCTTAAATGGAACCAACAGTGTAGCCTACTGGCTTAGCAAAGAACAACAGTTGGCAAAATACCGGTGGCCACAAATAACCGTTGTTTATTTTAATTTTAAGAAACAGAAACACTGTAATAAACAGAAACATTTTACTTTCCTTATTTTGTTATAATGTTAAATTGTAGATTTTGTTGTTTTACCATATCTCATTAGATGTGACATGCTTCATATATGCTTCAAATATGAAGAAATTTATATATCATGAGTAAACATTGATTTTGTGATCATTCACTTAAAAAAAAAACCTCTCTGGTTTTATTTGGTTCGAAAAATCACAACTGAATCCACCCTTCTGATGGGATCAGGATAATCCTGTTTTTTGGATCAAATAGATCCTAATCCGAGTTCAAAATTCTGAAAAACCCAAAGGGCAGGTTTGATCCAGATCAAATTTAAGATCGGATTACATGATCTGATCTTAGTTCAGAATCCCTCTTTTGCTTTTGAAAAACCCATTTCCAAGATTTGATCCAATCCGTGATCCGAAATCCCACTGGATTACTTTTGAAAAACTGGGCCCTGGGGATAATGATTAAAAATACATTAATATTATGCAATTTATATATGTGGTTTTTGCAGCATATATGTCCCTGACAATATTCTGTTGGAACATATAAGAATCACAGGTGTTTTTAGCAAACCTTTTCCATATGGGAAGGTGACAACAGCTGATCATAGTGAGTGATGACGATGATGATCGCTGACAGGTGCGGGTAGTGGTGGAGTGAGTGCAGGTATGAGCCGGAGAGGATGATGAGACATGTAGTGCAGACCGTGACTAACAGATGACAGTGACAGTGACAGGGGTGTAGGGAATAGTGAATAGTATAGGGAGCAATTTCAAACATAACCTATAATGTTACAGGCAGGTGATTTTGGTCAATGTTGGAGCTAAACTCTGTAGGAAAGTGGATCTCGAGGGCCAGAGTTGAGAACCCCTGCTTTAGAGTAAGCATATGTATGAATAATATATTTTATCTGATAAGATGATTTCTTGTTCATTTTGACAAAAAACAAAATACCGATCTATATTTTTGACAAATATTTTGACTGGCTATACATATTCAATCATTTTACAAAATAAACAGATTAAAATGTGTCAACACTCCATAAATGTGACTTACTAGATCAGGATTTCCCAAATGAGGGTTTGTGAGAGAACCGAAGCAGGTTTGTAAGTTGATGAGAAGCTTATAATTTAATTTAATGCAAAGTAAAAAAAAAAAAAGTGACTGCACAATTAATTTAAATAAACTGAAATCGCAATATAGGTTAGTAGTGTGATTATCAGAGTGAAGAGCGGCACTGTGTTTCAGGTGTGCAGCATCAGCATCAGAGCTCTTCGGTTCACAGTAAATGTTGCTTCTCACAAACTCCATCTCTGTATGTGCATTGAGTTTAAAGCATTGCTTTTGCATTTCTGCAAAGCAATGTGCACTAGGTTCACTTCATTTTACCCATTCACACAATCTCCAACATTTCTGTGGAGAGCTAATACTTTACAAGTTTACAGCATTTTTACCAGTATTCTGCCAAAATAAAAGCTTATACAATATGTCATCAATATTGACTTGTTTAGGTTTAGTTAATTTGAGAATATTTATTATTATATATAATATAATTGTTTTCAGGATCTAGGATGACACTTCTATTTACTATGCAGACGCTTCCCCTCAGCTTCCTTTTAAAAAAAAGAAAGTCACTGTGCGTGACCACTTCCACCTGATTTTGTTGAACAGAAACTATAGTCACAAAGAGCTGCGAAGATGTTGTACGTCGTGAGATACAGTTTTCTATTGATCAGTATTTGTATAAGAAGCATGTCATGGGCAGCCACAGTGGTGCAAGCTATGAATATGTGTAAGTATATAATTTTTTGGGGTATTTGTTAACATTAGTTAATGCACTGTGAAGTAACATGAACAAACATTGAACAGCTGTATAACGTTATTAAAAATACAGTAACAAATATATTGCTCATGGTTTATGTTAGTTAATACATTAACTATTGTTAACAAATTAAACATTATTAATAGTGGGGTGAAAGGTGGTGACAGTTATAGTAAACTTTGTGTACACAAACAATGTAGTCAATGCTCAAGTTCATGTGTAGAGCCCCTGGTGATACTTCGAGCACAGTTTTATGTTGTGTCGAGCCTCCTTAGTGTTTTAAAAATTGCAATTTTGATGCTATCATAGAAGTGCCCCATGCACTCCCATTCAAAAGGCATTTTGACTTAAAACGAAAATACGGTCAATCTTAAAAGTGGCGTTTCCATTCTAATTATGCTTTTACACGAAAGTTTGACTCGGATAGATTAACAAAAATTACCTAGGTTCAATTTTGGCGAGAGATAGGACCTACCCTTTAAGAAAATATCAAGCACACAAGATAGCTTTGCAAATTAATTTGTGTATTTAAGTGTTTGCAGAAAACAAAGTATTAATAGTTGCTTTTCTTCAAACAGTAATCAAATCTTCTGGGCATGATGTCACCATCGAGTGCGCTACTAAAAGTCCTCAAGATGGAGTGTACATGTACAAACAAGGAGAAAGTAAACAGCAGGAACTCTTTTACTTTTACAAAGAAAACGTTCTTACCTATAAAACAGTGAACGAATCCAAAGTCGATGTAAGGGGACCACTTCCCAACCTCAGTGTCACCCTCTTACATGTAACTGCCGAAGACATTGGGCTTTACTGGTGTGAATTTAATTTGGAAGAAAAAAATACTGTTGGCAAGTTCACTTGGTTATGGATAGGTAAGTGTATCTTATTGCATGTAAATACTTGTATTCTAAAACATGATGAGTTTATTATATGAATGTACCGCATGTGTTTAGTATGTAAATGGTGTGAATGGGAATTTTGATGGAGAGATTTAGAAGTACAATCACTTTCTGATTGATATTGAATAGAAAAATGCATAGAGTATAAAAAGTATAATTCTATAATTATCTGGCCCTGATTTTTTCATTTATTCTGTCATTGAAAAAAAGAAAAAGAAAAAGAAAAAGAAAAAGAAAAAGAAAAAGAAAAAGAAAAAGACTGCCCAGAAGTTGCTCTTCCTATTGTGGAGATCATCCTCATTGTGTGTGCTGTCATCCTACTACTGTTCATCAGTTGTATCTGCTGTATGATTCTGAAGGTAAGCATAAAATTACGACATATGTTGTTCAAAAGTAAAAACAAAATGTATGGACAACCTTATGAAGTGCATTACTGAGGTATGCTGTCAAGTGACTTTTCATTGATGCTTTTTGTGGTTTGATGTTGGAAATCTTCTGATGTGTAATTCTTGTGCGATTTTTAAGCTCTGGGACGATTTTAAATGTGCATTTATACACTATGCACCATTGGTTCTCAACTCTGGGCCTGGGGACCCACCATTCTTCACATTTTGTATGTCTTCTTTATTTTACACACATAATTCAGATCATCAGCTCATTAGGAAAGAACGTGAACTGAACTGAGTGCATCAGATAAAGAAGACATACTAAATGTGCACAGCAATGGGTCCCAAGGAACGGAGTTGAGAACCGGAGTGAAAATAAATTAGCCTGACGTCGTCATACTCAGATTCTAGTCAGAATGTTGTTGGCGGGGCTAAGTTCGGCTGGCATCCAGGCTAAAAATAAATAGTTGAACCATATGGAAAGTATAGCCTATGATATCCTAAAGCTCTAACCTTTTGTCTAATTTTGTCTTGCCAAAAAGCAAAATATCAATACATTTCAGCAGTCTTTCTGAGAGTATAACAGGGTTACTGACTCATTACCTTGATACTGATTGAGAAAGAATCTTTAGTTTTCTGTTCATTTTTTGGCAAACAAAAATTAAATTAAGGATTTTTAACTTTTAAATCAGAAGAGCCACCATGAAATATACTTTTTCCATCATTTATTTATTTCACAATAAATCAATTCACAACACTGTTGAACGGGAGCAACACAAGCCTTGCCGTTTCAGAGATACTCTGACTCAGTCGCCTTGCTAATAATTTGGCCGTTGTGTCAAAGTTGCTCAGATCTTTATTCCTGCCCATTTCTCCTGCATTCAGTACATTGAATATGATTGTTTGCTTACCATCTAATCTACCCATTCCTAAATATGTGGCCTTGTTAGGAAATGATCAAGATTATTCGCTTCAACTGTGACTAGTCATAATATTTTGGCTCATCAATGTATATTACTACTGTATTGCGTGCAAAAGCAAGTAATATGATTTGCTGCTCAAGAAATATTTCTGATTATTGCCAATACAACAGTTTTTTTTTTTTTTTTTTTCAGGAATATATAATTATGCAGCCACTCTCACCTTGATTTGCAAATTTAATAGGATTTATTTAAAATATTGTAATTAATACAGTACTACTAGTTTCAGCTTCATATTGTCAGAAGCTAACATTTTGAAGCAGGAAACACTGTGGTCTCTCTTCATTACCCACTGTTGTACTTGTTAATAAGGGCGATATATATCAAATTTTCTTGACTTTTTACCGCACCGGCTGCGCCACAACAGAGGCTGTCACTTGGATGCGGATAAAGCGAATGTTGCAAACCCATTTGGGTAACATTTTATTTTGATGTTTTTTTTTTTTTTTTACATCCTGTTGAATATATGTAACGTTGCACCTATGTGTCAACTAACACTCATCAGAGTATTAGTAGACTGTCTGCTTAATATCTGCTAACTCTTTATTGTGTTGGTCCCCCAACAGGCATTCTACTGACTGTAAGTAACTTTGCAACTACATGTCAGCTTATTCTAAACCTAACCCTACCAGTCTACTAGTACTCTATTAGTACTCTAATGAGAGTTAGTAGACATGTAGGTGCAACAGTATATAGTCAACAGAATGTGTTAAAGGGACCATCAACATAAAGTGAAACCCCATTTGTCCTTTGTGTCAGAGCGCTGGAGTAGGCTACATCCGAAATAGAATGGGGTATCAGTTTACCATTGGGGACTTGTTGTGATGCACCGCATCTAGTAGATAGCATCACTGAAGCGCCACTGGTTATAATGGGTTCTATTTGCTTTTGTCACATCGCGCCACTAGCATCTGGTGTAGGCTCGCTGTTTTGGTATTTGTGAATTTTACGTAGATTCATTGTCTGCTTTATATTTCTTTATATTACTTCTTTTAGATCTCTGTGCCCCCCAGTTTGAGAACCACTGATGTAGGTCTTTATTGTTTAACTGTAGGCCCATTTCTTCTTATCTTCTTTGAGAAACGGAAGTCAGAGCTCAATAAAATCAGCAACAGTCCTTATTGGACCACAGAAAAAGCTAAATGCTCTGTGTGATTCGTCAATGACTTTTGTGGTATTTGCCGCTTGCAGTCATGCAAGCGATAAGATTCTTGTAAACAAGTTGGGCAAGTGTCATGTTGTTCTGCGTCTCTCTGTGTTCCATGTAAAATGTCCTTTTGCTCTTCTTATAAATCAGTGGTTCTCAGCCCTGGAGCCCCTTCAGCACTGCACATTTTGAATGTCTCCTGGATCAAACATACCTGATTCAGGTCATTAATTAATTATTAGGCACTCCAAGACCTAAAATGGGTGTGTCAGACAAAGGAGACATTCAAAATGAGCAGTGTTGGGAGCCCACAGGGTTGAGAACTAGTGTGTAACAGTTTTAAATGGTCATGTTTTTCTCGTTCATTGTTTTCTCACAGTCTGTTTGAAAACTGGCAAAATACTTGGAGAATATTGGTCAAGAACATAACGATTTCTTAGTTTTTTTTTTTCACATAATATTTGACATTTTAAAATGAGTCACTTCTTTTTTTTCTTTTTTTTTCAGAAGTGCTGTTGGGGGAACAAGAATTACACACCATCACATCCACCCTTGGAGTCAGTTTATGAAGAGATGAAACGGAGCAATTTGAACGCACAGTCCACTGTACAGACATTCATCAACCCGGACTATCAATCTTCCAAGCAACTTCGATAAATACTTGTGATTGATAAGGTTTTAGGTTGTTTTACTGTCTATTTGGATTGGCAAAGCTTTCAAATGATTTATTGCTTTATATCTGAATTCTTATGTACCTTTTGTGTGTAATCATTGTTTCTGCAGCCTTCTTTCAGTTTAGAACAGGGGTGGGCAAACTACGGCCCGCGGGCCACATAAAGTTACGGCTGTTACAGTTAGGCTGTTTAATCCGGCCCGTCGAGTATTTAAAAAAAATGTCTTAAGATCGCATTCATTTTGCCTTTTTCTTGCAATACTTTGCTTTATATATATTGCGTTGCATATATTTGACAATAGGAATATCAGATATTTCATGCCATAGCTAACAAATGTAAAAAAGGAAAAATGACATAAAAGCAGATCATCATTCATTCAGCGCTGTTGTGGCTGCGGTGTGTCACGTAACAAGCTAGACGCGTCACCATGGAAACCAAACAGACCGCGACTTAAGCGCATAGACTTGGTGCACGTTAATGTTTTTTTCCTTTTTTTGAAAACTCACAGATAAAAAAAATTTTGGTAACCGCTTGCACACGTTTAGTTTTTCCTTTGATTTGTCTGCTATTTAGTTTGCCTACTCTGGATTTGTGGATGGATCCTCCTGACTGATTCCGTTAACCCGTTTACCGACCTTTATCGCCCGGCTTTCGACTACGCTCCCCTGTCTGCCATGTACTGAACCCGGTTTTGTTCATTAAATGTTCTGATCTGCCTTTGCTTTTTATGTTTTATTTTATTATACTTAAAATAAATTTGTATATTCGTTTATTTCGTTTTTCTTTTCACAAATGTATGACTTTTGGAAGTGCAAATTGATTGCCATGCAGTTTTAATAAAGTTGAATTAACGTAACCTTCTGTCATTTTTACTCTTCTAAGTGTACACTTAAGGTGTTTTGTTTCTAATTTATGGTTAGGCCCATTAAATAATAATAAGGATAAACAATAGGGGAGAGCGGGGCACAACCTAACGCTTTTTGACCTTCTCGTAAATCTACTTATGGTTCAGACTAGTATTTATTTTTTCCCACATTAATTTCCCACATGTCTACTACAATTATGTGGTTTTGTTTTATTGCAGTATATACTTTTTTCTTGACATACTCCGAAAGAATGGAAGTGAAATGTGACAACATGCCCCATAGGTGGGGTACATTGTAACATGTGCAGGGGCACATTGTAACATGACCATATGACAGCTTAAAAAGTTATCTGATCTAATAAAAAAAATATAAAAAACAAACTAAAATATTTTCTTAATAAAATACAATTAAAAAACTTTTTCATATAAAATAATGGCAATTTTTATTAATTAAATATAAACTAATTTTTGAGTTTTGACTATGAACACATGAAAACACAGCTATATACAACATAGTTCAAAACAAATAAATAATTAGTAATTTCTGAACATTGACTCTCAGTCTTTATTCACCTTTTTCTCACGTATTCCCAATAAAATTAATAAAATTAATAAAAGTATAGAATATAATAGCATATTTCTAATAGGGGCACATTGTAACGCAGTGTTACAACATGCCCCCGCCTGCACAACTGGGATTTAAACCCTGCTAGTGTCTTCTGCTAGTTAGCGAAGCATTAAAGAACTAGCTCAACTGTTAAATAACATCTTGGAGATTAAAATAATATCAGATTTGTCTTATTTTAAATAAACACAAAAAATAGAGATGAAAAATTAACTTAAGTAAGAAATTTACTTTTGCTATGGTTTAATAAATGTCTATGGATATCTTCCAAAAAAAAAAAAAAAATTTATATATATAGTGTTGATATGGCAACTAGTAAATAAACAAAGTTCCGTCATCCAAGCATGTGCGGAAGTATTTAAAACAAGCGTGTTACAACTAACCCCGCGTTAGGTTGTGCCCCGCGCTCCCCTATTTAAAAAGTAGGCTATAATTATCGAACATCTGACTAATTAAAAATTAACCTCAAAACATAACATGCGGGGGATATCTAGCATAAAAAATGTATTGTCAGAATGTCGTCTCTCAGTTGTTGAATTTCGCGCAGACGTTGCCACAACGTAAATGTGTCATGAAAGTGCGAATACCACGAATTGTAGGCTATTTGTAGTTCTTATGAAACGCAGTTTTCGCGTGCATATGATACGCACTTAAAGGGATAGTTCGCCCAAAAATGAAAATTCGGTCATCATTTACTCACCCTCAAGTTGTTTCAAACCTGTATGAATTTCTTTTTTTCTGCTGAACTCAAAAGAAGATATTTTGAAAAATGTCGGTAACCAAACAGTTGATGGACCCCATTGACTTCCATAGTATTTTTTTTTTCCTACTATGGAAGTCAATGGGGTCCATCAACTGTTTGGTTACCGACATTTTTCAAAATATTTTCTTTTGTGTTCAGCAGAAAAAAGAAATTCATACAGGTTTGAAACAACCTGAGGGTGAGTAAATGATGACCGAATTTTCATTTTTGGACGAACTATCCCTTTAATGGCGTGAAATAGGCACGCACTCCGCACCCCTAATCCTAACCATAGACAGTAAAAGAAATGGACACAGCGACCCCATTGGAACTCAATTGAGACAAGTGAAGCCCATTTTTAGCGATTTCTTAGCACTTCCTTTCCTGACACGCAGACTCAAACCGAGCAAAGCTTTACACGGACCACGTGAGCAACCCGTCTGTCATCTAGTAGCCGTGCCAAGAGAAATCTGAATCATTCCCTTCCGAATCTTGCAGAGACGGAGAGTGTGAGTAGGAGCTGTCCATAAGCTTGGAGCAGGAGCAACTTTTGCTAGGTATTCTGATTAATTATATTGTCATTTTGCCTCCACGTCCCCCCGATTGCCCGCGAGCTTCTCCTCTTGTCCATACGGTAATCTCTCTACTGTGCGACAGAGAGTCGCGTGGTTATGACGCAATCGTTAGCCTACTTTTACAAAAACTGCTTCTACGGGGCCTTAACATAAGCTACAAGGTAATGGAGTATTTTATACATTGTCGTGTTTCTTTAGAAATAAATAATGGACAAATGGAGTCTTTAAACGCCTCAGATGTAAAGTTATTCGCTGTCAAAGTGACGCCAAAATGAATGGGAGTCAATGGGATGCTAACTGCAGGTGAAGTTCTGCTACAAGATGGCGGAACGCGGCCGACTTCAACTTCCGGTCGACTTCCTTCCCCCCTGATCCTAACCAAGGGGTTTACAGTGTGCAGCATATGCACGCAAAAAAAAAATGATGAAATCGTGTTTCATAATCTGCTACTGGGCCGGCCCTCTGTCAAATTTTAAAACCCCGTGTGGCCCTTGAGCCGAAAAGTTTGCCCACCCCTGGTTTAGAATGTGAGGCATCATTATTTTCATTTAGTGTGAATATCAAGCGATTCAATTTAAAATGCTGTAGATCACGGAGAATTAAAAACAGTTCAAGTGTTAAGAATAAAAAAAAAAAAAAAATAAAAAAAAGATGCAGCAGTTGAACAGAGAAATGTCAAAGACCTCACTGTGGTTAAGTTTGTGCATGTGCAAAGAAGCCTAAAGCATTTTGTGAAGTGTCTGTTAGTTTCAGTCTAACACTATAGGCTATAGGCCAGTGGTGAAATGACTGATGGCATTAAAGTAACAAATCACATTTCACTCATATTTCGTTCATAATAATGCTAATCAGAAAAGCCATTTTCCCTCATGGGAAACTTGAAGCTAAACACTGCACTGCACCTGTTTGTGTTTGTATTTTACTTTCTGATGTTCATTTTTCTACTTGGGTTTCCACCTTAACCAATAACCTCATTTGCAGTTGTGGTCATGTTTTCTTCCTCTCTATAACCTTTCAAATGCAACAAAACACGCATGTTTCTTGTGTTTACTAACAATGTTAGTAGAGTTTTAAATGTACAGCTTTATTGTATTAAAAGTGCAAAAGTATGTAAGTGTGTTGTTTTACTCCTCATCCAACATGATTGCATTTGAATGTATTTTACTTAGTATCTCTTGTCTCTGAATATGTTGTTGTGCACAATATTGTAAACCTTAACATTGTAAAAACAAAAAAGCAACAATACAACAAAAAATATTAAACAATTTTCAAAATGAAGTCAAATCAATTCAGGTGGATTTATTATACCCCAAATGTTTTTCAGTACAACACCAACTAATTAATTCAAGAATTTTTTTGAATGACATTATAAAACACTAATACGGCACAAAATTCTGCTCTGCACAAAGAGAAATTTCCAACTCTCTTCCTCTCCCTTTCACTTTCATTTGCATTTACAATAAAAACATGAATACAATATGTTGTTGTAAAATGTATTGTAAAAATTACATCAATTGCTAACAGTGTACATGCAAAGCCAACTGAAGGTATTACTTCCGTTAAGAGACCTCCTAACATATCAAATCAACTTTCAATCAATTTAAATGAATTCCTAGCATTTTAAATTACATGAATTTATTCAAATCAGCTACAGTTGATTCCATTTAATATATTTTATTAATTGTATGCAATAAATGTGCAGGAGAATATCACGCCAGTTTAACACAAGCTTACATATCAGATTTTCATAAAAGTACAATAACATGGAAAAGCAATGCAATGTAAAAGGCAATGCAACATTATTTTATATATTGTACTGTATATATATATATATATATAAATAACTGAAAAAACTTTAATAAGGATATATATGATGTACACCAGCAGTTTTTAATAATAGTAGGCCCATTCTCTGTTTGCCCACACTGATGGTGTTTGACCAGTAATATATAGCTCCACATGGGTCTGTGGTCAGAAGCATCATCCTGTTTATCTTCTGCTTTGTAGCTGGTTTTCACAGTAAATGACATGTTTGACCACAACATCTCTTGTGCATGAAAAACAAGTTACATTCCTATCAAGATGAACTGAATTCTTTTAAATGCATTTGGACCTGGTATAAATAAAAAGGTGACTAAACCGCTGAGCAGTTCAGCATGCATTAATATAGAAACCCATATATTTTCTCTTGGTTGCTTCTGTTTCAGTTACATTTTTGTAGGGATGTGGGTTATTTTGTTTTGAGATTGTCACCAATAAACATCTAGTTAATGCACATGCACAAACATTTGTGTATGGTTTAGGAACTTCCATTAACTTGTTATTTTTTTTCAATACTGAGCTAACCCTTACTCTTAAACGTTCTTACACGAACACTTCAGATTTGTATTATAACATAATTTAGCAAGATTATTTAGCCATTTTGTTTGCGGACCATCATCTGGTCCTGCAACTGATGGAGAGTTGTTGCTACATTTTGGACATTTGGTCCCCCACAATGTTGGAAAATCTTGACACACACAGAAGTTCCACATAGGCAAAACTTTTAAAAAGTACTTAAGTATCAAAAACAAATGCATTCATATTATAAAAAGTGACCGTTCCAAGTTTTAACTTTTACAAAAGGTTTTTTTAGTTGTAACTAAAATCACTCAAGTACAGTAGGTCTGAAATTGGAAACAAGTGACAGTACAGTGCAATAAAAGCGGAGTCACAAATGGATAAGCTGAATAAAACAAATAAAACTAAACTGATTTTACAAAAGATCTTGGACACCTTTCTGTGTTGTGTTTGCATGTTCTCCCTGAGTTGGGATGGGTTTCCTTGACTTAGAGATCAAGTTAATTGGAGAAGCTAAAAAATTTTATAGGTGTAAGTGAGAGTATGATTATGTAATTGAGTTTTAACACTGTGGATAGACTGGCTTCCTCTCCAGGGTTTTTCCCTGTCTTCAGCCTCACACTAGCTTGATTCGATTTAGCATTCCCTTCTGACCCTACAAAATTGATAAACTCAGATCGTACTAAAAACAAGATCTAGGCTATACTTTTAAATTAGCATACCATACATTTTCTGATTGAGATCATTCAGGTCAGTTCTGTTCATCCTGTGTTGAAGCAAGTGTTTCTGTGGTGGGGAATGTTAATTTTGTGGCACAGACTCATCATCTGAACACAAGCAGAGCAAAAAAGCTAAAAGACACAAAGAAAGTGTGCCTCTATCTTTACTCACAGCACTCATTTAAACAGATTAAAAGCAGCAAACAAAGTCCCAAATATATATAAAAAAAAAAATCTGGCCCAGCTCGGTCCACACAACCCCTTTTTACTTGGCCCACATGTCGCAAAGAATGGCAGCCCTGTAGTGGCTCAGATCTTGATTAAAGACAGTGGCCACAAATGAGCCATAACTGGCCCCAGTCTGAGCCAATAACTAACCCATAACTGGCTCTGCACTGGGCCTGAATAGGTTTCAGTATTGGTACCGATTCTCAGCCTTAAGTAAACTTAGACCTGAGACTTATCTAGCCCAGTCCCAAAACAGAACCTTTATATTTGATATTGTTACATTGTATATTTCATTACTATATATATATATATATATATATATATATATATATATATATATATATATATATATATATATATATATATATAGTGGAACTTACATGGTAACTAGATGTGTACATAGTATGTAACTACAGTGTAAGTACACATTGGTATACTGTAGTATCTACAGCTGTAATATTTGTGTAACTATATGTAACAACCCACAGAATGGTATGTGTAAGTACAAATGTGTAACAGGACATTGGTAACAACACTTTTTTTACCTGAGTAAGATGTGTTACGTACCTGTGGTTGTGCGTGGCTGTGTTTTTCTCTTGTTTCTCTCTCTCTGACATTTTCTTAGGCTCGCTCCACCTCTGGTCTGCTGTTGGCTTGGAGGGCTGTCAGTTTCCATCAATGGCGTAACATCACCTCCCCCGCAGCCAAACAAGTTTCCCGCCAGCAGTTAAAAGGACGCTGAAAAGAACGCGAAGAAGCAACTTGTTTTCCTGCCTCTCTGCTTTGTTGTTGCTTTGTACGTTCATTCTTTTCTTCTGTAATGGTCGTAACCCTCATTTTTGACACTCAGAATGAGTTTTGTTTTGTTCTTTTCATTTCTTTGGCTTCACTAATTGCGTCCCCTTTTTCTCTTGGGTTATTTCTATATCTTTTTGATCTGTAAATATTTAGCTTATTTTTCCTTGCTTATATTCACCATTATTATTATTACTAGTATCCATCTTTTAGTATAATTATTTCACTTATGTATAAGAAATTATCTTTCTTCCGCATTACTTCCTTATGTGTTGACCCCAATCACACCAAATTTTATCATGACCTCAATGTTACCTCTTCTGACCCTAGATCATAAGAGTTTGTAACATTTAATGGGGGCTCGTCCAGGATTGTTAAATCCCAAATACATTTATAGTTGTGATAATTTGTGTGTGTGCTGGTGGCAACTGACGTCACGTTATTTTGGTGGCATACTCAAGCGGAGTGGTATTCTTGTGCTCAGGGTTCGAAATGACTTAGGACTCTTGGGGGGTCCCCTAAAATTTAATTATTAAAAATTCTGAAGACTACCTTGCTACACTATATAGGCTACTGTAGGCAAAATTATATGGACAAATGGTGAAGGTGGGATAATGGTCTTGGGATGTTTTTCATGGTTTGTGCTAGGCCCAGTATTGTAGTGGTGTCTGGAGAAGTGGCTATAATCTAACAGGTAAACCTCTAACTCTGGAGCAACAAAGTTACAAGTTATTTTTCCTCTTTTTCTCTCCATGATGCAGGATTCTAAATTAAGAAAAATAATATTAGCTTCCTAGATAGCTTACCAAGCTCTCATGTATATAGGCTACTCATTCATGCTCAAATCACATTCACTTTAATCAACTCACAGAGTTAGTCCTGGTTATCTTTCGTAATCACTGACTGGACAAGTAGGTTGTTATGCTAGCTTTGAATAACTAGTCTAGCTGCTAGGTCTGCTGTTGAAGCTTGTTTCCGCCACAGAATAAAACATTTTAAAAGATAATTGCGACTTTTTATCTCACAATTGCGAGTTTACATCTCGCAATTCTGACTTTATTTCTCAGAATTGCGAGATATAAAGTCATAATTGCGTGAAATAAAGTCCCAATTGCGTGTTATAAAGTCAGAATTCTGACTTTTTTCTCGCAATTGCGACTTTATATCACGCAATTCTGACTTTATAACACATAATTGCGAGTTTATATCTCGCAATTCTGACATATTTTCTCAGAATTGTGAGATAAACTCACAATTGTGAAATATAAAGTCCAATTCTAAGGGAAAAAAAAGACAGACTTTTTTTTTTTTAACTCCAGAATAGTTTATATCTCACAATTCTTTATAACATGCAATTGTCAATCTGAGATAAAAAGTCAGAATTGTTAGATTATAAAGTCTCACTTTTTTATTTTTTTATTTTTCACTCTGTGGCGGAAACAAGCTTCCATAGTCTGTTGTTAGCTGGTAGATCATTTGGCTTCACACACACATACAGCTAGCAAGAAACGTTGACAAACGTACTCTTCTAATCATTACACTGGGTATCTAGTTAATGCAACTTTTGATATAGGAACTCAAACTCCTAATATTTTACTATAAGAAATTATGGAGATATAAACATAATCGAAGCACTTACAGGATTTTCATTCGGGATTTCACTCTTTGTGAGGTTTCGTTTTGCCGCGTTCAGCTATAGTACGTGTTTGCGGGAGCACCACAACAACAATCCGTGACGCTGTATAGGAACTCACTCGGCTATAGCTGCCCTGAATGCTGCCTCGAATGCTGCCTCGCGCTAGGAAATAAATTAATTACTGTTATAAATATAAAACGTCACTAAAGACCTATCATTTTCACAATCTTTTTTAATGTTAAAATATATTTGTCGGGGACCCCCCAAAATCCAAAAATAAATTCTTATGGGGGGTCCCTAATGACTTATGGAGGGTCCGGGACCCCCTCAGACCCCCCTCATTTCGAACCCTGCTTGTGCTCGTTTACTGGTTATACATTATGGAAATGTTTAGCTTGCAGAAGTTTATTACCAGTCCGTCTTTAGAGCAGATTAGTCTGTGCAGGAAACAAGATTTATTGCTGATAGCTGACCACTATCAGATAGTTGTGAGCAGACAGGCTCTTAAGAGTGACATAAAGAGTAGGCTGATACAGCGTTTAAGAGAGATCAGTGTTCTTCCTATGTCAAATACCGTGGTTGGTGATGAGGCTAGCGGAAATTTCATTGTTGGCGACGTTGCAGTGGCACTCGGCCACTCAGCATCTCAGCCTTGTGGATGATGAGAATAAGTGGAGCGGTAGAGCTGATGCTGAGGCGGAGGTGATGGCCGATGCTAAGGCCGGCTTGCCACTGTTTGATCCATTCTCTCCAAGTTCTTGTGATTCCATAGACGGCGCGCGACTAAAGTCCGCTTGGCCCATTTGGCTCGTTTGGCCCGTTTGCAATATGAGGCACAGGAGAAAGCCCAAGCACGTCAGGCTGAGCTGAATCTTCGTTTGGAGGTACGCAGGCTCGAAATTGAGGCTGAGACTCAGGTGAGGCTGTGACAGCTCGATCTGGACGCAATGAAGGTTGCTGCTGGTTCGGCTGTGCAGTCCAGGTCAGGTCTCTGAGAAAAAAGCGCAGAAAGAGGATAAGCCTCTCGTTACTTCTTTTAATTCTGCTATCTCTCTTGATTTGGCTAAGGACAAGAAAGTTGCTTATTTTGTTGAAAATTATTTGTTGAGAAAGTGGTGTTCTAACACTAACGATTCAGATTGGGATGTTGTATATCAAGTTGTTGTTCCTTCTCCTTATCGCCAGCATGTTTTATGTTTAGTGCATGATCATCAGCTTGCTGGTCATCTAGGAGTTACAAATACGTACAAAAGAATATTACAACATTTCTTTTGTCCAGGGTAAAAAAAAAAAAAAAAGTACCTGTCATACCTGTCATACTGTTGGGAAGCTGAATCAGGTGATTCGTCCTGCTCCACTGTCTCCCATACCAGTTATTGGGGAGCCGTTCGAGCATGTGATCGTAGACTGCGTTGGGCCATTACCTAAAACTAAATCTGGTAACCAGTTCTTGTTAACCATAATGTGCATGGCTACTAGATTTCCAGAAGCAATTCCATTAAGAAAAATCACGGTGCCCATTATCATCAAAGCATTGGTGAAGTTCTTTTCCACTTTCGGACTCCCTAAAATAATACAAAGTGATCAGGGCACAAATTTTTTGTAAAGATTTTTTAAACAAGTACTGGAGTCTTTGGCAATTTCTCACCGAGTTTCAAGAGCGTACCATCCGCAAAGCCAAGGGCGCACTTGAACGCTTTCACCAGACACTTAAGTCAATACTTAAGAAATGTTGTCTGGACACTGCTAGAGACTGGGATGAGGGAGTTCCCTTGGTGTTATTTGCAGTAAGAGAGACTATACAGGAATCTCTTGGTTTTAGCCCAGATGAAGTCGTATTCGAACATCAGGTAAGAGGACCCTTAAAAGCTATTAAAGAACAAATTTTAACCACTGATTCGAGTCCGAACGCTGATGTACTGGATTATGTAAGTACATTTCGAGATTGTTTACATACTGCTTGGTCACTAGCTAAAGAAACTCTAACAAATGCTCAGAAAGGCATGAAAGCGCAAGTTCGATCAGAAAGCAGTTGCACGTTCTTTTACGTCTGGGGATGAAGTGCTGGTGAATTTACCCATTCCTGGATCATCTTTGTCGGCCCGTTTCTTTGGTCCTTATGTGGTGAAACAGAAAATGAGTGAAACTGATTATATGCTTTACACACCTGATAGAAAACATCAAACCCGAGTTTGTCATATAAACATGTTAAAAGCTTACCATGCCAGAGAGAAGCCTGAGGTAAAAGTTTCAGGAAAGACTGCAGGGCCCGCTGTCTCTTCTGTCGCAATAGCCGTGGAGCTGATACCATCTTCTGGTATCTCGGAGGCTGACGAGGATGGTGTTGTGCTTCGCAATGCTCCTCAGCAGTGCGCAAGGTTAGCCAACTCAGAGATTATATAAGATCTTCACTCTTATCTTAATCATTTAACTATGGACCAGGAAATGGATATTGTTAAAGTAATATCTGATTATAACTGTCTGTTTAGTGATGTTCCTAAACAAACAAATGTCTTGCAGCATGATAATATTGTAAATGGTGCTCGTCCTATTAAGCAGCATGCTTATTGTGTAAATGCAGTTAAGAAATCTAAACCTAAAACCTAAAACCTAAAAACCTCTAAACCTAAAACCTCTGTGTAACACTATAACAACAGTGTACTTACATGGTAACTCCACAGGAACTGTCCACTTAAAATAAAGTGTAAAACAGTCACAACTTACTGTGCAATATGTAAAACCTAAACCTCTGTGTAACACTATAATAACAGTGTACTTACATGGTAACTCCTCAAGAACTGTACACTTAATATAATCGTCAAGGTAATTGTTGTGTACCATCAGTGTCGTTACATGTTAATTCTACAGGAACTGTCCTCTTAAAAGTTATTTAACAACTGCATGGGTGAAATGCCCAAGTATTAAACCTTGATCACTTCTCAGTAAATAAAGTAGGGGAGAGCGGGGTATGTTGTCACACTTTTCACACTGTCTAACATTTTCTGAGCACCATACATCAAAATGGTATAAATCTCATACCAAATGAAAGAAGGAAGTCTTGGGCACATATGTTGTATTCATAACATCTTCATATCTTATCTCATTACGGAGTTGTAGACTGTTGAATAGCGAGTGTGCACTTGTGATAAATTTGTCCCATCGGCGGGTAAGTTGTCACACTAGGGCGGGTAAGTTGTCACACTAGATTATCTAAAAATAAGAACACAACTACTTAATTGTGAATATTGATTTTGTTTTTTAAACTCAAAACAGAACTGGAAATATAAACATCCGTGCCTGGAGAATCTGGAAAAACAATTATTTCAATCCAAATAATGCACATTTCAATTAAGTGGCAAAACCACTTTACTTTGAACTTTAAACTCAAACGTTCTATGGCTTGCACATAGATCCTGATAACTGAATGGAATGCTGCAGATAACCTGCTTAACTTAACCTCTGAACAAAACAGATGCCCTGTATCTGACTAATCGGACTCATCTCCAGAGTCACAATTCTGACACACATAAATTGCCTGGCCTGAGGTGCAAGCATCATGGGCCCAATGGTTGCATTTTACAAATTTTACGCATATGCTACTCTGAACAATGCCTGAACTTCGTATTTTGAGCACTTCTTGTGTTTTTTTTTTTTTTTTGCCTCTTCACAATGACTCGCTTAAATTAGTCCTAATTTGTAAGTCGCTTTGGACAAAAGCGTCTGCTAAATGACTAAATGTAAATGTAGCTGCCTTGTTTTTCATAGGTCCAGATTTCTGCTTCCCTTTCTTTTGAAACAGCTTTTTGCTAGATTGAGACTTATTCTTTTCTATTTCTAGTTGCTGCTTCACTGGCGTGTCAGTAAGTATTGCTGATTTGCGTCGTTTTCTTCCTTTGCTGGCTGGTTTTCGGGGGCCATCTTTTGGATATGGCCGGATGTCCACTGGAGTTGGTAGCCCACTGTCAGCAATAGCATTGCTGGGTAAGAGTGAGCTGGTGATAGCAGAAGCAACTGGGCGTGCTAGGCAGGACAGGGTTGGTGCTGGGGCTGTGTTTATTTGTACAGGGGCAAGTTGTCACATGTGACGACTTGCCCCAAAGTCATTGAGACAACTTTCCCCATATTGACATGTGAGCTAATGTTGGCTAAATCTCAAGTTTAGCTCAACATATCACTTTAGCTAAAGTACCAAAAGACACGTTACTGTCTCCTCTATTTTGTGCAAAATAATAATTTTAAACATTCATACCTAACAAAGTTGTATTGCATAAAATGTAAAGTGATTTTTTTTTACTTTTTAAGCAGAAAAATAAGAAAATTGTGCTAACCTCAGATTACAGTGATCTTGACCATATGTGAACAGGAAGTTGACTATAGAAGAAGAAGTCACATAAAGTGGCTATTTGATTTTTGAGATAGAGCCTCTAGTGTTGGAGTAATGGACAGTGTGACAACTTACCCGTGTGACAACTTACCCCGCTCTCCCCTATAGAGGACTGCAAAAAGAGAAAAAAAAAGCAGTAAAGCTAAACAATGTTTATTAATACACATTATACTCAACAGTGTAACATATTCTGAAGTAAAACTTCAGTGTACCTGCAGCTGGGTTAACACTAGAACAGAACAAGTTCCTTTAAACTGCCTAAAATACAAATAGAAAAATAGAAAAAGTCACTGTGAAAGTAAATCTGCTTTTAACATACTGACATGGTTGGAAATTAAATACATTTATATCAAATAAGAAAAAAAAGCTGTTGTACCTCCAAAGGATTGTGTTATCTTAATTGACAGCCTATTATTACACTGTTGTTATAATGTTTATGTCACGGAAGCACTCGGACAAAGAGGATGAGAATTAACAGGAGGTTTATTGACAACAATGAGCAGAGATGAAGCAAGCAGGTAAGTGAGTAGTTCAAATGATAATTTGGAGAACGGGAACCGGGCGGTAAATGGTATGTCTTTGCTTACAGGACCGGAGGGTGGTGGATGGTTGAATGGACGATGGACCGGATGCACACACCTCGCTGGATAACAGGAGTGCAGATCTGATGATTTGGAACAGGGAAATGGAGGACTGAGAAGACGCTGGAGAAGGATCACAGGAGAAACACTGGAGGAGACGTTGGAGGAAACACTGGAGACAGTTCGCTGGAATAGTTTGACAATCGCTGGAGGAAACAAGGTAAGTGTCCACTTCGTTCAGGAACGAGACCAGACAATGAGCTTGGGTGAGGTGTGTGCTTATAGCTGTGGTGATGAGGGTGCAGGTGTGTGTGATTAGTACTCAGGAGAGGGAGTGCGCTGTGATTGGCTGGTGTAGGAGCTTGGCAGATCTGTAACAGTGCACTTCCTTCCACTTCAGGTGTAATCAGGGCAAGAGTCTAAGGGCCTAAAACGTTTTGAGCTTGTCCACTTTTGACCACTTCCAGAGGTAATCGAAAACGCATTCGACCGGATTGCTTTTGTATGTAAATGCTCAAAAGCCAACTGCTGCTCTGTGTGGGTGTGTGTTTTCTTTAGTTTTTTTTTACCTATTTTTTTACGATCAATAGTGAGGAAAGAGATAAATATCGCTGAATAAAAGTTTGAATTTGGATCTGTTGCTGTAATAACATAACGATTGATCATTTACTGAGTGAGTTCAACAGCAAACAGTACAATCAACCACATCACAGGTTGACTCCAAATGCACAAACAACAGGTTCTTCTTTGCTGCTTTTAAAGCTAAGTTGAACTGCATTAGACTGCCCCCATTAGATAGTCATAAATATTCACATATAACTTTTAAATCTCACACTACAACAGTTCCTCACACAAAGCATCACATCCTGAAGATTTGGATTACAACACAGGAATAAAATAAGGTGTATTTTAAGGCAGCATATAAATAAAATTATGCCCCATGGTAAACAAAATTAATAAAATATTGCATGATTATGGTTAAATTATCACAAACATTTTAATCAATTAAATATTTTAAACTGTAGTATTGTTTAAAATTAATTATTTGAAATGACAAGTCAGAGCTGAATGAAACGTTATCAAATCAGGCATTAAAGTGCACTTAATTGGACCAATCTAAGAGTTTGCTCTTAAGTAAGAGTCACTCTTAGCATCATGGGCCAACTTGAGTTACAAAAAGGCCCCGATCTTCTCGTTGAAAACTCTTAAAAACCTTATTACCTTTTGTTTTACTTATTTGGAAATGAGACATTTGTACCAGTCGCAGTGAGACATTTCAAATGATACCAAAATGTACAATACTCGATGATAATCATTCACATTAAAACTATATATTTTCTTGGGTGAAGGGGGAGTTCAAATGTTAATTTCCAGAGAGGTCCTTTGTCCTCTCAGGGTCTGGTCGCTCTTCAACCAGACTGTCCGACATTTTCTAATTTCATAATTCTTACACTATAACCTAAGGTCGCTTTACAGAAACAGAGAACCATTAAAAGAAGACATGGGACCAAAGTCAGGCAGAACTGATGGAGATGGGACCTGGGCAGTGAGAATCAGACAAGTGTGCTGGCTCAAAGGCCAGGGACAGGTAAAAATTGAGAACCAACAGGCAGGGCTAATGAAACCAGGCAAGAGGAGGGCTAAATTAGGGTGCATGGCAGGCCGGAAACAGTAACAGGAGTTATTGGAGATCAGGCAGAAAAAGCCAGGCAGAGAGGGAAGTCATGGCAGGCAGAGAATACTCAAGCCAAAACAAAAAACAAGACTAGCCTAACAGGTAGTTATGGTGCTTTCGAAAAATCAGCTTGCCAAAGGTTTTCACTTCGAACTGAAATACTACAATCAAATTGAACAAGTTATGCGATTTCATTAAACATGACTTTGCTACATCATGCTGTTTCAAACTTTGGTTTAGGAACATTTAAAAATTCTAGTAGTTTACTAATAGGGGGTGTTGATCTGGTGAATCCTGGAGCCAGTGTTATTTAGATCATCATCAGCACATTAGGAGAGAGCTTCATGAACTGGGCTGTGTTCCGATTCCCTAGTGTTCACTGTTCCCTATTCCATGAGCATGTTCACTTTACTTGGCAAAATGTGTTCATTGGGAACACCCTGCACAGCATCATCACACACAGATGAAACTACAGTAGTGCATATTAGAGAAGTTAATCTGTCAATAAATTCAATACAAATAACCATATTTTTACTTAATATACATGTGTATAATACATCCAAGTGCATTTATGTAAGAATTAAGTTATTATTATTTTACTAAATATAAATGGTCATATTTAAAGTGCTAAACTTTGTGATAAATGTCTGTTGTGATGTTTAATATGTCAATTAAATGTAACATGTATATTTTATCTGATTAAATACACATCTAATAACTAAATTATTGTGTACGTTTCTTACATATATTGTCCCTTGCTCAAGGAATAGGGATCAGCAAACACTGCTTAGGGACTCTATCAATCAGAATGCATCACAGTTGATGGAGTTCTCTCCTAAAAGAGAGGGGGTCGCCAGGACCAGAATTGAGAACCACTGGTCTAATATATGGTTTTAATTGATCTTGGGTCAGTTTTATAGCATAGGTTCCGTTTTAATTTCAAACACAGCATGTATAATGAAAAACAGAAAATGATAGTTGTTTCCAATTGGCCAATGTTAGCCGATCCCTACCTAAAACACATAAAACAAGCACTACAAATTAATAAAATAACACAAATTACAGACACTTCATATATAATGGTATTAAATAAGTTGCAGATTACATTTAATAGATTATACTTTCATGAAAATATTTACATTTGGTTTGT
The DNA here is from genome assembly GCF_951802725.1 of Rutilus rutilus. Lineage (NCBI taxonomy): Eukaryota > Metazoa > Chordata > Actinopteri > Cypriniformes > Leuciscidae > Rutilus > Rutilus rutilus. The sequence goes on along the minus strand of NC_140217.1, from coordinate 20,950,159 downwards.
AAAAAGCATTATTATACATGCATGGAATTTTCAACATATTGGCCAGAAGGTGTCACCAGTGTTCAGCTTGCTGTATTTTTGCATTGTTAAGAGAAAGTACACTACACATCTTTTTCTGACAAAAGTGTCTTGAACTAAAGTCCCTTTGAGACAAGTCATTTCTCTCATCTTTGAAATTCCTCTTGGGCGGCTGTTTCAGTCATGCAAGTTCAGCTCCTATCTCTTTGAATGGGGAAACATCAAATTCTCCAAAGCTACCTAGCCAACACTTTACAAGTGAGCCCCATGTGGGTTTTTGAAGGGCTGTCACTTGGGCCCTACTTGGGCAACCCAAATGGGGCCCAGAGAAATTTGTCCATCGGCCCCATGGCAAAGCCGAAAAAGCATTGTAAATCTTTGAGGGTGGTGGGTTTGAACCAGAAAGTAATGGTGGTCACCTTTTCTGGGTTCATCTGTATTTTAATGTTCATTTATGCTGCCCATCAAAGCCATTGGTTAATGAACTTCTTTATATTATTGAGTCTTTTAATTTAACACAACATGTTACTGGTTCTACTAAGAAAGGTCATACACTAGATCTTGTGTTATCATTTGGTTTTTCTATATCTAATTTGGTGGTTTCAGACGTAGGCATTTCCGACCATTATTCAGTGGTATTCGATGCTGTTTGTTCTTATATCCATCCAACTTCTTCTCAGCCTTTACATTATGCTAGGTCCATTAATTCTTCAACTGCAAACTTTTTTTCAGAATTTTATTTATCACATGTTACAGCCAAAGTCTTAAGTGAAGAGGACACTGAAGTGCTGGTTGAGGCTTTTACTAAGTCATGTACTCTTGCCTTAGATTGTGTTGCCCCTCTTAAATTAAAGAAACATAAGGGAACATCTCAACCTTGACTAAGCAATGTTAACCGCTCTCTTAGACAAGAGTGCAGAAAAGCTGAACGGAAGTGGAAGAGAGATAAACTTCAGATTTCGTCTGAGATGTTAAAAGAGTCCCTGGCTAACTATCAGAAGGTAGTAAAGGAGGAAAAAATGAATTATCTCAGATAATGCAAATCGGCCAAAAGTAATGTTTGAAATAACTGATTCTATTTTAAACCCCTCAAGGAATGTTATGAGAGATGCCACACAAGAGACTTGTGAAGAGTTTTTATTATTTTTGACTCAAAAAATTGAGAAGATCAGAAGTGAAATTGTACCTTTACATTCCCATTCATCAATTAATCCTGCGCCGTCTAACTTTTTCACTGACTTTGAACCAGTTTCATCAGCACAGCTGGCAGATATTGTCTTAAAAATGAATGGAGGTAGCTGCAGACTGGATATTCTCCCTACTCATCTTTTTAAAGATGTTTTTCATACCGTGAGTTCTAGCCTAACAGCTATAATTAACAGCTCCTTGATGAATGGAGTAGTACCAAATAGTTTCAAACATGCAATTCTTCATCCCTTGTTAAAAAAAAACTAATTTAGATCATACAGTATATAACAACTATAGACCTATTTCTAAACTGCCTTTCATCTCCAAGATTCTAGAGAAAGTGGTCTATTCACAGCTATTCTCATTTGATTACTTTTGATATTTTAGACACATTCTAGTCGGGCTTTAGGCCCTGTCATAGCACAGAATCTGCATTGCTCAAGGTCACTAATGATATATTATTATCGTTGGACTCAGGATCACATGTTGTTCTAGTTTTATTAGATCTAAGCGCTGCCTTCGATACGATTGACCATGAGATTCTTCTCAACCGTCTGGAGTGTTGGATTGGTGTCCAGGGTACAGCCCTGGTTCACTCTTTTATCTCATCAAAGATTGATTATTGTAATTCTCTACAGTATATATTGGTCTCCCCCAGACTATGCTAGTCCGCTTACAGTTAGTGCAAAATGCAGCAGCAAGGCTTTTAATGGGGGTGAGAAAGAGAGAACATATTACCCCTGTACTGCAATCCTTACATTGGCTTCCTGTTAAATTCAGGATTGATTTTAAAGTTATCTTGTTTTTCTACAAGGCCCTATCAAGCCTTGCCCCCCAGTACATCAGTGATCTTATTATTCCCTACTCTCCTTCTAGAGTTCTCAGGTCCTCTGACCAACGGCTTTTAAAGGTCCCTCGTTGTCATTTAAAATCAAAAGGAGATCGTGCTTTTTCTGTGGTAGGTCCCAAACTCTGGAATAGTCTCCCATTCCACGTGAGGTCAGCTCCATCAATTGCCACTTTTAAGTCTTATTTAAAAACGTATTTATTTTCTTTAGCTTTCGAATAAGTTATGTTTGCTTTGTTATTATGATTTTAATGTTTTAATTTTTGTAAAGCACTTTGGGGCAATGTCTGTTGTTTGAAAATATGCTATATAAATAAAGTTGCTTGCTTGCTCCTTGAGGTGAGATGATGTATCCTAAGAAGGATTGATGTAAATAACATTTATCTGCTTTGAGATAAATGTGCTGGCTATGGGAGTAATCAGAGTACCTATCTTACCTGTTTGACATGCTCAGTGAGTGAAGATAAGTAAATCTATATATCAATGTATACAATGAAAAAATAGTGCAGAAAATCTGTTATTGTACCTCATTCATAAGGATTAAAAGGTCTATGGGACATTAACCAGTCCATAGGGCATGACTTGATACTCATAAGCCGCTTTCCGACCAAGTAGTTAGGAACTTAGTTCTAGGAACTGTCCACTTCTAAACAGTTCTAAGAACTACTCTCCCCAAACTCAGTTTTGCTGTTTGCGTTCACACTGGCCAAGTGGCCATAGGAACTGGTAGGAGGGGTAAGGGCGTGACGCAAGCACGGCAAGCACTTTTATTTTGATGGCGCGACAGACCTTTATTTTGGCGGCGCTGAGAACGCCAGAGCAAACAATGCTCGCATCTGTGTTTATTAGTTAGCGATCTGTCTAACAGTACTGTTTAATATGTTATTAGATAGAACTGTTATAGAAAGTAGACAGTATATGAAAAAAATTAGCCTATGCCGTGTGGTTGATGTGTGCTCCAGTGTTGCTAGCTGGGCAGATAAACATAATCATGTTTGGCTTGGTCCCCTCAAAGTTGCGTTGGATTTTCTCTTCAGCATAAAGGTTTAGAGACCCATCTATCACTGTTTTCTGGAGTAAATATATAGGCTATAATCTGTGTGTTTACATTCTAGCTGTTTTAAAAATGGCGGGTGCTGGTGTTCCGCGTGCGTTCGGTCAATCAGCGTACACTAACGTCACGGGTAATTCCTATAGTGCTGGTTTAGACCCTACTCTGAAGTAGGACCTAAATTAGTTCCTCCAAATGGAGTTCCTAGAACTAAAATCGTTCCTAGTTCCTGCGGTGCGAACACGCCGACATCCGGGTACTTTAGCCAATAGTTCTAGGAACTGTGAAAAGGTTCCTCCGGTCGGAAAGCGGCTATAGTGACCTCTTGCGGTAGTGAAAGTGGTCCTCCCCTCTGCCGAAGAACATTAAGACTTGTAACACCTTCAGTTTAATCACTTAGAAATAATGTACAGGGATGAAATTGATGATGCAATTTCTCTTTTACACTGATAAAAAAAAATCCCACCAAGTTACATACTTTCAAGAAAAACTTCTCCCTAGGTCTCCCCTTGACCTTTATTGTCAATGGTCTGCATGTATAGATTTGGTGTTAGACAGTTCAATTTGTTTCTATGAGTAGAGGTATTTATTTTTGTGGTTTGCAACTGGTGGAGTGTGTTGTTAGAAACATAATGAATGAGTCTTTCTGAAGTGCTGAATTGCTAAAAATAAATAAAAATAAACTGTCAGTCAAGAGGTTTCATTAGGAATATGTGTTCTGAAATCTGAAAACACAAATGAGTTTGAAATTGCCTAATGAATTATCAGTGTACACTGCAGAGTTAACATCTATAATAATAGGACTACAATTGGTTGAACAAGTCAGACCAAACAAAATACTAATATGCTAGGATTCTTCCTAAGCTTTAATTACGTGAAAAATCAGACAGAGACAATTTATTAATGGAAGTATATTCATCCTTATACAGACTGAAAGAGGCTGGAATAGTGGCATATTTTTGTTGGGTACAAGCGCATGTAAACTAGCAAAAAAAAAAAAAAAAAAAAACATGCACTACACAAGTGGGAGGTAGATGTTTAAGTACCTATGTGAAAGAAGAAGGCAAAATCGATTTTAAAGAAAATGTTAATGAATAAATGGAAAATAAGATGGGATAAGTAACATGGTAAGATGGTGTTATAGTAGGTAGATTACACAGACAGTACTAAGGATAAATTGCCAGGGAGGAAATAGAAAAAAAGAGGTATTACTGACTGGGACAAACAGGATTGAAATCAATTTATGGGTTTGCACGAAAATGGGTTAAGGGATTTGTGTGGTGTATCTGAAATGGTATCATGTACTTTTTATGTGTAGTAAATATAAGGTGTATGTTACTTAATCGTTTTAAGAATAGGGAGGATTGAGTGAGGAATGAGGATGTTTTAGAAAAAGTTCCATTGGACAGACAGGAGTGCAGGGCATTATTTAAAAAAAAAAAAACTATGATATAGGATTAGGGTCTAGTATATAGTATGTATGGATGGGAATGCTTTACCTAATCTGGAGCATAAAGAGCTAAAAATGAATGTTAAAGGAGCAGAACACGCAGCGCTAGCAGGAAAATGCACTCTGATTGTGTCCACGGATTTGGACGGATTATAAAAGATCCATACAGTTTAAACTTCAAGCACATCAACCGCACCACAATAGTGAGTGTACAACTGATGTACAGACAGCTATAGAATACACATAATGCACTGTGAGAGTCGTGCTGAATGAATTCCTGCATCTCGCCAGGAGATGACGCCTGCAGCTGAATATTCCATCCATCCATTTTCCAAACCGCTGGTCCAATGAGGGTACAGCGTAAGGTATAATTGTTTTTTTTAATTGATTATTAAATTGTTCAATTAATGTTTAGACATAGTTTCCATGATCGAGTTCAAGATAAATATTGTAATATATAAATATGGATGACTTTACAGTCGTTAGGCCCAAACTCAAGACAAGATGCACTCACAGAGAGTGCTTGTGAGTCATCCACTCTTTAGCGAAAGGGTCCACACTTCAGCCGATTGTAGCATCTCTTTTCGAGGGCCAACAACATTACTGGGTCCTCCAGAAAGGGGGCACAGGAAGGATTGCGCGTCTGTCCTCCCTGATCCATCTGATGAACTGTCCGTCTGATGTCTGTCTGATGAGGTTGCAGCGTGACCGGGGGAAAGGTGTTTAGTGGAAGGCTGGGCCATTTGTGGGCCAGTGCGTCCCTGTCCTTTGAGAAATATATTGAGCAGTGAGAGTTGTCTTCTAAGGCAAAGAGGTCAACATCTGCCTTTCTGAAGACATTCCAGATCATGTTAACCATCTGGGGATGGAGTGTCTGAGGACACGTTGCCCCAAGACAGCATGTCTGCCCCTTGGTTCAGTCTGCCCGGCACTTGCGCTGCTCTCAGTGAGCGCAGATTGCCCATGTGAGGAGGCGTCTCACTAGCCTGGACAGATGCCTCGATCTGAGTACTCCTTGGTGGTTTTTGTAGGACACCATTGCCATGTTTTCCGAAAGGACTAAGACGTGGTGTCCTTTCAGGTCTGGCAGGAAGATTGCCACCGTTTTCAGACAGTTGATGTGCAGCCATTTTTCTGTGCTCGACCAGAAGCTGGAAGTCGGCCAGTGCTCGCACAGAGCTCCCTGACCCGTGTTGGAGGCATCTGTCAAGACAACCTTCCTTCTGGAGACCCACCCTGATACGAAGGACTGGATCCCACGGTTTCAACCAGTACTGCAGGGGCTGCATGAAGTACTGTATGCATGAAGTAGCAGGCCCAGTGGAAGTACTGATGATGTGGACGCCATAAGGCCCAGCATCCTCTAAAATGTGCTGAGGGGGAGTGAAGCTCTGACTCTGAAAGACGCTGCGAGCCACTTGATAGCCACAGCACGCTCCGGTGTGAGCGTGGCCTGCATTTGGCCCGAATCGAGAACTGCTCTTAGGATGCCGATTCGCTGTCTGGAAGACAGCAAGCTCTTGGCTAAGATGATTCTGATTCCCAGGAAGTCTAAATGGCTGAGGAGCAAGAAGAGTGAGAGTCTAACTCGGTCTCGGACTGAGCCAATACGAGCCTGTCATCGAGGTAACTCAGGATGTAACTCACCCAGCACATCACCTGTTCCACCTGCTGCACTCAGGGAGACGATACCGGGCCTTCAGAGCCAGAACTACTAGACTGGCTCGCAGTTTTTATCCCAGTGTAGTGAGACTGTTGAACGAACATTCCTTCAATTTACAGCCAGCCCATCACATACACTACACTACTTTTTTTACACAACTGCAATAGTTGGAAATTGGAGTAGGCACTGCTGCAGTAATTATACCACATCTCACAATTGCCATATATATATATATTATTATATATATTTTTTCATATAGATAATATTTTTGATGTCTCTGTTGTCTGTTGTCTGGTACAAAGTTTGCGCTTATATTGTAGGATTCTCTGATGTTATTTCGTTCTTATTTATAACAACAACAACATAAACAACAATTCAATACTTGCGAGAGGATATGTCTTGAACGACCGCTTCATACAGGTGCGGTTCAGATGTCTGAGAATGAGGAAGTAGTGGCTGTCAAAGCCTGACTCGCTGTCTCTACAGCTCCTTTCGCTAGCAAATGCATAATTTAGGAACGTGTGCCACATTGCTCCGTACCGTAGTGCAATCCATGCCCCTGAAGTGTTGGGGTCTGCGAGCGAATCTAGTAACGTCGCTTGATTGTCCCCAAAATCCAGCTCAACACTCCGGGGATGGACTGCCATGCTCTGAGTCGAGTGGCAAATGGTTGAAGTATTACAGGCAGCGTCTTGCACCGAGGTGGGAGAACAGCACCTGATACAGTATTAAGAGGCAATGGGTAGCGTTTGGCCAGGCGGAGGCATAGCTTGACTTCTGGCTCCCCTTTCTATGGTGCTGAGGCTGGCCTGGGTTGCTGCTGAGCCGCGGACCACGATAGCTCTCACAGTGAGAGTGTCCGTTTTTGATGTACATGATGTTATAAACCGATCGGTCTGCGTAGCACTGCTTCAAGTAGAACACACCTAAAAGGTTGGCCACCTAAAAGGTTTAAATCCTTTGTAAAAGCTTTATGAGGCATAAATAGTCCAAATGTAATAGTTTCCAAATGTAATCACATGCATCTCTGATGATTACAGTGAGGCTAAAGGCAAATTTGACTTTGTTCTCTTTTAAACCACTAGACGGCATGAAAATTCAGCTCAGCACTGTAAGCCCGTCTATTGGTCCAATAGGGGTTTCCAATAATACGGGGAAGGTTTCTCTGCGCGTTACTGTCTTTCCTTTTACGCAACACAACAAGATTAAATGGAACACAATTCTCATATGTATTTTCTCGTTATTTCATCTGACTCCATAAATGAAAAGATTTTAATGATATCTGGGCATCATTAAAACATGAACGAATGTTTGATTATTCTCTTAAACTCTGTTTATATTTTACCTGCTTAGATCAGGAAACTATATCGCTTCGAGTTCCTTACCCAGGTCTCCGGCACAAGTGGTCAGCCCCAAAGATCAGAAGCTGAGGCAATGGCTAAATATCTAGGATTTTGCCGTAATTCCCACGTGCAACAATCAAAGATATATTCAATAGCCCCCTTGGATGCCCTTCAGGAACTTAATTTAATCGTTTTACTTTAGTCTAAAGTAACATTAAATTAGAACAGAAGTCATCGGAAGCGTCCAAGCTTGGTTGACCAACCAGTATCTTGCTGATCCTAGACGGACAAACACATCCTCTCATCCAAGTAGCCTGCACACTTCCTGATATCAGTTATTAGCCGTCGCTAATCTCTGATGCAACCTTGTGGTAATATACAAATCCGTTAATCTTATTTGGGAAAAACAAGTCTCAGAGTCGTTCAGAATAAAATCAAACGTTTACAATTTATTGACCAGGTAATGAAGCAATAATTCAAAATCCAATTCGCAAGAATAAAATCATCAGTTCATCATAACATAACAGCAATTCAGGAATCGAAGAATTTGTAGAAATTATTACCTGGCAACGAAAATTACACACAGCGGTTGTGTGGGCAGTCAACCTACAGACTCCTCGAACTTTTCTGCACCACTTCCTTATATACCCAGATAATTCAATATTCTTACCAAATGGTGGCGTCTGTTATTATAATTAGATTTTGGTTCCCTATTCAGGGATTCACACTGGGAGATTAGAATTTGTACTTGAATAGGTTATTGTTTTACATATAGCATATAGTCTGAATGGAGGATCTGGGAGAGGGAAAACACCTTTAAAGATGAACTGAACTGAAAATTTGAGTAAAGGTGATATAACAGATGTATTTTATTTATTCTCATTGGTACAATTATTAAAATGGCAGAATTTGTTAAAAGGGATAAAATGGTATGTTGAAAATGTTGTTGTTGTTACACGGGCGCCGCCATGTTGGATTTCAGCATTCCACTACGTCACTGGCATGGTAAGCTACTCTGTTGCTAACCAACACAAGCAGAGCAGCCATAGCATGTACATAGTCTGAGGCTAGCTGACATGGCTGAGGAAACAGAAACCTACAGGTCTAGGGGGGGTTCATACTGTATTGCCCCTGGCTGTAGTAATGAATGGTATAGTGCTAAGGCAGCTGGGGTTGCGATACATTTTCACAGGCTACCTTTGACAAGGAAACCAGGCTTTATAGCGTTCAACAAAACTGAGACTGACACACTCGGCATTCATTGAAATTGAGTCACAAAACCAAGCTAGATACCAAACGATCCAACCTAAATAAAGGGCTAGCAGCTAAACACGTTGGAAGCACTTTTGTCAAACTCCACAAGCTAGACACCACTCCGACCATATAAACTGTATAAATAAATCATGACTCCGACGATATCACAGATCGATAATAATGCGTTTACTAGCAGCTAACTAAACCGCAGCAGGTCTGTAAACGGAATCCAATGTCCCTCTCTAATCACCCTGAAGCTAGCTGATGTTCATCATGTCAGGAAACATTGTTGATGCAGGGAGTTCAACTCGCAGAACAAACGTTAGCTGCTAGGTCCATAGTAAGAGGTATCTGTGCAGTAACCGGCCGTGCAGTATTTCGATTTTAACATTTTGCTTGCAGCTAACTTAACAAACGATCCCATTGGATGAATTCGTCCAATCACATGCCATTTATCGTCCTCGACTTTCCGCACAGTACCTCAAACATGTTTTAGTATTTTTCTCTAAATGCACACTACATGCAGTCTCTATTTAGTAAAATGCATAATGTGCTTGTAAACAATAAATGAGAGACAGGCTACAGCCCTCCAACCTCCCACCACATTTACCTAACACCCTGAACCCTATTGCTCCATTAATAATTGACTATGTACATTGCAAATCTGTATCATACCTGCATTACTTTTATTTTGGGTAATTTACAACGTAACGGCGTTGCATGCTCGTAGTTTCTTTTGCACTTGGATCAGTGAGGCGATACAGCGCGCGCCGCTGCATTTGCGCGTGCAATTGAGTGTGCGCTACGAGAACAGGATAACGGCTGACAGGACAAGAAAGTCCTTTATTTCAGCGTACACTTATGTCACTTTCTGGTAGTTCCTATTGTGCTGGGTTTTCTGAAGTAGTCATGATTCGCCTCTCATACATAACATGCTCTAAACACGCACGCAGAGTGGAAAAGGAGGAGCGGGGCGCGGGGAGCAAGGATCACAAATTTGAACTATATCGATTTATGCAATATGGTCTAATTCCATATCGCATTTCAAAAATAAATGTTCCAGGTTGTCCTCTCTGCAACAGATTGATTCCGGTGCACTGTCCATGCTGTCCGCCCGCACCCACACCAGTCACTTCCCCCCAAACGATCCTGTACTGTAGGTGGAGCCTGAAACTGATCGTCCTCCTTGTGGTGGTAGTCAGGTACTACTGGCCTGTCCCTCACAGGCTCAAACGCGTAACCAAAATGACTCATTTTCGTGTGTATAGGACCTGCAGTTGCAGCTGCCTATATACCTTCGCAGGTTCTACCATGCCAGTGATGTCATCAGAATTGCCAGCTTTCTAATACTAACAAACGCAATTTTTGTGTTGCTTAAAAAAAAGCTATATTGATATTTAAAAAAAATTTTTTTGTGTAATTTACTTTTAATTGTCATAAACAACACGTTATCAATGTTGATTTTTTCAGTTCAGTTCATCTTTAAGGGGCACATTACTTTCTCATATTTTATAACTTCTTTTAGCTTTTCATTATGGTTGGGAGAATGAGACCATTTTACCAGGCACACTGAGACACTTTAAATGATATCAAACATGCATAGAAACTTCTTGTACATAGTTTACATTGCATAGGTTTTCAGTGTATTTCAGGTGAGGAGAAGGGGGGGATGAAGGGGAGATAGTGCGTGTGAAGTGTGAACTGCATCTCGGAAATCCCTGTTACATATGCAGGAGATAGTTCAAGTGTTAATTTTCAGGAGGGCCTTTTGTTTCATCGAGGGGTCGACCAGACACCAGCCTTACAGCACTTTTCCTAGCAACCTCTTTTGATGATGCACATGAAATTTGTCTGATCCTTGACAAGATCGTCGATAGCAACGCAAAGTTGATTCTGTGATAATATGATATAATATTTAATGTTTTTAAAATATTGTAGATTTATGTATCAAATGAGAATTTATAAAATGATTGACCATATTTTGAGACAAAGGTCTTGTTAATGATTTTCAGTTTTGTTAATGGTAATTAAAGCAACAATTTTTCAACACCGGAAAAATATGTAAAAGCAGGGCCTAAAACTAACTTTTTGCCACACCTGCCAATGGCCAGTGACTTGCAATCACTGCAAATGTACCGGACAAAAATATGTTTTTACCAGCCATGACACAAAAACAGACAGTTATGACACCAACATTTTTGATACTTGTGAAAATTCACAATCCTCTATTCCAATTTCGATACCACAGCTACGGTAGTCAGATCAATAATATTGTTGAATATTAAGTGTCCCAACTAAGCAAGCCAGGGGCGGCAGTGGTAAGGAACCATCAGTGCTCCATCAGGTGGCAGAATGGAGAAAAAAGAATCTACCACCTGCAGTTGATTTTGTTATTCTAGGTATTAGCAACTGGCCAGAATCTATTGAGTCTATACGCGATAGACGTGAAGCACTATAATACGTTAAGAGCTCGTAAAACCATTTAGTGCTTTGTAAGTAATTAGCAAGATTTTAAAATGTATGCAGTGTTTAATAGGGAGCAATGCAGTGTTATGGTTATACTTCCTGGTTCTAGTAAGAACTAGCTGCTGCATTTTGGATCAGCTGGAGTTTGTTTATTAACAGATGCTCTTCTGAGAAATTCTGAGAATTTGTGTGTACAATCTACAAATTTGCCACGATGCAGAAAAAAAGTGCTCAGCAATGAAGGGGTGACACTCTAAAACATCAAGAGTGCAAAACAGAGAAACACAAACACATACACACACTTATATACACACACACACACCAATGAATTGTGTTTTGAATTTTTAAAAATCACAGCTTCATCGGAATGTTACGAAACTTGGTGACTTTTATGTCATTTGGAATGTGAACACACAAAAAAATGAGGGCATGATTAAAAAAATTGTCACACTTTTGGTCGTAAAAAGAAATAGTCACACTTTTGGTCTTCGGTCAAAAATGACCGACCATAGGAAATGAATGGGAAATTGACAAAAACACAAAAATGATCTACAAAGAAAAAAAGTGCTCAGCAATGAAGGGGTGAAACTCTAAAACATCAATAGTGAAAAACAGACCCACCCACTCACACTCATACACAATTATAAACACAAATGAACTGGTAGGGCTATTACCAAACAGCATAATCAAGTCAGAAGACTGAAATAAGAGGTTGAAATGAGACCAGATCCAGATGGATTAAGCTGTACTACTACTACTACTACTACTACTACTAATAATAATAATAATAATAATAATAATAATAATAATAATATATTAATAATAATATAATTATTAATTATAATAATATATAAATAATAATAAGCTGTGATAAAGCATTTGTTTATTTTTGTACATTTCTTTATTGAATTGTAATGTTACCTGTAACAAAATGATTTCTCTGTATTCAGGTTTGACTGTAGTAATAATAATGCAAAAACGTGTACACTTCACAATTTTTTTTTTTTTTTTTAATAAACCTTGTCAAAAATTATTATTTGAGAATTTCTAAAAAATACATTCAAATCCACATCTTAAATGTAAGTAATTTTGTCCAAAAACAACTAGAGAATTCACAAGCCTCTCCATAGAGAGCTATACAGGCATCTAGTGGTAACACCATGAAATGACATGTTTTATTTATTTTCTATCAACAGATGGCGCTAATCTGACTTCAAAAAATGGATTTAAAAGGCCTAGTCTCTATAGTAACCTGAAATACTGCAATAATTGGATTTTTTTCATATTTATACCATAATTATTGCTTAAATATTAATAAGTTCCATCAAATCGTCTCAAAATACAAAAGAAAAAAGAAAAAATATTATTGAACAAAAATAAATTGCATTGGTTTTACTGGGGTGGAGGAAGTTTCATTTTTAGGTGTCCGGTCACTTCTGACTGGGAAGATAACAAGTGCTACAACCAAATGAGGAGCACCTGAGGATTAAGCGTGCAGGGCAACCACCCAATACAGATGCTAGAAATGTAGCTTTCAAATAATTTTCTTTAAAGGCGACATATCATGAAAATCTGACTTTTTTCCGTGTTTAAAGGATTAGTTCACTTTCAAAAAATTGTTTTGCTTGCTGATAATTTACTCACCCTGATGTCATCCAAGATATCCATGTCTTTCTTTCTTCAGTCAAAAATAAATTAAGGTTTTTCTACACAGAATGGACTTCAATGGCAACCAACTATTTCAATGTTCAAAGAAGGTTCAAATATCCGTCTCAATGTAGCTTCAAAGTCTCGACACGATCCCAGTCGAGAAATAAGGGTCTTATCTAGCGAAACGATCTGTCATTTTCTAAAAAAAACAAAACAATTATATACGTTTTAACCACAAATGTCCGTGTTGTACCATCTCTGAGATGCAGTATTACTGCATCTCGTATCTACTGCATCTGCATCTGAGTATTACGTCATCACGTTGGAAAGGTCACAAAAAAAAGAAAAAAAAAAGAAGAAGAATAAATTAAAACAAAGATGTCGGACGATTTTGAAGTTGGAGGAGAAAATGAGATGGAATTTTTCTCCCTTTCCTACCTTTTTGAACCGGAGTACAAGGTTTTTGACCTTTCCAACGTGATGACGCAATGCGTGGCACATCTCAGAGATGGTACACGATGAGCATTTGTGGTTAAAAAGTATATATGTTTTTTTTTATTTTTTTTTATGACAGATCGTTTCACTAGATAAGACCCTTATTTCTCGACTGGGATCGTGTAGAGACTTTGAAGCTACATTGAGACGGACATTTGAACCTTCTTTGAACATTGGTATAGTTGGTTGCCATTGAAGTCCATTATATGGAGAAAAATCCTGGAATGTTTTCCTCAAAAACCTTAATTTCTTTTCGACTAATGAAAGAAAGACATGGATATCTTGGATGACATCAGGGGGAGTAAATTATCAGCAACAATTTTTTTGAAAGTGAACTAATCCTTTAAGTGCTATAATTGCCCACCCAGAAAACGTGAAAAGTTACAGTCCAGTAACTTTGTTTTGGTAAGCCTTTCTCTGCAAGCATGTCAAAAAATAAGCAGATCAGATTTTGCTCCCCTTCAGACGTAGAAAGGGGATCATATTATAATATTACCGCCCCTTAATTGCACATGTCCACCCAAAAACAATAAATTATCTGGGGGGTATTTTGAGCTGAAATTTCACAGACACATCCTGGGTAGACCATAGATTTATATTAAATCTTGTGAAAAGGGGCATAATATGTCACCTTTAAATAAAATTAAATAATAACTTTTCAATAATTAACATGATAATCAAGAGCTGGCTGAATATTCCATTTGTTGACATGACGTTAGATTCAGATGGTAAATATCATATATTAAGTAGGGTTCCCACCTTAGAGATAATCACCATATTTATAATGAAAGCATCATATTCAAAAATATGATATTAATTATATCATATAAACAATTTCATATTTATTTGTTACTAATGTAAAGCTACGTATATTAAATTATTATGGGATATCATTCAATGCTTTTAGAATTTTTACTTTTTAAAATAATTTTGTTTCTGTATTTTCTGAACAAATTACTGCAAAAAACAAAACAAAAACAATAATAAAAACATGGCCATGATAGCACCCGTAAATAAGAGATGTTCCAGATAAATGACCTTTCATTATTTAATTATTTTTTAAGTGTTTACCTTAAAGTTTGATTAATATAGACATATAAGCTAAAAATATTACATTTTCAATAACAGATGCTGTAAAAAAATAAAATCACATTTGTTTCAAATGCTTTTTAGGAGTGACATAAATGTAGCCTTTAGGCCCTCCAAGTGTCTAAAAACGGCCCTGCTGGAGGGTCAAAAAGTGCTTAACCTCCGCTGTTGCATTAATAGTGGCACTCTGGACTTTCTGTTTTTCTTTTGCTATTTTGTACTTTGTAATTCAAACGGTGATGTGGCTCTTGAATGTATATAATCAGCAAATTGTCCTTGACAACAGTATCGGAACAGGCAGTGATGCCAAATGTCATGGCTCTATTTCCAAAGTCTAATGCTGCCTTGGCATGGATTACAGAAGCGGGGAGCAGTCGGGCCTGGGCCTGGATTACATTTGAGGTCTGGTACATATATGACATATTAGCCTACAAAAATACATAGGCTAGGCCCATATGTATACACACAATTAATCATTAAAGATTGCAATCTCGGATCAAACACACACACATGATCTTATTCCTAAATGGCAGTGATTCCGCTGTGTCTATTAAACCTTTGAAGTTCACACCGGAATATTTGAATCTGCTTTCACGCAGCTAACCCATAGGGAGCAGCAATCATTTAAACTATAGACACAGCTTCACAAACATTCATTAATTTGAATTAATTTTTTTTTTCTTTTTTTTTAAGACATTTATAAATAGATTCATTTATAACATTAAATAGAATGTCCTTTGCCATTTCGTTTAGTTGTCTAATGTTTTGTTTTCAGAATCGTGGGAGAGCTGTGATCTATATTTAAAAATTTTTTTTTTATATATTTAAAAAAAAAAATCCAGATTATCTAGAAGCATAAAATTTAATTTACAGTAGGCTAAAAGAAAATCTATAATATATCTGGCATCTAACTTATACTAGCACTGTTTCTAATATTATAATGTACAATCTTACAGACTAGGGTGAAGTCTTTATCTACATTAACAAGAACTTGGGACAATTAATGCATTGCAGGATTCTGAAATGTTTTAAAAAAAATGTAAAGACGTGCCCAACCCCCCTCTATTGGTACGTTCCGCGGTCCATGGACTTTTAGGCTACTCCATTGCTCTAAAGCATTAATTTTATTTAGTTTTGTTCTTGAAGTGAATGTACTTAATTACAAATAGCAGGAAATTGCTATCGAGCAATCAAATCCTTCTTGCAGTAGACTGTGTGTATAAAGCGCGCTCCTGGCAGATGTGATCCTATGCGCGCGCCCTACACGAGTGTTATCACGCCACGCTCTCTTTGACAAGTGGAAGATGCATGCTGGCGCGCTACAGACAACAAGAGTCGCGCGCGGATTACAAGTGAACGGATAACGGGACGCCAATGCACTCGTTGAGTAAATATTTAATAATAATAATTATAATAATAAATTAAAAAATAAAACAAAAATTCTAAATTAGGTTAAATAAAACATTCACGTTAAAGACATAAAACAATAGTGTCATTAAAGTGGTTATTTATTGAAAATGAAGAAAGCAACATCGCATCAAGGTAAGACATTCATCTTTCATTACGTGGACAGTAGGCTATGTGACTAGAGTTTAAAAAATATTTTATCATGTTTTTGGGTGATGGTGAGATAGTGCACGACACTTCCTTTTCTTTCTTTCTTTCTTTCTTTCTTTCTTTCTTTCTTTCTTTCTTTCTTTCTTTCTTTCTTTCTTTCTTTATTTACTACATTATCTCTATTTATTCTTCCTGCTCACTTTATCTCGGAGCTTTCTCTCAATCTAAGAGCTCTATTAATACTCAAGCATGAGGCCAGCTGACCTCTATTACTAAATGCAGAAGACACTTAAATCGAATGTGAAAATAGAGCAGCATCAATCAAAACATGTTGAACCAGAAATATATAGGGTGAATTCAGGTTGATTGGGACACTTTTTGCCATTGAGATGACTGGCTCTTTGAAAATGGAATACCTTCATATGTATAAGCTAATTTTGTGAACATGATTCAGTGAATTGTGCATGACGAAAATATAGAATATAGAACAGGCTTTTATTTATCAGTGTGAACTGTGATCCCCAATTAAATTTTACAGTACCACATAACTCCTCATACCAATTTTCCATGACAAGCATTTTTAGGGTAAATACATATTTGTTCTCTGAATGTTGAAGTGATAGTAGCCTAAATATTTCATTTGATTTCATGAAATCTGGATATTCTAGTCCAGTATCTGAAGCCATGTCAATGGCAGTTATTGTTAAACACACAAATGGACTGTCTTGCTTGAGCTATTCTAGGGGCCGTCTATATTTAGACAGTCACTTAGTCCTGAGTACATCTTTTATATTTTTAAAATTGCCAGAAGGAGAATCAGTGGTCTAATGGTTGTTTCAGGAACAAAAATGATACTCATGCAACTTTTATAGAAATAACTGAATTCAGGTCATGACATTATCCAAAGGTTATGCCTAAGCTAAATGTATAGTGCTAGAATATATGCAAATCACATTTGACTAATCTTAAAAGCTTTGAAACAGAGGTGACATATGACCAAAACCACACTCTAAGAAAAGTCTGTAAAAATAAGGCCTGGTGTACTATGTTAAAATGAAGGAATTTTCAGTATTTAATTTTCAGTTTGAATTTTAGCCGTATATTTTGAATTAAACAATGCATTGTGTTTAGGGTTAAAGGGGAAAAAAAAATGAACGAATAATGTCCTGGCAAACAATTACCAGTAACTTCTCCTTTTTCACTGGAATTTTTTTCTTACAGTGTGGAGAATAGATGTTCACAGAATTATTTCCTAATGCCTAAAGCTAGAGAAGTTAAGTTCTCTCTTAGAAAATATAACAATGTAAGAGTGATTTGATGGTTTACATTTTGTTAATAATAAGAATAGGATATGTAGATGTCACTTATGTCAGGTGCTCTTCTATCAACAGAAGAATGGGGATGTTGTTAGCATTCCTTTATAATGATGTTAAAAAGTGTTTATTGGATTTCTTAATATTTTTCAAATATTCAAGATCTCCTACACATGCAGACTGTGTGTTATCAAGAAGTTGCTTCCCTCATCATCACATTTGAAACTGAGAAACTTCACTTACTCCTTTGCAAGAGTGGAATTAACATTGTGACAGGAAGTGATTCATGACTTATTTGCTCTCTGCAGTCCCTTTCCACTGCTATGAGCTAGTTTTCCTGGAATGTCATTTTTCTTACAGTTATGCAGTCCAGACTTTATGAAAATAATTCTTTATTCATAAATAATATATTTCTCAAATTTTTTTTTTTTTGTCAGAATAACTTTATTCACTCTCACTTGCTATGACATCATATGCAGCAGGCCCATAAGGTTGCATATAAATAGCTCTTGAAGCGTGCAGCTAATGCATGATGTCACGACTGAAAAAGCTTTTGAACAGATGGAGAAAAACAGGTCATGTTGTTACTGTTTTTTGCTTATGGTAAGTCATTAGGCATGAACATTTAGCCAAAACCACAAATTCCAGATGCTTATTAGGGTACTGTTCCTGAGGCTGTTTCCATAGCCCTGTTGGCTGATTGAGCCTTTATTTCATTATATCTCCTACAGTGTGTTTATCATCACAGATAATCACAAGTGTTGAATGTTCATTAAATTAGAACCAATGTAAAGAACATTTTAAGGCAAAGTACGGGTCAGAAATGAATCAGGGCTCCAGGCAAAATAGCACCAGGGTTGCCTGATTAGTTTGATGTTTTTAAACCACTAGAATTGTATTTGATTATTTATTGTATTTTATTACTCTAACAACAGGCAATTACCTGATGCATTGTTTTTACAAAGCTTTATTTACATTCTTATTTGCACAAACACACATAAAAGTATGTATGTGTCAAGTAAAGGGCCCTATATTATACCCGGCGCAATGAAGCGCCATTTTTACGCCCATGGGCATGCTGGTCTGAAAATGAGTGCGTTATGGCGCATTGTTGGCGCGTTACTATTTTGAGGCAACAGAAATAGACTGCACCATTGACCAACTAAAGTCAATGGTGCAATTATTATTTAATTTTTTTTATGAGCGCGTTAGTAATGCGCGCCTATAGGCAGGTTCACAATGCACGTACACTCTGCTTATTAAACACACAGGGACGCACAGCAGCACACAGACATGCCAAATATTTAAAATAAAAGGATTACAATGTAAAATATGATTATTGTGTACATAAAGATATGGTGGAATCCGGCTTGTCCCGTAGATGGTCTGCACACTTTTACCTCGCGCACGAGCAGTTCCGTTTGCGCTCTGGAGACGTTTTTGGTCTTTCCACTATCAAATTCCGTCATGTATATAGCGAATCTGCCATGGTGCGAGCGCAACTGGCATTTAAAGGGAATGGGAGATGAGACTCTGATTGGTTTAACGCACGTAAATCCCAAAACACACCCATTACTCATTATGAGAATAGAGACAACCCTTTTAGACCATGTGCCTGGCGCACCGACCATTTTTCCCGTCGTTAAACTAGCAAAAATGGATTCGGACATGCCCTAAGTGAACTTGCGCCGTGCGCTTTAGACCATGCGCTTAGATCGTTAAAATAGAGCCCAAAGAGTTATCAATGCCATATATGCCCAAATAGCCATGATTAATATATTTGGTGATAATGAATGTATAACATGGGTTAATGAGATAATGTGAGAAGTATACTTTTATAAAAAATACTTTTAATTTAAACATAAAACAAAACATAAAATAAATGTACCTTTAATTATTGTATCTTTAAGCCTAAACCATTAGCTCAGAACTGCAGCTAACGTGCAAATACCTAATGCTTAAATACTGCATATTGCCTGGATTGTCATTCTAATTAATAGTTATGTAACTCTCAAGGTTATGCTTAGAGCTTTCATATTTAGAGTTGTGTGCTCAGCCAAAAAGTGTGGCCAAGTCTGTGGAGCCTGTGGCCAAACTCCACATGAGAGGGGTTTGTCTCAGTCCTGCTGCTGTAGATTTAGACATTAGCAATTTGACTAGCTTCATGTTAAAAGGCCAGATTTCATAATCTGCACAATATTGACTAACAACATAACAAACAACTGCAATTCTTGATGGTCTGTATTCAGTGTAGAGTTTAGAACTGTGTAGAACTGACTTGGGAAGCCTATTCAGAGGGTGCGTTTCCCAAAAGCATCGTTAGCCAACTATGGTAACAAGTCCCGACATTATCAGCATAGGTCAACGAGTCTGTGTTTCCCGAAAGCGTTGTTCTAACGAACTTTATTATTTCGCAAAAAGCATCACAAAGTTGTATGGTTGGAATGACAGCTCTCGACCTGTGGTTAGAAGCAGAGTTTCTTGTTTGCATGACATGTGGACTCAATAAATCCTTATCTTGAGCCAAATAAGCAAGCTGACATTCAGTTCAGTCTATAGGCTATATTTTATTTAGAATACATTCAAATGTAATTTACATCTTTAAGTTTGTCAAGAGATTTAAAGCGTTGTTTTTGAACAGTGCTTAAGTGTGAACATGCTCAGGTAAAGAACGAGCTTATGATTGAATCTGGAAATAAAGCAAATTAACTGAGAATAATTAGAAATAATCCTCAGATGCCATGTCCGTAATTTAGAGCAAAACATAATATTAATTCGATCTCAAACAGATTCCCAATCGACTAGATATTCCAGATGGCCACCACGACGCCGGGAGTCCAAGATGTCCCAGACTGCATAGATGGCTCCATCCACCTGGATCAGTGGAAGGGGGGGTTCCTCTGTTGTGCCAGGCTCTGTGGACAAGGGCTCTGGAGTGGCGGCTGCCATCTTGGGACGAGGCTCTGGAATGTCAGCGGCCATCTTAGGACGAGGCTCTGGAATGGTGACAGGGACAGAAAGGGAATCCGAATCTGCTTCTTCCAGGGTGTAGGACGATCCACTCACCCACAGGATGTTATCGATGTATTCCCTCAAAGAACACGTGGTGGCAGCAGATGGAAATTGCCTGAAGAGTGGATCGTCCAGACCAATCCAAAAGATGGATTTTGAGGGTTCCAGGACACCTGGTGAACAAGGTCGATGAACTCCTCTGTAAATGGTAAATGGTCTGCATTTATGTAGTGCTTTCACAGACCTATGGCCACCAAAGCGCTTTACATATAGCCTCACATTCACCCATTCATTCACTCATTCATACACCGACAGCGGTGTCAGCCATGCAAGGGGTTAGGTGTCTTGCTCATGGACACCTCGACACTTGGTTAGGTGGAACCGGGGATTGAACCTACAACCTACATGAACCACTGAGCCACTGCCACCCCTCTGTGTATGCCTTGATCGGGCGGTGGTCCTTGGAGATGGAAAGAAGCAGATTGGCAGGGTCCAGGGGAACGAGGAGGATTGTCTGTATTGGTCCGGTCTTCTGTTACAGAATCAGATTCAAAAGAAGGAGGTTGAAGTTAACAAGGAGGTTTTTTTTACAACAACTGAGCGGTAAGTGCAATGATGATTTAGAGAGCGGGATGCTGGCAGTGAATAGAATATTTCTTCTTACAGGAATAATTTTGGGTAGATGATGCAGTGTATGGCTGGAACAACAGGAGGCTTGTAGTGATGGGTCATTCATGAACGATCCGTTCAAAGCGCCTGTCACATGACAAATGAACGAAAGACTTGGAAGGTTAAAGAAGTTATTTATGCTCCCTGTAAATTATCTTTGGCTGCATTATAATGATTTCTTAATTCAGAAAATGATCAAGGTTGCGTAGGTGGATATGTTCGGGGAATTTGGCTGTTAAAAGTACAACATCTAAAGCCACTTAAATGAACGAAATGACTTGAATAAAGATTCATTCATTTTGCTGAACGAGATCGAACGAGAGAGTCAGTAAAATGATCCGAACTTCCCATCACTAAAGGCTTGGAGATACGGAGGAAGGATGAGACACTGGAGGAACAACAGAATGGAGACAAGACGCTGGAGTGGAGACTGGAGAAGGATCGCTGGAGATATCAGGTAGATCGTTGCTATGGCAAGGTAAGTAGTCCTCATCATACGAACAAGACCGTACAATGAACTGTGGTGAAGTGTAAGTCTAAATATTGGCAGTGATAAGGGTGATGATGTGCAGGTGTGTGTGATTAGGAATGACGTGCAGGTGGTAATAGAGGAGAGTGATGGGAGATGAAGTACAGAGGATGGTGATAAGGCTGATCTGTGACACTATATGAAGGTGTAGGGGGCAATTTCGGATTCAGCCTATAGAAATAGATGACAGAGACAAAGGAAACTGAACTGGGAACATTGCAAAAAATAACAGGCTATGAACTCAAACAAACCTCAAAGCCAGAAACAGACATAACAGTTGCAAAGTTACTCATAGTTAGTATAATGTCTAAAGTGGACCATTGAAATAAAGTGTTACCCATTTGGCAGCCATTGAGAGGAAACCAGTCTGCTCTAATCATAAGCCTCGCCATTCATTAAAGGGCATCAGTGAGATAGTATATAGTGGCAAAAAGAAGGTTGTCCAAATGGGTCAAAAAAGAGGAGTGACACACAGACCATGAGTCTCGGCAACTCTCAGCATTCACTGGCTGATCTGAGGTACAGAATCGCACTGATCCTTCTTGTTGCCTTTCTTTATATAGACAGACCAAGGCAGAAACCTATTTTCAAATGTAAACATGAGTTCACAGTGGCAATTTACATTAATCACCGTCCCAGACTTACTGGAGGCAGAAGTTGATTTATATGGAAACATTTGCTAACAATGGGAATTTACATTGAGTTTACACCTTTGAGAACAGGAGGCCGTTTGCCTGGAGACTTTGAGTTTGCCAAAGAAGTAAAACAAAAGGCAATAAGGTTTTTAAGAGTTTAGAGATAACTGGCATCCTCCTTTGTATGCCAGTTATCTCTAAACTCTTAAAAACCTTATTACCTTTTGTTTTACTTCTTTGGGAATGATACATTTGTACCAGTTGCTCTGAGACATTTCAAATTATACCAAACATGTGTAATACTGTATGAAAATTATTCATCCAATAATTATTAAACCATATAGATTCTTGGGTGAATTTTGGTGGGGATGGGTGAAGGGAATGATGTGTAAATTGGTAGGTGGTCAACTCAAGTGTGATTGTGTCTCGAATGATGGTGCTAGTTTCACAAGAGAGAGTTGAAATGTTAATGTAACAAATCCTTTGTTCTCTCAAAGAGTTGCCCTCTGTTCCAGTTTTTCCAGCCTTACAGGGGAAATAATTACGCGTGTTTGAGGCCGATGAGTGTATAACATCAAGTACCGTGAGAGCGATTCAAAAGCATACAGAGCCGTCTGCTCTCTAATCACTCTTGTAGTACTCCGATATCATACACCGGTCTGAGCAGTGCCAAAAAAAGTCTACTGTATATCGTCGCTGCCCGATGAAACTCACGTATGTCCAAAACGGTTACTTTTCAGGAAGTGAAAAAAACACCGTAATTTCAAAAGCAGTTGAACATAGCGTTGTCATACTTGGTACGGCATCTTTAAATGTAACCATATTCTTGCCAGTGTAATGATATAATCCACATTTGACCAAAATCGAGTTTAAATGGACATATGTGCATATTTTACAGTAACGGTGGTCGAAATGCGTTCTTCCGATCATTAATTAGAATGGCCAAGTCGCGTTTCATATTGACAGATGAATAGGCTACGTCTCAGTTCATTAAATACGCTCAGTTTATTAAATGTCTCTTGCAAACTATGAAGGGACAATGAATCAATACACTGACATGGCAATGCTAGACAGATACTTTGTTTGCACAGTCCTACCGTAATTTTGTCACTTCTCTCCACTCCCAATAACACAATAACAGTTGTGAATATATTGCGAATATATAATAAACTTGAGAACAGTTGTCAAAAACAAACGTTTGCTGATACTTTACCTCACAGTGTTATTCGGCTATCCAATGCTGAGCTTCCAGAGACGCTTAAGATGAAACTTCACGAGACCGGCGAGATGCCTCCACAGGGTGGGAGATACGCGGCGTGATTGACAGTTTTGACACCAAATGGATATACGTGAAAATCAGATGACATGATTTCACAACTTTTCATTGGTCATTTAAATATGTGAAGCATACTGTATACGGAAATGAACCTGGACATTCTATCCGTCGAAAAATCTCAAAATCGGCAAAATGGACATACGCGGTTTTCATCGGACAGCGACGATATATATAAAGAATACTGTATGCAGCATGTTTAAGAAGTACTTGTTATATTTTTCCACAATTTGTATCACTTGTCCCTATACGCACGGGATAAGTATTTAGTATAAGTATACTGAGTATAAGTATAAGTCATTTGTAATAATTGCAGAGGTTGTCTGTGATCCTAATCCCGTGCGAATTGGCCATGTCTGTAATTTGTAAAGTACAAATTCCCCCACAAATGACGTACCATATTTCGCCGAACACTGAGGTCCTGTGATAATATTAGTCCCGTGCGAATCGGCATCTCTGTGATTTGGCAGGGTGGTATATAATTTTTTCAAGGTTTTTGTTTCCTGTGTGCTTTTTTATCCATCTTTCGCGAAGAATGAAGGCTGCGTTGTAGTTTTTTTTTTATAGTATTTTGGGTGCTGGGCCATATTGCTATACACTATACGATACAACTATACAATTTGCAGAAAGAGAAAGCTGAAAACCATCAGAAGAGCAAAACAAAAAGAATGTGGGGGGGGGGGGGGGGGGCTTTATTTGCCCTAATTCAGGGCAATTCATTGGATTATTTGCCCTAATCCAGTGCGAATAGGGCTTTATTTGCCCTTATCTGTTCATTGAATCACCCCATCACATCCCTTTATTGCAGCTGTCTTGACCCTTTTTTCTTGTATATCACATTTTTTTCTGACTACTTCCTGTGCTTAAATAAGCATTGCTCCCCTGCAGCCTTGCCATCAGACTTGGCCGGTCTGGTGATTAAACACTACATGCTTATATAACAAAATGTGCATGTCTGAGTCATGCTTGTAGGTCAGAGTGTAAAGGGCTGTAAGGCATGTGCCCTTTAGTTCCAATGATGCTGATGCTATTTGAGGATTTATCTGCATCTCTGTTTTGTGCATGGATGCATGGATTCTTGCACACGTGCCTGTCTCCATCTGCTTTCCTGAAAAAAAAAATGAAAAAAAAATAAGCATGCGTGTGTTGTGTTTACAGGATGTTCATTCATGCAAGAGGAATGTGCTTTGATAACAGGCTGCAGAAGATTGTGTTGTGTGCATGTGTGAATCAGGCTTGATGGCAGTGCTGAAAGGTATGGCAGAGATCTCTGACTCTTCCATGGACTGATAGATCAAGTCGCTGCTCATCCACCACAGCCAGACGAGTGTGTGCCCAGAATATGACTTTATAAATATCCCTGTTACTGTGCCATTAATTTCAGTGATGTGATCTGTCATCACAGCCAGACTTTAAATCCATGCACTATATAGCCTTCTCACGCGTCTGAACCAACAGAACCAACTGCCAAAGAACTGTGCATTTTTGGACTAAACCAGTTGCCGTAGTCAGCTGCGCTGTGCATTATGGGATGAGGAGAATTGTTTGTTGACAGTTTGCACTTTAAGCATAGCAGCTCGCGGACAAACTTGGAGTTGTGAAGAGGTGCAGAGCCTGATAGAAATTATTAACGTTATTTTCGAGCCACGTCCTCGCTTCATTCTCAAATATTATTGTTTGTCTAAAGTGGTGTAGACAA
Organism: Rutilus rutilus; assembly: GCF_951802725.1. Lineage (NCBI taxonomy): Eukaryota > Metazoa > Chordata > Actinopteri > Cypriniformes > Leuciscidae > Rutilus > Rutilus rutilus. The sequence goes on along the minus strand of NC_140217.1, from coordinate 20,924,898 downwards.
ACTATATAATAAAATATGACCGGGGATACATTCAGCCCACGCAGTCGTCTCTCCATAGTAAACAGCGGCGTGTTGTCTGCCGCATTTTCCACCTCTTTGTTTACTTCCGGGATTTCTGTTGGAATTTTCCCGCACGTTAATTCTGACCAATCGAAGTGCAGTTATGCATTCAAGACACATCTGGTCAATGAGTGATGTGGATGTTGTCACATGACTGCATTTTGGTTTGTTTTATCAACTCATAAACTGATCCGGACCAGAGCAATTAGTGTGGTGTGAAAAGGAATCAAAACGCCTGAAAAATGCTACAAAGTATCATTTTTCGCCCTTGGTCCAGACCAAATGAACCGAACTACAGATGTGAAAGCACCCTCAGAGTGGGGCCACTCCAGGACTGCACGAACCTTGCTGGGATCCATCTGTACACTGCCACATGATAGGATGAAACCCAAGAAAGAGACTGTAGTGATGTGGAACTCACTTTTCTCTAGCTTGACGAAGAGGTTGTTCAAGAGCAGACAAGACAAAACCATGCCAACATGTTGAATGTGGTCTTCGTAACTCTGGGAAAATATTAAGATATCATTGAGTTATTCAAAAACACATTGGTTCAGCATCTCTCTCAGGACATCTTTGATAAGTGATTGTAAGACAGCTGGGGCATTAGCTAGCTCGAAGGGCATCACCTGATACTCGTAATGTCCAGTAGGGGTGTTGAAAGCCATCTTCCATTTGTACCCCTCCCGGATTCTCACTAGGTGGTATGCATTCTGGAGATCCAACTTAGTGAAGATAGTAGCGCCCTGGAGGAGTTTGAAGGCTGTGGTCATAAGTGGCAGTGGATATCGATTCTTCAATGTGATGTTATTTAGGCCACGATTGATAATGCATGGGCGAAGACCTCTGTCCTTCTTACCCACGAAAAAGAAGCCAGCCCTAAATCCATTCCAGAGTGCCTTATGAAAGTATGGAATGGTCAATGCCTTAGTTTTTGGCGTATTTGACTCATGGTGGATCCAGAGTTGTCGTTTAGGCCCCAAAAAAGACTTAGAAAAAGGCCTCAAAAAAGACTTCCAATGGCTGGAATTCCAGCCGTTGGACATGTATATTTCCATCTGGTGAAACGGCTAGTTGGCCAGTCAATCTGAGGATTGTGAGAAACTAGCCAAGGGTAACCAAGGATAACTGGGAACTCGGGTGTGTCATTAATAAGAAAAGACAGTGATTCTTGATGAGAGTTTACTCATACTTCAACTCAAATGGGAATGGTACAGTGTGTTACCTGGCCGGACCTAGTGGTTGGAGGAAGTATTGCTGGCTAAAGTCTTACACCCCTTTAAAAATTCCTTTCTTATCTGATGTCTTTCCTTCATAGCTGCACACTCTGCTTTTTCCTTCAATTGGTGAGGGTTAAAATAGTTCAATTGGTTTTCAGTCCATTTTGAAACCTTACTTTTATGTAAAGTATTATTTAGAAATAAACCGTTAGCAGTATAACCACTGATATTTAGATTGCAGGCGTGTCTTTTACTCTGTCAGGAGATTTATATCAACAGCATGTTTGAGCAAAAGAAATACTGTATTTCCTAAAAAAGCCAATTATTTCTAGAACCAGATTATTATAGGCTTATTTCATCTGCGTCATCAGTGACCCAGAAGGAATAATCATCAGTATGGTAGAGGGATATGAGGCCGTTTTTATCCTTTGGAGATGGAGAGGAGGTCTTGTATCCTAATATCTTGCACATACACTAATCAGAATGCCATGCTAGATTTGATCTTAGATGTGTGAGGTTTAGGTCATAGGTCATCATGATTTAGTTTTGAGTAAAATTGCTCGACAAAAGAAACAAAAAATAAAATATCTATATATCTATATTATGGGCAGCTGCTGAATGCCACTGCTTTCACTGCAAGGATTTCACTGTGTTCATTGCCACTGAAAGCCTTAAAAACTCATTGAAAATTATAAATCAGTCATAATCAGTTAATGCTGTTCTTAAAAAACAAAACCAGATTAATGACTCAATTACAAACAGGCAGTCTGGACAGCCATAGAACAGTTAATTTGCCAACACACCTTAATGCAGTATGTGATGGCCAATAACTTTTAAAAAGCCTTAATGCTAACAAAAATAGGGTACAGATACTTGCATCATTTCAATAATGTAATGAAATAGTAAATTAATGTTGCTTCAGCTGTATCAAAATCAGACTTCTCTTGTTTGCTTTCATGGTGAGAGCATGAGGCTGTTTATACAGTCATATGGCTTATCCCCATCTCAGAGACACAATAAAGCTTCAGTGTCAAAGGAGGTCAAAAGAAAGACAAAAGAAGATCGAATGAAGGCATATGATCAGCACATGTCAGTGCAGTTCCATTGGAAGCTCTTGTCAATGAAACTATTTTAAGATCTGTATTGGGTGAAAGAAAGAAAGAAAGAAAGAAAGAAAGAAAGAAAGAAAGAAAGAAAGAAAGAAAGAAAGAAAGAAAGAAAGAAAGAAAGAAAGAAAGAAAGAAAGAAAGAACAAAGTGAGTGGAGAGAGAGAGAGAGAGAGAGAGAGAGAGAGAGAGAGAGAGAGAGAGAGAGAGAGAGAGAGAGAGAGAGAGAGAGAGAGAGAGAGAGAGAGAGAGAGAGAGAGGAGGGGGAGAATGACTAAACTCTCGGAAAAAGCAAAAGGGGAAGTCTGCAAATAAAGGGAGAGGAGGAGAAACGCTAGAAACCACATGTGGCTGTGAGGAGCCATAATCCAGCTATGGAGCGAGACAGAATTGCTGGTAAGTAAATCTTTCTCGCTCTTTCTTAGATTTTCTTAGAATCTTAGTAAATCGTTTTGAAATTCACCCTTTACTTTTATTTTGTCTTTAGAGAGATGTATAGAAAGTGCTGTTTTTGTGACACTCACTACTCTCAGTTTCTTCTCAGTTTGATTCAATCAGTTTAGAAGTTCATTAGTTGGTCCGAATAAACTGTACTGTGCCATTTGTGTCTATATATTTGCCTATTTATCTATCTACTTATCTATATATCTAAGTGCACAAATCATTATGTTTGGTCTGTCTTTATTGTGCTTTTCATTTTATAAGGAAGACACATGACCATGGGTGTGATTTCATCAATAAGGAAGTGGAACCTTATTTTAGTTTCTGCTTTTTGAGTTTTCTCATTCTACTTCTTTCACTCTGCATTTTAAGTATTTATTATTTTTTCAATACTGTCGTTAAACACAGTTCATTGATGAAGTGATTGGCATAATTGTTCAATGTGAAGGAGAACAATTTAGAAGTATACTTTTGTTGAATGTGGACAACTCCCTAGTAAATTTCACTAAGTTACTAGAGTATGTGTGTGAGAGTGACACAGTGAGAAGGTTTACCTTACTCAGCAGAATCTCCCATAATGGATTGTGTCAGTATCACACCGCAGAGCAGCTGTGCAGGGAGAGGTTTGCTGTGTGGCATGCCTCAAATCTTTGGAGCTACTGTAACATCAGCTGTTAGTGGGCAATGCCACACGCCTTGAACACACCCTGATACAGTATATTGTTTTGTATTTTTTCATCCATTCTTTTTGCACACCATTATGCCCTGTCTTTGTATTGTTGATCAGAATGTCATCTAAAACTGGGAATTACAAATATTTGTTTCTATGTGTTTCAACATCAAAAGACTAACATTGTAGAACTGTATTGAATTTGGTCTGCTATGCAGTTTAACAGGTGACCACAGAGGGGCGTTGGAGCTTTTCTGCAAATTATATATACTGTAGATTCAAATATAACTTTAGTTTGTGGTGAAAATGATGACAAGGAAATGGATGGAGTCTGTGAAAGTGTGTTTGTGTTAAAAGGTGCTCATACAGTATGTGTGTAAAGCTGTTTGTGTTGTGGTGGAGTGTGTGTCTGTTATCAGGGATGGGAACAGATTTCCGAACTGTAAGTTCAGCTTTATCGAGGAAGTTGTGGGCAGAGCTACTTCCTGGTTCTGCGTATCCATTGGTTTGCCCATGTTGCCTTGGCAATTAACAAACCGGATTGTTTTGGAAGTGATATGTTGCAGAATCCTTTAACTTTTTAACCCTTGAGTCTCCTCTCAGACACAAGGTTATGTTACTTGTCAACACTTAAGCATAGTTAAGATAACAAGCACACAGAGAGAAACACTGATCATGTATTACATGTAGATAACACTCTGCTGTTGCTGTGGAATATAGCAGAGAAAGCTTGTTGTGCTAATGCAATTTTAACAAATCGTATATGTGCCTAAAGTGGACTATCGAAATAAAGTCTTACATATATTGTAACAAGGTTTGTTGATAAGGGAAGAAGGAGGTGGGAACCGGCGGAGTACGTTCCACATAAACATTTAATCCAAAAATAAACAAACAACAAAACCAAAGTAAAGCAGCAGCCCCCCATGGACAACTGCCGTATATAAGCATAAAACAACAACATAAAATCCAGGCCTAGTCCTCTCTCATCCTTCACTGTCACTCCTCCTTTTATCATTCCGGAGCTCCTACCAGGGACTTTAGATGGCAAGAGCTCCGTTCCCACGGCTCTTGGCCCCGCCCTGCTTAACACATACACTCATTGCCCTTCACGGGCCGCGGGGCACCAATGAGACTGCACTCTAATCCATCACAGCAGCCGCAACATCTGGGGGTAAAGACAGATGAGATGAGAGAAAAGGAGACGGAAGTATGAGGAAGGATAGAGGCGAGAGAGGGGAGAGAGCAAAAAATAATTTGTGTCCAGTTCCCAAAACACATTGCCATCCACTCCTCCTCCAGCTGGGTGAACTCCTCTGTGATGCCTGCCAGTGTTGCTGGATACTGTTGGTGTTGGTGGACTGCCCTCTGACTCCTCCACCCCCTGGTGTACGGCGACTGCTCCTCCAGCTTCGGTCACCTGGCAGCGGCACCTGGCAGCGGCACCTGGCAACAGGCTCCGGCCTCAGGCAAACGGCAGCAACTCCTCCGTCCCCTCTCAGACGGCAGCCGCCCATCCACAACCCAGGCGGACGGCAGCGAGTTGAACCGTCCCACCAGCAAGTTACTCCAGCCCACCGCCTCGAGCATTCATTGCGTTGGTCTATGCTCAGCTCTGCTCGATGGCATCGCGGATTTCCCACAACGGCGAGGGCTCTTTTTTAGCGCGTTCCTCCTTCCTCCTGGGTTTCAGCACCAATGTAACAAAGGTTCAAGTTCAGGGAAGAAGGAGGCGGAAACCGGTGAACATTCAACATAAAACTTTAATCACAAAATAAACAAATAACAAAACGAAAGTAAAGCGCCAGCCCCTCACAGACGACTGCTGCATATAAATATAATAAAACACAACATGAATGTCACAGGCCTGGTCCTCTACCCCATCCTTCACTATCGTCACTCCTCCTTTTATCCTTCCGGAGCTCCTCCGTGGGACTCTAGCAGTGCAGTAGTGCTCGCACCTCCGGCCTTGCACCGTTTCCCCTGCACTGCTTGCCACACACACACACACACATATGCACACACACACACACATATATATACATACTGTATATAGGTAACACTTTATTTCAATAGTCCACTTTAGACATTTAACTAAATACATAGTTCTGTCATGCAACTCTTGAAATACGCAGGCTGATATGTCCTCAACTCAAACTTGTTTTTTTTTTTTTCTTAATCTCTATCAGCTTCAATGTGATATCTTTGTTAACAACACAATGCACATTTGCTCAGCCATATTGGCTCAGGCACACATAGCTAGTTTAGGTCATTAGTTAAATAAATCTAAAGGTTGGCACCCAGGTACACATTGCTAAGACACTAGTTAAATAAATCTGGACTTCGCTAACCCAGATACACATAAGTCAAGCCAAAAAATGTAAGGTATCTAGTCAGGTGACCAGGGACACACAATAATAGTTCACTAGCTTTAAGCCATGATGCCAAAAAAAAAACTGGAACACCCTATAAAATGGTAGATAGAGGTAATGTAAGGTAGTATCATGCATGCTATTTGTGCAGCAGCAGCATGTCTATGTATGTATTGGCAGTAGCAAGTCTCCATACTTGCTCTGCAGCAGCAACAGCAGAAATAATCAACAGCAGCAGTAACAACAGTAGCAGCAGCAGCATAGCAGATCTATTCCACCAAGACCAAATACATAAACATTGTCATGTCCATTCTCATATTAAACTCTCTGAGAGTTTACAACTAAGAACAGAACAGAACAGAACTAAAATTAACTTTGCAACTGTATGTCAACTACAAGTCATTAGAGTATTAGTAAACTGCAAACTGCTAACACTTTATTGTGTTGGTCCCCCAATAGACATTTGAACTACAAGTAACAGAGTAAGCATGCAAACTTATTCTGACTTGAAACCTAACCTATCTACTAATACTCTAATGAGAGTTGGTTGACATTTAGTTGCAAATTATTGAGAGTTAGTTGACATGTAATTGTAAAGTTACTTATAGTTAGTAGAATGTCTAAAGTGGACTATTTAAATAAAGTGTAGAGTACTTATTAAGTAATATACTTAAAATAAAAAAGAATATACTGAAATGTGAACTGAATGTAATGTGTTCGGGCACTTCATTGTATGTTAATTGCAATTAAATGAAAATGTATTCAAGATTAAAATGATATTAAATGCATACCTTTTAGAGTGCTTTTTGACCCACTTAAGTAGAGCTTAAATATATATTTTTATGTCATTTCATAATTACTTTTATTGTCTTTGAAATGTATTGACGATTATTTATGGTAAACTAAATTATACTTTAATGTAATTTCTACTGAAACTTGTATATCATATATTTAATCGCAATGATAAATTTGTAATGATAAAGTTGCTGTTCAGTACATTTAAAATACAGTATACTAACATTAATATTTAAATTTAAATTGAATATTGAATAACACACGACAGTTACAGTTATAATAAAGTACTTTACATGTTATAAAATCAGTGTACGCGATTATAATAACAATGATTTAAAATGTGCTTTAAAGTAAATTTAACATGATACAAAGTGTACTTTTTAAAGGTCTACTTAACTGTTAAGAAACAATGAATGTGAACTCTCTTTAAGGACACTTTAGTGCCCTTTTATTTAATTCATTTAATATAATCTGCAAGTAAAATTTTTAAGAAACATACTTTTAAGATTTGAAGTACACTACATTCAATACAGTTAAGCACAATTATTTTTTCACAGCGGTGTGTAAGAACACACAGTAAGTGAATTTGCATGTATTTTTCAGTCAATGACCTAGTTACAATGATACATATATGGTGTGTGTTCACAGGCAGCATCTGTGGACACATTTTGAATCACTTTGAAAGTAACTGCACAATCACTCATCCAGCAGTTTAATCACATGGTTGTGTAACTTCTACAGCCTTTAAAGTGAACATCCTGCGTTCAGTGACCTCCAAACCGGACCCACAAGTAGTGGTCTTGTTCCATTAAAGTGGCGTATGGGATATCCTGAATGACTCATGACCTCACACGTGTACACAAACACACACATAAACCAACATTATATCAGTAAATATTACTCTGCTATTTTATAAAAGAAAACTCAGTCTTACCTTTCAGAAACACTGGTGTTTAAGGGCTTTGAATAGCCGCAGCTTTGGCACAGAGATTCAGAGAAAGAGTAGCGAATTAGTTTCTCTCAGTACCACCACCCCTACAATAACACTGTGAAAATAGTCACTTTAAATGCACAAGGGAGTTCAAGGTTGTGTATGAACAGTATGTGCATGCACAAAAGCAATACTATAGTATAAGTACAGTATTTTAAGTGTTTTTGTTTGTCAGACCTTATAAAACTCTTATATAAAAATACCAGATGGGCTGAAGGAAAATGCAAATTCACTCTCCACAATAGGTGGAGCTTTTGGAAAAGCAGATATACAACAGTGACATCATGAACATGCATACTAAGTGTTCAGTCTATAGGCGCATAGTTTTTATTTTCTAGTGACCTCACATTACACCAACTACTGGCCTGGCATTCATAATAGCCTACAGCATTTTCTAATCGTTTTCGCAGATAGGCCTACGTGTGTGTGCGGGGATTATGATCCCAATGATGAATGCAAAAAACACAACATCGTTGTGTACATCTGTGCCATGTAAACATACCCTAAATCATGTTTACATGTAGTATAATTTGCATACACTTTAATCCCGATTCATTCAGTCAGCAGCTTTCTCCGCAATGTATTTTCTCAGAGTTGCCGTAATAAACATGACATCTGAGGACTACTTCATTATTTTTGATCCCTGTCGTTTTGCTTTATTTGATGTGTTTAATTGCGGGTTATCCCTCTCAAGTCATACTCTGGGGCTTTCTTGCACACTTAAGCATGCACACTCTTTTAAAGTGGCGGTGATTGTTGACATGCTACAGTAAAATAGATTGAAATGTATATGTATTTATACTGAAAGAAAAATATGGAATGTACTGCAGCTTGCTTATCCAAGAGTATAATGTATGTAAGTCCAACAATCTGAGGTGCGTTTCCAAGCTTCGTCGTTACATTTCAGCAATAGTTCCCTTTTGAGGGAACTCGACACTGCATAATTTTCCTATATGGGGAGGCGTCCTCCTGAAACCAGAGCTGTTTCCGAAACCGCTCACTCGTTCACTCATTCACTCATTCACTAATCCCTATAGTGTATTGAGTGCACTATATCTGCAAGGAGTGAACGAAATGAAGTGAGTGAATAGACCAATTTCGAGCCGACGTCACAGCGTTAGCTGGTGGCAAAACAAAGGGAAAACTGGAGGCAGCCAATACAAACCAACACAGATTCGGCTACATAATAAGGAGCTTAAATTCTTATTATTGTTATTAAATGTCATCTTGTTGTGTTGTTGGGTGCAAGAATCGACGGAGTACAGGCTCCAATTTGAAATTTTATCAAATAATGTTTTCTAAATGATTGTGATTATTTGTGAATCATCTATGATTGTATACATTGTTTTGATTGATTGTGACTAGACTTTTTGAAGAACCTTTTGAAGGGTAATAAAATACATAGTTAAAAAATGAATATGCTGTATCTGGAATTTTTATTTCTAGAAAATATTCACATCATTAAAATTGCACCATAATGTCACTCTTTACATTGTCGTCTTCTCTCTGGCCTTGGCGCTGGCTAGGCAGAATTGCGGATCGTAGGCTACCACACAAGTCTTGTACGTGACAATTTAGTACAGTTATAGGCATCTAAAGATTTATATGCCCTCAGTTTCTCTATCAGGTAGATGTAGAAGTCAGGCCACTCAACCGGAGGTAGCGCTAACGTTAATCCTGTCAGATCGTCCATCCATTGAATGAGCGTGTACGGGTCAGCCAATCTGGGATGTCCGTTAAAATTTACTTTTGCAAATAACAATCGCGGTCCTGGACAGTGAGTGACCTTGCACATTAAGATAAAATCGGATTTTCTCCAGTCATTATTAAAAAACAAGCTAACAAAACTTGCAAACTAACGTTAGTGAAGCGGCCAGAGGGATTGTTCTGCCACCACCTAAGCTCTGCCCAAAAAAAAAAACGTCACCATGTTTACCAACTGAAAAGGGGTCTATTCGGATGCTGACGTACTGTATAGCTACACTGTGCGTCGAAGAGCTGTCGCATAAACGGCTTTGTCACACGTAGTGCTAAAACTACTTTTATCTTACATGTTACTTACTTTATAAAGTAATATTAATAAAAATAACAAACATAATGACTTTATTTTGTAATTATATATTCCTCCGTGCCAGCTTTGTAGTTTCATCGATTGAAATTGTTAGAAACTCTCACGCTCATAGATGACGTGGTCGTTGAGCACCCTCAGGTGACCGTTATGATTACATTCGAAATGAATACGCAACCTACAGATGATTAACGAATATTTTTAAATCAACCACTAAATTATCATCTCTTCCTTACAGTTTAAAGAGTTAACAACAATGCCACAAATTATTAAAACACCGGGCTGTTAGTAAAACACATTAAATTGAGTTAATGCTTTAATATATTTTAATAAAATTAATATAAAATAAATCTATATAATATTGTCTCTATATTGTAATATGATTTATTTGAGTAATGATTAATAAAAAAGGTAGAAAAATCCCTAAAACTAGCATGCAATAAATATTAAAGCAGAAATAAGAAAGCTGTAAAGCTGTAAAGTTTAAACTCGCTCGCTCCCGCACTTTCACGCGCACTCAGTCCTGTCCGCATTGGATTGTGGGAAATAGTGCTTCAGCAAGTGTACATCGAATGTACACTCGAATTCAGAGAGGATCGGTATAAAGTAGTAAACGAATGTAGGGAATGATGTCGTTCACTCAGAATCCGGACACCACTACAAAATGGCCGACTCCTGATATAGTGCACTATATAGTGGATAGGGAGCAGTTTCGGACACAACTTAGGTTTCTATATCTTCACACCAATACCACTGGCCGACACAGTGTGATGAGGTCACACAAAGCACCCAAGCATATAAATAGGGTTCTTGCAAGAGATGAAGAGATGAGCAGAAGGCGACCATGGCTGCTCGAGCTGTAGGGGGAAGAGATGCCCCAGGGCTGTGCTCTCCGATGGATATCCAGTGAGTGGAGCTGGCAAGTGAATAGATAATATCACCTGTTACCCTTCTCTTATTTCGAGGAATAGGGGTTAAGCTAGGGCTTATGCTCCCTTTTTAATAGCATATATATATATATATATATACAGTATATATATATATATATATTATTAATATTATTATTATTATTATTATTATTTATTTAAAAAAAACCCGGTCACAATAGTGACAGTAAAAATTTTTTTCATTTCTAAGGCTATAAAAATGTTACTGAATGATCTATCAATGCATTTCCAGCAGATATTGAAATAATAAAGGGTCTCAATGAAATATGTGCAGTGTCGCATGTTTACTGTAAATTGTCACATGACCAGAGCTGTTTACTTCCTGTTTGCGCCAAGAGAAGAGGATGGCAGCAAGAAAGCTCCCAAAGAAAAGGTTATTAAAGTGTGTTAAAATAAAGATAGGACATAGATTTTTGGTACACATCATGTTTAAGGTGTCTAGTATTGATATATGCATTTACAATTACTCAACTGTTTAATGTGGTCATAGAACTCGGTAGAACAATAGTGACCGGTGGGATAACCCATTGTATCTACATGCTAATACACATAGGCTAACTGTTCTACCTTACTTTCTGCTGCTACCTAACTTTCTACCTAATTTTACACACAGACACACACACAGAAACACACACACACACACACACGGACCCAAGGAAGACAAGCTAGCTAGCTAATTCTGCTAGCTAATTCTGCTGCTACCTAACTTCCTACCTACTGCAACTTTCCACATACACACACACACACACACACACAGACTAGCTAGCTAACTAATTCTACCTAACTTTACACACACACACACACACACACACGCACAAGTGGTCTAGGAAGAAAAGCTGAAAAAAAAAAAAAAACATCAAAATGTCCTAAATGGCCAAGACACTATCCCGTGGCCTCGAGACACTATCCCGTGGCCTCCAGACACTATCCCGTGGTCTCCAGACACTATCCCGTGGCCTCCAGACACTATCCCGTGGCCTCCAGACACTATCCCGAGGCCTCCAGACACTATCCCGTGGCCTCGAGACACTATCCCGTGGCCTCCAGACACTATCCCGTGGCCTCCAGACACTATCCCGTGGCCTCCAGACACTGTCCCGTGGCCTCGAGACACTATCCCGTGGCCTCCAGACACTATCCCGAGGCCTCGAGACACTATCCCGTGGCCTCGAGACACTATCCCGAGGCCTCCAGACACTATCCCGTGGCCTCCAGACACTATCCCGTGGCCTCCAGACACTATCCCGTGGCCTCCAGACACTATCCCGTGGCCTCCAGACACATCCCGTGGCCTCGAGACACTATCTCGTGGCCTCCAGACACTATCCCGTGGCCTCCAGACACTATCTCGTGACCTCAAGATACTATCCCGTGGCCTCCAGAAACTATCCCGAGGCCTCCAGACACTATCCCGTGGCCTCCAGACACTATCCCGTGGCCTCCAGACAGTATCCGGTGGCCTCCAGACAGTCTCCCATGGCCTCTAGATAGTATCCCGTGGCCTCAAGATACTATCTTGTGACCTCAAAATACTATCCCGTGACCTCAAGATACTATCCCGAGGCCTCCAGACACTATCCCGTGGCCTCGAGACAGTATACCGTGGCCTCGAGACAGTATCCCGTGGCCTCTAGATACTATCTCGTGACCTCAAGATACTATCCCGTGGCCTCCAGACACTATCCCGTGGCCTCCAGACAGTATCCGGTGGCCTCCAGACAGTATCCGGTGGCCTCCAGACAGTATCCGGTGGCCTCCAGACAGTATCCCGTGGCCTCTAGATAGTATCCCGTGGCCTCTAGATAGTATCCCGTGGTCTCAAGATACTATCCCGTGACCTCAAGATACTATCCCGTGACCTCAAGATACTATCCCGTGGCCTCAAGATAGTATCTCGTGGCCTCAAGATAGTATCTTAAGGATTTTATAAGGATTTTATACACTCTTATGCACACGCGCGCACACACACACACACACACACACACACAAACACAAACACAAACACAAACACACTGCACAGGTCAAATAGACCTATATTCAGTCTGTCCAATGGTTGATACAACACAGTATCCCACCAGTCACAATTGTGACCGATCATAAAACACACTTTTTCACACACTTTTCCATGAAAATTAAAAAAAATTATGATTGATTGTTTCAAAGGGATACTAATGACACATGATTTGGATATTTTTGTGTCTGAGAAAAAATTGGGATTAAATGGGTTAAGTAGATCTATGGATAAAGTTTGAGGTGGATGAGTTGTGAAGTGACTTCCTGTCTCTGTTGACTTCTTCAGAATGGATGTTAAAGCAAGGCTATGCTCCTTTTACATCTGTAAGGTAGAGCCTGACAGACATAGTCTGTGACTAGATGGGTGAGCTTGTATATGTAAATGGTTTCCACTCTCTCACTCTTTGCCCTCCCCAATACTTGGGTAATGAAATATGGTTATGCTTTTCGGTGAATGGGCAGTAGAGCTTACAGATGAAACTTGGAAATAAAATGAAAACTACTTTTTATTTGTCACCTTCTCCGGTTTTTTGATTGAGGTTTTTGAGCAAGGCTGCGCTCCAGAAGTTGGCGCTAGCAGTTTCAGAACGTCCCAGAGGCCGCGGGTGTCGTTACATTATCACATACAAAAGAAGTCCCATTTCCCATTTAACCAATAAAATGACTGCTTTGCGCCCTCCCCCTGCCCTGCCATTCTCTCTGGCCGCCACTGCACTGAGTTTGCAAGTGCACAAGTTAGTTATGCATCCGATATATCGTGAAAACAGTTTAAAAAGTCAAGACGTGAAGTTTTAAATTGCAGTGACTGATTTGAGAAGTTGCAAGTGCCTAACTGAGGTTGTACTGTGAATGTGAATGAAAGAATAAGTGCAACTATATACAACAAGTTTGTGTCTGTCATTGTATTTTTGTGAATGATATTTTAAACATTTGTGACTACTTGTTCATAATACAGATTTATGACTATTGTCTGCAAGTGCAAATCTCATTCAACTTCAGATTTTTATTTTACAGTTCCCTTTCGAGGGAACTCGCACTGCGTCGATGACAACACTATGGGGAACGCCCCTTAGCGTAACGCGTCTGAAGTGTGAATGAAACTAATCCAATCCTATTGGCGCTGCATGATGACGTAGCATGTGACGGCATACACGAAAGCTACAAAGAAGCGCCGGCACACAACACAACTTTTGCTCTTCAGCAAGCACTCTCTGTTGTGTGAATCGTCTATTTGGTGGTGTTTGTGAAATATATATATTATGAAATGGCAAGCGAGCTGTTAAAAAAGTGTGTGCATCCCTGCCCTCGTTTTATCACATGATATGTGTGTGTGCTGCTTGGGAGCGCAGCACGCCCAGGCAGCCCTTGAGGGGGCTGCTTGCGGCCACTGTGAAGCTCTATCTATCAGAGTCAGCTCTATCTCCCGCCTGGCTGTATTTGATGAAGCCGGCCAGGCTTGCGCTCCCTACGGTTTGGGTCCCACGTCCGCTCAGATCGTGGGGCTCACAGAGAGGGTAAGCAGAGGTGATCGAGACTGCTTCGGCACTTTCTCTGTCCTCATCTGATAGCTCAGATCCCTTCATTCCCCGTGCGGAAGCCCTCTCCGCGGCTTCTTCCGCTCGGGTTGAGAGCCCGGTGCTGCAGCTGTCTGACTCAGATGTAGACGTGCTCAGTGCTTCATAAAAGAAATCAATACTATTCATCAAGGATGAATTATATTGATCAAAAGTTACAGTAAAGACATTTATAATGTTACAAAAGATTATATTTCAAATAAATGCTGTTCTTTCTATTCATCAAAGAAAAAAATACTCAACTGTTTTCAACATTGATATTAATAATGAATGTTTTTTGAGCATCAAATCCGCATATTAGAATGATTTCTGAAGGATCATGTGACACTGAAGACTGGAGTAATGATGCTGAAAATTCAGCTTTGATCACAGGAATAAATTACATTTTTAAATATCTTAATATATTTTAGCAAATAAATGCAGCCTTGGTGAGCAGAAGAGACTTCTTTTAATGGCACAATATGTAACTTTTTTGCTTTAAAAATAGCTAAAATCACTATATCTATGTTATATATATTTTTTAGTTGTGTACTTACATTATCCCGACTGTTTCCAACAACTTTCAAACCAGGAGAAATTTGTAATTTAATTCGAATGTCCCATTTCTTTATTTCCGTTTTGTCGCCGTCAATGGCGTCATATCCGCGTTGTCCCTGGTTTCCGCTCGTACTGCCATAGCAACCAGAGCTATGAACCAGAGCCCTCTGATAGTAACCAAAGCGACAGACGTGGACAACTGTGTAGTTCGCAATGTCTATCTGCACGCTGTTGTTGTTTCGTTCAAACATTATGGACCATGGCAAGCAGACTTTGGATAAAAAAGTCTTTACATTTACATAAAACTAATCAATGTTATATAGTTCAACAATGATACAATGTTAGAATATGATCTGTATGTTATTCTAATGTTGATCTAGCTTACTGCTAGTCTCATACAGACAAACTAACACATACATTTCAACACACTCAAATGCAGTTTAGTGTTAAATAGTGTAATGTTAGACCAAGTGAAACAGCGCTGCGTTACCTCACAAGTTTAATTTGTCTAATAAACTGACCTGTGAGTTGTAATTCTGCACTTGCGTGTAGTTCGGTAGAATGAAATGTCCATATTCCTTTTATATCCACGGGACTCGCGTCGTCGTGTGTGGGGCTGATAGTTGTCTCTTAGCAATCCCGAACTGCTTCATATCACAGTCATGATAAAAACATCGATGTATTCACTCATCCATAAACATTATTAGATCAGTCGGCTTGACGTTGACGACAAGATCCATAAATGTTGCGTCATCAAACTACGCCTTTGTTATTGTAAAGAGGTTAGCGACCCCTAACGGCGAAAAATTCCATACTGTACGTTTAAAAACATAAAAAATCTTACCGATTCAAAACTTTTGCAGCAGTATAGTATGTGCAAAGTTTGTATTATTGCATCCCAAATCTTAGTATGTTGAACGTACAAGTAATGTGTCCCATATGGGTTTTTAATTCTGGTGAGTTTTCCAAATGTGCTTCCTTACATGCTTTTTGGCCAAATACTGCCCATAACCCTTTTGTTTTCACAATGTTCTCTGATCTTTTATGTAGGCAACATTTTTATTATTATATTTTTTCTTTAAATTATGGCCTGTTTTCTGTTGGCTCCTAATTGACACCATATTCCCTTCACTAAGCCCCTTTCTGACGAGTAGGACAAATGAAAGCTGATGCTTCTTTAGTTCTATGAAGGAACTGGAAATATAAGTATATCTATCTTAATGTAGGGTCTGCCCTAAAGCTGTCGTAAGCCTTGACACAGAGGCCTTGTTAGAAAGCCAAGAAAAATAAAGCTTCAGTGAAGGTTGGCTGCTTTAACATATGCTAGCCTGGTTCTGAATCTAATGATTGTGTGCTGCTCATGAGAGAGACCCGGGGACTTCAGGTCATATGATTTCAAAAGTTGAACTTTTTACCATCTAGATGTGTTTAGTTATTTGTTAGTCAAACTATCGAATTGCCTGTTTATTTCTTTATCTTACACCTGCTTGGTGTCTAAGTGGGCTTCACAAATTAGCGTGGTCAAACTAATAGAGCTTTGAATTGGTTTAGGAGCAGTTGCTTCTGAGAACAGTAGATTTTAATGGATTTTTTTTGCCTGGAGTAAGAGCTTACAGGATATCCATGAACAACTACAGGCTGTCATACACATTGCTCTGGCATGGATTTCCTTTTTGCAGATCCTATTTTTTCTTCTGATTTTTACTTTAATTCCAGGTGCGTGGGATGGACAAACTGAGTGCTCCCATAATCCCTGAAAAGCATTCTGGCTTTTCTTCAGAAACTGAAGCCAAAAAAGAGCTCGGCTATGCTTGACCCAGCCAAACAGCTGTAGATACAGCATCAAATGTCACTCCATATAACTTTTAAAAGCATATTGTTTTAGTACACAAACAGCAGTCGGAGCAGGTTTCTGAAAGGCTGGTCAGTTTGTTGTGCATCACTTTTTTTATTTGTTTCATTTGTTTTTTACAAGTTTTATTTGGAAGCTAACCTCAAGAAATTCAGGTAATAGTCAAATGCACCTGTACCTGTACTTGTGTAATGACAATAAAGTTGAATCTAATCTAATCTAATCTAAAAATGTGAATATAATTGTGTAAATGAGTGTTACTTCAGGTAAGGGCACTTTTTAACCCATGGCCTTTGAAAAACTAAACTTCCTTAAAACACACTTTTCACACTCTCACTAATTTATTTAATTTGTCTACTAACAATGTTAACAATGCATCACATCTTAATGCTGTCTCTTTTTTTAACCCACATGACCAAATGTCATCTGGAGTTTTTTTTATTTCACTCTTTTTTTACTCACTCTTGATTAGATTATATATAATTAATAATATTAAACTGCCGTTCAAAAGTTTGGGATCAGTAAGATTTTTTTTAAAAATTTAAAAGAAGTATGTTCTGCTCACCATGGCTGCATTTATTTGATCCAAAATACAGTAAAAACTATATTTTATATATATATATTTTTTTTTTTTAACTATAAAAATAGATATACAGTGTATATATATATATATATATATATATATATGATGGAAGTCATCTGGGACAAGTGGACTGGGACTGTGTCTGGGACAAAGGTAGATACAGTCTAATACAATCTAATATTTATGTGACTTGAAAAAAAGGAAAAGTGCTTGAAACGTTGCAAATCAGGCAATGAATCTTATGAAAGGTTTCTGATGTTCCATTATTCCCTCTGAAGCTGTTAGTCAAATGTTGCTTTTCTCAGAAACTCCAAATTGTTCACCTGAGCATAAAGTAATTGTACAAAGAAATAACAAATACTAACAGTTTATCAGTTTGTGCTGAGTGACATTACAATGAAATCATTTGCCATACATAATATGCCATAGTGTATATGTTGTGTTGTTGCATGCTTTATTCATTACTGTTTGTGTGCTGACTGTGAGAAACTTATAAGGGATTTTCTTGGCACTCTGGGAAAGATTGTCTCTGGAATATCTGGCCCAACTTTACAGAGATTGTGTTTTCTCCCAAGTCATAAAGAACTGGGTGGTGGGATTTTGAATCCAGTGGCACAGTGGTTTGGACATGCATGTGTTCTCTTTTAGACTGTAAGGTTTATTTTGACCATATTCACATATCCAGATTTGATTATAAAACATATACTGGAAGTGAACAAGATACTTAAATGAGCAGTTCAGATATTATTAAATTGTTTATGACAAAGTTTATGACAGTCTGCTATTAAGTTTAATATCAAGCTGTTGGTGAGATAAAATTATACTGTCTTTCAGCAAATCTTGTGTTTAACCATTTATTCAGATGCCATTACAGTAAAAGGTCAAAATAAATGTCACACAAGTGTTTTAGCTATGTTTTCCATCATTATAAAAATGTGAAGTATTTTATAGTTTTCCATTCAAAGAGTTGATTCCTCCAAAAAGGGAATATAAGACTAGGGGCCAGATTTAATAAACCGGGCAAATTAGAGTGAGAGCACAATTCCAAAAAAGCACCGATTTGAATGGAAAGTTCTACGTGTGATTCCGTGATCTACTGACGACGAGCAAATTGAATAACACAGACGCAGGCGGATCATTTCCATGATGACCAACGCACTCTAGCAAGAGCAGTGCAAATGCATATACAATAAGGTCGGCCACAAAAATAACTTGTTACACTAATCCCACATATATCTTAAGCATGGAGTCCTTTGGTGATCCAGCCAAAAATGTTAATCACTCCAACAGTGATGCTGGCATTCAGGCACTGGCACCAAACAGGACATCTGGGTGCAGACAAGCATGACAAAACAGCACACAACAGGCCACTTTACTAATATGATATGACCTAATATGAATTTGTTTCTCGGTTTAGCAGTGTGAGGCAGACAATTATGATTGAGTCTAAGTTTTCTTGTCTAAAATGAATCTGACCAGAGTGATGTTTAGTTTATTGGGAGAATAGAGTGTTCTTAGTGCATACTGTACGGTTGCAGCCATGGAGATAAAACACAAGTAGAAACTTTTGTACTTTTCCCTTCTGTGGTCAGTTATCCTCATAAATCACTTGCTATTAGCAGGTGTGGCAATAAAATTAATAACAGAACAATGAAAATGTTGACAATTGACAATTGACAATTGGTCTGCGATTGCCTTTCAGTCTGCCTGAAATATTATGAAAATCTTTGAATCTCTCATGTGTGGATTCATGAGGACAGGCACGTTTTTGTTTTGTAAAGCAAAATAATACCTCCAGAGACAAGGAATTCAAATGGGACCTTCTGAGAAAAGGTGAACTAGCTGCCAGTAATTATTTCAAGGATAAACAGTACATCAGGGCCGCTGCTGGCCAAATGGGTGCCCTAAGCAGAATTGGCACACACAAGCACGCTTGCTTTTGGCCCAACAGTGGAAACACAGCTATTGTTGTTATTGTACATTTTTGTTTCAAATATATTGTGCAGCCTTAGAATTTATTTTAGACCAGACCGTAGACCAGTTTTTTTGCTGGTCAATTGACACAGGTAAATTGCAATCAAGGATTTATTTTTATTTTTAAATCAAGCAATTTAATTTAATTGAGGAATCATGACAGCCCTACAAATATCTTTACCATGGTATAAAACACAATGCACATTAAAATAATTGAAATTATGTGACATAAATTGCATTAGTATCAAATCAGACAGATGAGTAATCAAAATATTAACGGAGTTAAACATGTTTAATCTCACCCATTAACTTCAATAGCCAAAAATATAAAGTTTCACATGTTTGTGAACATACCTGAAAGGGATGCACAGGATTCATCTTGGGCTTTTTTCTTTTTCACTTCTTAGCAGCAGACTGCTGTTGTCTTTTCCAGGGCAATTATTGTCCATCAATTATGATCATTTGCAGCCAGCCAAAACATACCGCGTTCACCCTAAAATGCATTTTTTAATGTTTACATTTATGTTTATGTTAATATTGAATGAAAGTTGTTGTTTTTTTAGCAACAGAGATGGGGGCCTTACGCAAACTGTGCACTCTACGTATAGGGTGTGGCGGTACTGCAGTGCATTGTGAATGAATGTACATGTTGTTTTTGCTCATATTTTTATTCATATACATTTATCCAGTAATTTGCATTCTTTTACAATTACTGATATCTAAAATAAAGTGTATTTCTGTACACGTTGTTGCTGTTTCAGGCCCAATCTTTAGACAGAGCACTGAATTTGGCTGTTCCACCCAACTGAGAATTCATTATAAAGTAAAATGGTGTTTCATAACTCTTCAGTGCTGATAAGTGCACCCTGGGTACCATGTCACTTTTACCATCTGCAGAATGTTTGCTGTGGTTTGGCCGACCTGCCCTACATTCTGGATACCCTCAGCCTTCCATTACTTTTCTAACACTATAAAATATAATTGTTGGGTTGAGTACAAATGAATGGCTTCTTTTGTATTATTACATAATTTGTATTTCAAACCTCAAATCTTTCTCTAGAATCTGATGGTTGGCTATACATGTGTTGACTACAGAAGATAAATCTAGGAATTTAACACACTATATTCCAATCTTAAAGTTTTCCAATCTGACCTTTTCCTCCAGCTCTGAAACGCTCATTTGAAGTGGAGGATGTGGACTCCTCCTCGCACTCTTCATCACCTCACACACGCCGAGTACCATCCAATGTTCAGCGTTCAGCCATGTCTCCGACCAGTGGAAGATATTACGAACTGGGCTCCAATGGTACCAAGCCCCCTGACACCTTGAGGCCCAAGGCAAGGACCCCTGAACCTGTGTCACGTAGGACAGAGCTAGGCTTTGACATCTCATCCAACAACAACGGCAAAGCTATTGAAGGATCTCCCAGGTATAAACTAGTACATGTATCGTTGCAATTTTCACATAACTGCCATTTACTAGATTTTATTGAGAAGACCAAAATTCTCTTGTGTGGCATTGTCTAGCAATTCCAGTTGTGTGGTCTTGCTGTGAGTACTTTTGGTTAGAATAAGAGCTGAATGAGCAAGCTCTGTGGTTCACAGACAAAAATAAAATAAGACTAGGCTATAGCCACTTGATGACTGGTTTCAATAATGCTGAAAAGTCAGAACATGGAAGAGTAAAAAATGCAAAGATATTTTCAGGATTTACTGCATCAAAGACTAAGAAAATCTGTTCTTTAGATTCAAATATTCATAATACAGCAGTCAGTTTCTTTTTGTGTGTTTTAAATGAGTCATTGAATAATTTACTCAATTTGTTTAAAAACCTTCAGTAATGAACAAAACAACACTACTGTGTGTTGCTCTGAGACATGTAACTGTTTTGATCCTGTTTTGGTTTTGTACAGAACTACATTTGTCGGTGAAGCAAAAATATAAAAAGTAACTGCAAATATTGTGTCTAAAATTTAACTTTAATATTTTATATGAATAAAAGTAAAAAAGACTGTGGCAAATTTGTAGAATCTCCTTTGTACATTTTTGTAACATTTGCTTAAGCTCTCCTGAAGTTCAGGTTTAGGAGTGGACCTTCATGACATTTAACCTACTAATCATACATTTTTGTACAAAGTCATATGACAATACAAACTTGTATAATAGTTCTGGACTCACATTGAACAGTTTTAGAAACCAGAAAATACTATTTGAGTTAGATTTTAAACATCAGTTTTTATGTTGTTTCTGCTTAGCCAACAAAAATGCTGGACAAGTGAACAGTGAAAAAGTGATACAAACAGTCCTTAGTGCTGTTATATGAAAAATTAGCACTCTTGTCCAATCAGATCAGAAGATCAGAACTAACAGTTGTATAATTCAGATTATGTAATGCTAAACTAAAAGATAAAATGTTATTGTGTCCTAGTCCTGGCACGGCCCGGTTTGGCCTGAAGAGACCAGATGTCTTGGGCCACAGTAAGACGCCCGAGACCCAGAAGCACTCAGTCACCTTTAGCAAGACACTGGAGACCATTGCCCCCATCACACGTGCAGCATCTACCATTGTTCCTCATGCCAGTGCTAAACTCCCAGAGACCACCTTCAGAAAGAGTGAGCCACCGAGTCCTGGAGATGGATCAGCAAGAAAGCATGAAATCAGTGTCACCAAAACAACAGACAACAGAGGTCATGACAGTCTCCACCATCCGCCGGTTACGACAAGGTGTCCATCGCCAAATCACGTTGGACGGAAATCCCCTGGTTCTGACGGGCATAGTAAGTACAGTCCAATAATATTTATGTTTTTGGTCACCATGTACAGTATATTGGGTGTTTAACTACAATGTACTTACATAAAAAAATAACGTTTGGTACAGCGTACTTATTGTGTTTATGTTGGATTGCAAAACACTATTGAGGTGGGACACGGCGGGTAAGGTTAGAGACTGGTTTCATGGTATGATTAGGTTAAGGGGTAGGGGTAATTATAGAAATTAATTACTGATGTAATCATATGTAGGAATTAAAAAAAATATATATATATAAGTACAATATAAAAACATGTATGTATACCGTAAATGCATTGTAGTATTAACTACTAGTAGTAGTTAAGACACTCAAAATAAAGGGAGCATTATGTTTTGTTTTTTGTTTTTTTAAGCTTTAAGATAACCACCCAGCTGGTCAATGGTCTTCTCATAGGAATTGTTTTAATATTTTAATGTTTGATCTCAGCTGGATACTGAACTTACTCTGACTCTGATATCCTGAATGAGCCGTTGAGTTTCGGCCCTTACTGTCCATGAGAAATTAGCAAGATGCAAATGAGCCATGAGTGGAAGAAAGCTGCAAGGCAGCCGCAGGCTTACTCTGTCTGGACTCGAGACTTTCAGTCCAGCTGTGCTTCAGACAGCCTTCATACTGAGACATAAACATACTGTGGTACACAGGATCGCAAAGGACCTGAGGTAGAGGAGAACTGTGTTGAATGAGAGGGGAAGTGGTCATATTTAAGTCAGTGCAGCTGTGGAGTATCTGAAAACTTTAATGGCATTTGTTGCTGAAACTATAAAAAACATCCAGAGGCTGTTTATGCCAGACTTCATTTAAAGTTTAAAATTGTTCTAATGAAGGCTGTTGTTTATTTAAAGGAGCATTAAATGTGATGGATATTCTGTCAGTTTTATTTATATTAGGGATAATGAAGGAGGAGGGCTTTGAGCACTTTTATGAAAGGTGGAACTATGGCTAAAGGTGGAATCTTATGGCTTAGTAGAGGTTACAGCAGGTGTACAACCTACAATCAGCTTACCATGTCTGAGTATGATGTAATATGCAGTCTGAAATTTTTGGTGCCTTTGTGGTTGTGAGTTGATTATGATGTTCTAGCAGCTCATGTCACATGGAGTTCATTGCTTTAGGAAAGACTGTTACGAAAAATATATACATATAACCTACATATATTCCATATTCTTCCACAGTTTACGTTATAATGCTTTTATAAAACACATGTACATCACAACCAGGTACACAACCAAACATTGACAGAACAAGAAATGGCACACATCACACATATGGAAGCTCTCTTGGCCAGAGGAGTTCCTGTAAATGCTAAAAAATAGCGGAAAGAACAGCTGCAGCCAAGAATGATCTAATGCCTAAACAGACACTGTGTGCGTGTGTGTGTGTGTGTGTGTGTGTGTGTGTGTGTGTGTGTGTGTGTGTGTGTGTTTGTGTGTGCGTGTGTGTGTGTGTGCGCGTGCGTTTGTATACATGAGGACACAAATGTGTATAATGACATGGGTATTACAATGTAAACATGGTTTACGAGGACACTTCCTGGCTTGACTTGGCTTTGAAAAACGTTTCTTTTTTTTTTCTTTTTTTTAAAGAAAATGCTAAAAGTTTTCTGTGATGGCTAGGTTTAGGGGTAGGGTTAGTATAAGGGGATATATGTGTTTATACCATGTATTTTGTATGCTAAAGTCACATAGTAAAAATTTGATTGACTTCTAATCACCTAAAAGTTTTACTTTCTATAATAACTGAAGAAACTTTTAATGTTCTAATTTATTTAAATCGGATATGCTTGGCTTGTGCAGAACCCCGAAGCACACAATTTGTAAAACTACAATTAAGATATATAATTTGTAAATCGTTGCTTTATAGGTTTATTTGTTTCTTTTCTATCTAACTATACTCCCTATTACTCTGTGTGTTATGCTGTTTAGCATCTGTTAATGAGTTATACGCTACATAATTTCTTGAAACTAGCATACATATCTTCTAAAAAGTTTATAATGGATCTTAAAACTAAGCAAAAGTTAAGTTTGGCTTTTTATAAGCATTAAATATGAATACATTTTAGAATAAAAGTCAATTCAGCTTGTTTTAGGAGTTTGTATCTAAAAGAAAAGGCCTACAATGGAAGACATAATTGTCACAATAATGAGTTCCAAGATCCAAGTGCAAGTAGCAAACAGTTTATTAGACAGAGAAAATACTCAGGTCAGACAAGATGCAGGAGACTGATGAAACTCGACAGACGATACCACAAAGTGGATACTCAGGGTGCAATGCAGGAAACTCTCAATGTGGAATCACAGACAAGGATGCTGGTCGATGTAAAACCCCGAACCGGTAATCCAGCGCAACACGGGACTCAGAAGAGAACGCAGGGATCAAACACAGCAAGCAACTCTGATGAGGTAACTGGCAATGAGAACAAGACATGAGTAACGAACCGACACCCAGCATAACTCACTCCAGCTAGATATAGGCAGTAAACTAGCTGCAGCTGAAGTGACTGATTGGAGTGATGAGCTGGTCACTAGGCAACAAACAAGCACCACACACATAGACCCAACACCTACAAAAACACCAACAGATACACAAAATGAACAACAAGGATTTATGAACCGTGACAATAATAAAGGAATGTTGCAGGTTTAATAAAACTTAACAGCATAGTTCACTCAATAATAAATATTCTGTTATCATTTATTTACCCTCAATTCATCCCAAATAAGACTTTTGTTCATCCTTGCAACACAAATGAAAACCTGAGAGATTTCTGTCCATCCACTGAAAGTTAATTCAAGCAAAACTTTCAAGCTTCATAAAGACATTGTAAAATGAATTGAGCATTTAATCTAATAAGTAAATGATGACAATCTAATATGCCGCTTATTAAGAATGTATATATATATATATATATATATATATATATATATATATATATATACAGTGCAATGCATAAGTGAATACACCCATGCTAAAGTTGACTAAAAAGAGGAATAAAAAATCATATTTTGGAAATTGAACTTAATGCCTTAATTTAAAAAATTAGGAAAAATCCAACCTTTAAGGACACCAATTTTCTTTGTGAATGAATAATGTATCGTAAATAAATAAATGTTCTTCCTTAAAATACATGGTGCATAAGTGAGTACACCCCTATGTTAAATTCCCATAGAGGCAGGCAGATTTTTATTTTTAATTTTTTTTTTAATTTTTTTTTTAGGATACTATGCATCCTGATAAAGTTCCCTTGGCCTTTGGAATTAAAATAGCCCCACATCATCACATAGCCTTCACCATACCTAGAGATTGGCATGGGGTACTTTCCATAAGATCATCTCTCAATGCAAATCAAACTAGCTTTTAGGCTAACTGAAA
Organism: Rutilus rutilus; assembly: GCF_951802725.1. Classification (NCBI taxonomy): domain Eukaryota; kingdom Metazoa; phylum Chordata; class Actinopteri; order Cypriniformes; family Leuciscidae; genus Rutilus; species Rutilus rutilus. Next base: position 20,899,521 of record NC_140217.1, on the reverse strand, counting down.
TAAAACCATGCCAATCTCCAGGTATGGTGAAGGCTATGTGATGATGTGGGGCTATTTTAATTCCAAAGGCCAAGGGAACTTTATCAGGATGCACAGTATCCTAAAAAAAAAAAAAAAAAAAAAAAACTTAAAAATAAAAATCTGCCTGCCTCTATGGGAATTTAACATAGGGGTGTACTCACTTATGCACCATGTATTTTAAGGAAGAACATTTATTTATTTACGATACATTATTCATTCACAAAGAAAATTGGTGTCCTTAAAGGTTGGATTTTTCCTAATTTTTTAAATTAAGGCATTAAGTTCAATTTCCAAAATATGATTTTTTATTCCTCTTTTTAGTCAACTTTAGCATGGGTGTATTCACTTATGCATTGCACTGTATATATATATATTTTTTTTTATTATTATTCTGCACTAGCTCACCCCGAGACACCATGAATGTGAAGATAGCATCACTGGCACAGAAACGTTACTAATTTAGTGCTCATGGGTTCTCTCGTTCTGATCTGCCCTGAGAACTTATATAATGTATTTAATTATCATTGTTGTTTTTAAACTTCTTATTTCTGATATTCTACACAATTGAATGGTTCATGTGAAACTATTATCATTTAGTATGCATTAGGTTCACTTTACTTAATTTTATTTTGTAATTGGTGCTTGTGTATTCACTTGCATGTAGTTACTTTTATGTACAATTACAGTACTATATAACAGCTGTATATTCTGTAGTTGGCACTTTACAACTATATAGTATACCACAATATAGTATACAGTACAGTAAAGCTGGGAGGGCAACATCTAACTATAGTTTTGTTGTGAGTGTGACAGATTAGGCTCCTTCCTGTTCATTCAGTTTTTTGGGGGACAGGAAGTGACCTCACATCAGCTTGTTTCACGTCCTTCCTTCCAATTGTTTCTCCTTGATCTGACATTTAAAGGGATGGTTCGGAGTAATTTCAACCTAGGGTCCTTTGCACCATGACCTCGAGCCAAACACCCCCCCAGAAGCTTTTTTTCCCAATCCAAGGTTGTATCTCGTAAACTACCCCACTAATAATGCCCGGAATGGTACCTAACTTCAACAGTAGTACAAATAGGTTCTGTAGCCTACTCATAAAACGAGGCATTGGAAAGTTTGTAAGTGCTGATTGTTGTTTGGCTCGAGGTCATGGTGCAAAGGACCCTAGGTTGAAATTACTCCAAACCATCCCTTTAAGAGCCTGTAAACACATGTAGTATATTTTGTAGTTTTTGTAGTATATTTTGATTTGCTTTATTTCGATTTTCTATAAAACCTCAGATCAGATCAGCCTAAATCCAGAAATTTTTAATCCAAAAATCAAACAATGTGATTTTTTTTTTTTTTAATGTTGCTACTGTTTAACGGGCAACTGTCAATCCCCTGTTTTATTTAGATCTAAACTTGGTTTTCTGACTTATTCCTGACCTTGGTTCATATCCCAATCCATGGTTCCCTCCTAGATCATCCTTATTGCAGAGGTTTCATTTAAAATCTTTTCTGTTGGGTCTGTAACAAGTATAGCTGTCTTGTGCTTCAGTGAGGTCATACCCAGACCACCCATCCAAACGTTATCCATGGACGAGAGAGAGGGGCTGTCAAAATTATGATAAATTGATTTTTATCAACTAAGCGCCTCCTGCTGGTGCCTTAGACCCTCTGCAGAGTGTTTTGACTGGCTCCATGCCTCATCCTGCAGATGTGTGTGTGTGTTTGGTTCAGGTATTCCCTTCATTGTGCAGAGAAAATGTCCCCACAAGAATAGTAATACCAGATACTTTTTACCTTGAGGTGACATTTTAGGATTAGGGGATATAACACACACTACAGTCAATACAGTATAAAAATCATTATGTCTATGGAAAGTCATCATAAAAAATGGACTCTTCTCACCAGCTGAATCTGTGATTAAGAGAGGGTGTTTGAGATTTGTAAGTAGAAAAGAGATACAAGGATTGTTTTCATTGTTTTTTCTTCTGTTTCTGTTGTACTCAGTTCTGTGATACTGCTGTGGATTCATCGTGATGTGAAATATATTTTGTTTTATAAATTCACTTTGACCATAAGATACTGTAGCAAGGGCAAGTAGAATAGCGAAAGACCTTTCTGGCTCTCAGAAGTCATACTACTAGAGACAGCAGAGAACTACTAGCAGTCACATCAAACCATATTTTCTACATTCTACATGCATGCAAAAAATTCATGTATATATAATACAATCAGTATATAACCAGTCACTGATTATAAATATATTCAATCAGTAAAAAAAGGCCTTGATTATGAAGGATACAACATATCCTCTTAATCATGGATTTTAAGGATGACATTACAGGATACCAAAGACCCTAAAATAAAAATAAAATAAAAAATAAAAATTGTTCAATGTGTAATAGGTATTTATTTATAGATTAAATACGTTTTTTTAAAGGGATAGTTCTCCTAAAAGTGAAGAATGTTGGTAACCAGACAGTTGATGGGACAGTCAGATGGCAGATGATAATTCACAAAAAACATTGACAACCAATCAGAATTGACCTAACTTTGAAGAGCTTGAGCATTTAACTGTTATTGATATCACCTTGGTTACTATTGTAACCTACATTCCCTGATGGCGGGAAAGAGACGATGTGTCGATGTAGTGACATGATGGGTCGCATTTGGTGATACTTCAGAAAAGGCCAATGAGAATTAGCGAGTGGAATTTGCATGGCATTCTCCCGACATACGGGTATGAAAGGAGATGGCTTGCTCCACTCATTCAGGTTTGTGCTGAAGAGCCGAGACAGTGTCCTGGCCATTTCAGCAGGTGTTTCATGGGTTAGTTCACCCAAAAATGAAAATTCTGTAATTACTCACCCTCATGTTGTTCCAACCCCGTAAGACTTTCGTTCATCTTCGGAGCAGCAAAGTACAGTAAAGTTAAGTTGATGTGCATCTCTCTCTAGTCTGTCTGTCTAACCCAGCTGGGCATTGCATCTTTTGGTCTGTCTGTGTCTTGCTTGCTAAGGCCGGGTACTTCCAGGGCTGTGTACTATGACTTTGTGCCTGACAAAAAAAAAAGTGAGAGTGAAATACAACTATTTATTATGTTTGATAAACGACAAAGGGCAACGGTGTTTGTTTATAAACTGCAGCTTGTGCGTTAACATGCGTTCATATGCGCGTGCACGAAATGAAACATGCACTTTCCAGCAGAAACATCCGTGGGGACCAGTACAAAATGGGCGTGATGACACACCTCATAGGCACACATACGTTTAAAACGAGACGTTTTTAAATGCTTATCTAGTCTCCAAGTCAGTTTAGTTACAACTCTGCAATAAAGATGGAAAGCAATGTATTGTCACTGACTATTGATTTATAGGTTATATTGCATTTAAAATATTGATTGGCTGGACATACTGGTCAATATGGATGCACATCCCTCAGTAAATAATAACCATCAAGTATCAAGTATTGCTTTTATCATTTAAAACACAGTGGCATGCTATGGTAAGCCATTTTAGCTTTTATTCATTCACAGGATGCATTTTTTTATATCAATAAATTTGTACTATTTAAAATGTGAATTCTTGATATTAAGAATGTACTTTTTCTAGTAACAATGTCTATTTCTGATATCAGGAATTACATTTTCATTAGTACTAGTTAAAGGAGGGAGGATTGTAGTGGGAGCACTGGGGTGTCAGGAAGTGCCACATAGGGAAATAAGTCTCTGTGGTTGGTTCTGCCTGAGACAGGAGAAACTCACACCCGCAGTGACTGGGCATAGGGTTTACCAACAGGGAAATGCCTGTTTATGTTGCAGGGAAAAGGGATTACCATCGGAGACCATCATTTGGAGCATTCAACCTCACCTGAAAAGAGTGAAAAATTTCAAAAATTTAAAATTCCGATGAGCTACCAATGAACGCTGGAGAAATAGGATGGCATCCAGGGTTTGTCGTAAACGGGGAACTCACATGGGCAAAAAAAGTGCACATTATAGAGAGGGGGAAGGTGCTGTATGCAAATGCTACACCCAGACAGTTGCCCAAACCTTACCTGTTCATACCCAATAATACTCAGGACAAACCGACTCAACCCAGAGATTGTAAAATCTTGTGAAGGTATTGGATGTAGCCCAGCCTGCTGCTCTGCAGATGTCTGTCAGGGAGGCACTGCTTGCTAATGCCCAGGAGGGTGAAACACCCCAAGTGGGGTGTGCCTACACTCCCAGGGGGCACACCATATCCTGGGTTTGGTAATGCCAAAAAATAGCATCCACAATCCACTGAGTTTGGAGATAGCCCCTTCTGCTGTCCCTCGAAACAGACAAAGAGCTGCTCAGAGCATCTGAACTCTCTGTTCGGTCCACAAATAAGTGTGCAGGGACTTTATGATCCCTAAAGTGGGTAGTGAACTTTGGGCACATAGCCAGGCGGGGGTCTCAGGACAACGTGAGAGTATACTGGACTAAACTCAAGGTATGATTCGCTAACAGATAGCGTTCACAGTTCCCTTGACTTCAAGGCTCAAAAAGAGCTCTCTGGGGGGCCAGGAAGACCAAAGAGAGGTCCCAAGAGGAAAAAATAACACGGGCTCGGAGGATTCAACCTCCTCACAACTCTGAGGAACCTGATGATGACCCTAAGGACTTACCGTTGACTGCGTTGTGATGTGCTGCTGTAGCAGCAATATACACCTTCAAGGTGGAAGAGGATAGCAGCCTCTCCAACCCTTCCTGCAGCAAGAAAGAAAGCACTGACCCGTGGTTCTTCACTCGGGAAGAACGTCAATTAGTTATGGCCCTGTTAATTAGTTACATTAATTAGGCCCTGGCTAGAATGATAGTGTCAGTCACTGCTGGTGATATTTGCGCAGTCCGCAGAGTCAGCTGTGTGCCAGGGCATCTGTGCTGAGTGGAGCTCCGCTCAGAGAATAACATAGAAGGCAGAGGGAGGATTCCACCGAAGCAAACAGATATATTGGTGCTTCGCTGAATCAACTCCAGATCAGCTGGACTACCTGGGGATGGAGTCTCTACTCTCCACAGAGCATCACCTGTCACGAGAATGAATCCACTGCACAACTGAGGTCACTCGGGATGTGAGTGGCATGCAGTGACTTCAGTCACTTATGTACCGTGTTGTCACATTGCCGTGTTGTCTGTCTGGTCCAACAGATGCTTGCCATAGATTGATGGCTGAAACCTCCACAGGACCAGAAATACAGCCAGAAACTCAAGGCAGTTGATGTGTCAATGGAGTCGGGCCTTGTCCAGGGTCTATAGACTGCATGCCCGTTGCAAACAGCCCCCCAGCCTAACAAAAACTCGCTTTGACACTTTTTATAAATTTTCCATAGAAATGCAAGGTCTGTCCAAGGACTGAAAGTGCAGCAACAGATCGGTGTGATGGTCACACAATGTGTGCCATGTCACCAAACCAATCTCAGGACTCAAGTCTTAAGCCAGTGCTGGAGCGGTCTCATTTGCATCAACTAGAGCGGTGTTACCGGAGCTAAGGACACCATATGCCCCAGGAGCCTCTGAAATTGTTTCAGTGGGACCACTTTTCTTCCTGATAGAATTTAGGCATTTCAGCACCGACTGGGCATGGTCCGTCATGAGACCTATCATAGTAACTGAGTCCAACTCCATACCAAGAAAAGAGATGCTCTGCTCTTGTGCTTTTCCAGTTGACCTGAAACCCCAACCGGATGAGATGCTCGAGCACCAGGTCCTTGTGTGCACACAATAGATCTCAAGAGTGTGCTAGAATTAGCCAGTTGTTGAGATAGTTAATAAGGTAAATGCCCACTTCCCTTAGCTGTGCGAGAATTAGCATTCCCTTAGCATTCAGTGAAAATTGAGAAATGAAAATACACGTCCTTTAGGGCTATCGCCGCAAACCAATCTTGATGTTGAACCCATGCCAAAATCCTGATGCTGAAATGTGCAGGGCAAGATTCAATACTTGCAGATCTAAGATTGGCTGCAAACCTTTCTTCATCTTGGCCGGAGAGACAGGCTCTATCACGTCCTTCAACACAATAACTGCGATCTCTGGACTGCAGGACAGATGTGTTTTCACCTGAAAATGAAAACAGCAGGAAAGCTGTCAGGAAAGCCCATGGCCATGCTCTCGGAACTCGGGAGGTCGTGAGATATTGCACACGTTATGAGTCAGTTAACCCAATAATCACGTCAAAGAAGCTGGTACACGGCACCACTGTCCTGCACGGTAGGGATGGAGAAATGAAGCCTCTTGAAGCTATGAAGCTTTTCTCTGATTGTTCCGGGAAAAGATTCGAAGCATCAGGAGTGTCGAAAACCATAAACCCGAGTGTGCAGCTGCGTTACTTTATCTTTTAAGCACAAATAAAAGCCTTTTCTAATTAATATAATTTGCATATTAAATTGTGGCTATCACTTAAATGTAACAATTATAAGAATACTAATTATACGTATACCAACAGGATAGGATGCAGGGAACATACACTGGTTGATGGAAGGGTGAATGTGTGAATGAAGTTCAAGCAGTTTCACTGTGACTTAGCTGGGTGGAATATGATGATCACAGGTGCAGATGGTTAAAGGATGGTACAGGTTGAACACACAATGGCTCGGGATCAGACAACAGAAGACTGAAGACAGAAGACAGAAGACAGAAGACAGAAGACAGAAGACAGAAGACTGAAGACTGAAGCCTTCACAACTAGCACAGTTTATGTTAGGTGTATATAGCCTATTTACAATCCAGTTCAGATGCCTTATTGTAACATTATGCTAGCCTACATCACAGTACGTTTACTTGACACTTCTTACCATTTGTAGGTCAGATGGACCTCGTCCACCACAATCCACACGAGGTTGTCCCGAAACACTTTGCTGCACAACATCTCTCGCCATTTTGTGTTGAGGAGCCAGGACTCAGGACTGCCAAATATCAGCTGGCATTGACCGCTTCAAATTAATTCTTCGTTGTCAGTGCCAAGTTTAGAGCTGAGAGTGCAAGCTTTGTCGCTTCCTTGACCTGATCCTCCATGAGAGCTACCAACGAAGAAATAACCACTACCAGGGGGCTCTCGCTAAGACCCATTCATTTAGCCACCAACGGGGCAAGCTGGTATATCAGACTTTTGCCGAATCCAGTCGGCAAGACCGTGACAACATCTTTTTTAGATATGAAGGCTTTGAGTGTTGTTCTTTGCTCGGTTTTCCCAGATCACGATAGCTGATTCGAACGAGTGATGTTCTGGATGTTCCACGGCGGCAGCCTTCTTTGTCATGTACAAAATCTGCTTCAACACAGATTATTCAAGCACGGATTATCTAAGCGCTATCGTCATCGTGTAAATCCCGCTTCAACGTTTGTGATTGTTGCCTCGATTTGGAAAAATTGGGCTCTTGGCCAGACGGACTTGCAGAGCAAATCTCAAATTTGTCGGAAGTTCATCAGGGTTTTCCCAGGCTAGGTAACGGGAGTTGTAGCAAGAGAAGTCTGTACGTGGTTAGACGAGACCAGACAATGGTGTGCAGGTTGTCTGTGGTATATATAGTGCAGGTAAATGAGGAGGTGCAGGTGCGTTGAATCAGTAGTTCGGGAAGAGTGAACGAGTGAGCGGAGCATGCGGATCTGGTGACGATGGGCTGATAGATGGTTGTGTCACCATGACAGTCCACCTTAAGAGACAATTACCATACTTATAACGAAACCATCATATTTAAAAATACTATATTAACCATAATATAAAATAAAATATAATTTACTGTTACCACTTTAAATCTATATTAAATTATTATAGGATCTCCTTCAATGCTTTCAGAATCTTTACTTAAAAAATCTATTATTATAATTATTATATTATTTTTATTAAAATAAACAGAAACTTGTACTAAAAAGTATTACCTTTATTAATTTATTAATTTATTATTAAGTAATAACATATTATTTTAGCTTAAGTATTTGTATAAATAATGTGTGCCTTTTGCCCCATGCTGCATGGTGAACGTTTTACCCCATGTGTTCACCTCATACATTGCAACTTTTATGATTTATTTTCACACAAAATCTGTTGCTCCATCAATGTTCAGTACAAACAGTTTTTTTTCTGCAATCATACACTATGGGAGGAGTGAAAAGTAAATTGTTCTTAAGGTGAGGCTTTAGTCCCGTTGTACCCTACTACTCCATGTTGTCACTGTCATGTGACCTAAGGCATACTAATCTGTTGGCTTACTGTTTTTTGCATACTATCTAGTTCGGAAGTATTCAATTTCAGACACATCGATACTGTACACAGCCTCAAAGGAAGTAAGGAAATCTTTAACAAACACACCCAGTTGCACTCCAGAGTGTCCGGTTCAGAAACAAAAAGTTTAGTTCTGGTTGCTTTTATGTTGTTTTTGATAGAGTTGTGTGAATTGTTAACAGAGGACACCTCTGTCTCTGAGAAGAGTTGAGCTGAGATGCGTCACTGGAAATATGACAGTCCTCTCTTGATGAAATTTCCGGAAACATGTGTTTACTTTATATGGCGAGAGGAAGGTCAGGGGTCATACAAGTTTCCCACCACAGTGCAAACCATCTCTGTTCAAATGACTTTATCCTGGGGCCCTTCTGACTTCCTCCTGTGTCTTATCCTAGATATTCTATGTGTCTGATCGCTCTCTGACATCTCTCTCCCTCTAAATCTCTTCTTTTTTGTTCTTTTTTGTCTTAATATAATTCTTTAAACACTTCAGTCTTTTAACTTTATAAGTGGTTGTACAATGTGGCCTTAACCCTTTATGGGACATCGTCATTTATAAATGACACAAGGAAAATTGCAGTTAAAATACAATGTTCAACCAAAAAAATATATAATTTTAGTAATATCATATGACATCCCCTTCAGTCAATGTGTTGAACATTTTTGGCAACAAGGAAGTGAAGGGGACATTAGCACATGTTAGGTCACATGCTGTCAAGGCTCCATAGTGAGTTCATTTTAGACTAGAAAATACATATAAATTCATAAAATAAAATAAAAAATTAAATATCATTGTACATCCAAAAGTTTTAATGCACATTTTGTAAAAACAATAGCTCAAAGAACAAAAAAAATCTGTGTGTTACAGTATATATGCATAAATAACTCCTAGTCCTAAAATAAGTCCTTTTAAAGGGATACATATTTTCTGAGTAACTGGCTATTGTTCAGTATTGGCAGTCAGTGTAATAGTCTTTTCTGAGGTTGTGTTTTTAGGCTGATGTTTCTAAGTTTTATAGCAGGCAGAGAAGAAAAGCTGAACCTTTTCCAGAAAGTATTGATAATCGTGATGGCATGCAGTGCATCAGAAAATGAGGTCATAGTAAGAAAGGAAGAAGTTGACGATCAAGGAGGATAGAAGCAGTGAGAGTGAGGGTAGAGATGAAGAATATAAGGCATATATTGTTGTGGAAGTCAGGCATTTGGGTAAATTATCAAATGCCAGTTTGGAAGATGTGAAAGATGCCACTGCCTATTGGCCTCACTACACTCACAAGCAGGGATGCTCTAAAAATTATGATTAACATATCAACAAGTCTTTTTTTTTTTTTTTTTTTTTTTTTACTGTGCTACAATCATTGATTTGGAATTTCAAAATAACAATGTTTTCAATGCAATGTGTGTCAAGATTTGTTCATGTGGTGTGTGTGTGTGTGTGTGTGTGCAAACACATGGCCTGTGTTTTGGGCATGTGATTGCGTTGTCTTGTGTTTACCACGCCCCCTTGTTCTCCTCGTTAGTCTTGATTGTTTATCGGTGTCACCTGTGCCCTGGTGATAATGTCTCTTATTTAAGGTCCTTGTGTTTGTTACTCGGTGCTTGTTCGTTTTGTATCTTGTCCTCCTGTTTGGTGAGCTGTTTATTCCTGTGATCAGAGTTTGTAGCCTGCCTGTTAGTTCTAGTCTTATGTTATTGTCAAGTTTATTAGTCTAGTCCTGTCAATGTTCATTTGCCCCCTCGAGGGTCTTTGTTTTCTGTCTGTTTAATAAATCCATGTTTCATTTATTATTGTCTGCATTTGGGTTCATATCCGTTTAACGTGACAGAACGAACAAGCCATTTTTTGAACCCAGCAGACAATATGTCTTTTCCTGCAAGAGGCCAGTCGGAGGACCACGAAGAATGGTGGCTGACGCTAACCACTGATATGAAGGGAGGTAGGACTCCGTTTCCTCCCCAAGGAGAGGAGTTCCTGGAGAGATATGTCCAGAGGGTGGATGAGAAGAGGGGATTCATGCCAGAGATCCTCTTAAACTCCTTTTTCATCACGGGTCTCAATGCACCTCCTCCTATGTGTGAACGAGAGGGGCTGATCCGACGCCCGTTCAGTGAAGTGGTGAACAGTGTGTGTCGGGGAGAGCGACAGGATCCTACTAGGACATCTTCATCATTGCCGGTGGTCCCGGAAGGTCGCGTCCTGGCCATCGCAGCGCTTGGGGACCATGTTTCCTTCATCTCGACTCCCAAAGCACCTGCTGTAGCTGGAAACCTTCGCGGAAAGCAAGGAGGAGGGGTGTCGAGGGAGTCTGCATCGGAAGCCGCATCTACTGAGTCAGCATTGCCTGTGGTGGTCTCTCCACTTGTTGTAACGGTCCCAGTACCGATTACAAATCCGGATATGGTTTCTGCTCCGCGGTCAAGGAGGAGAAGGAGGAAAGCTTCATGTCCTCCATCCCAGTTTTTTCCGGGACCCATATCGACTCTCCCGGTCGCTGCGGCCAGTCCTGTCTACGCTGAGTTAGATGGGAGAAGGACCGAGTCCAGCACTGTCCCAGCCAAGGAGTCCAGGCTTGTCCACGCTGAGGTAGAGGGGAAGGTGAGCATGTCCAGCCCTGTCCCAGCTAAGGAGCCCAGTCCAGTCCCAGCTTCAGAACCTTCAGCTACACCGTTTGTCTCAGGGTCACAGTCATCTGTTTTGTTCCCTGTGGTTCCCCTGGTTACCCCTGCTACTGTGTTACCCCGATCTGTTCTCCCCAAGACTGTACCTTATGTGTCTCCACCCAGACCTGTTCGGTTTTTTTGCCCTCAACCCTCGGCCATGTCCAGTGAGTCTAGGACCGTTGCTTCTCCGATCCATTCTGGACCCCTGCCGATGAACTCTTTTGTTCCCCCACCCCCCCTCCCTTGTGTGTTATTTTTATTGAGTCACCCCAATCCTGTTATTATGTACTCTTGTTTGCCATTGTTGTTAGTAGTTATGTTTTGTTGGTTTGTGTTTGAGTTACAGTTTATGTCTCATGTGGAGCGTCTGGTAGCCGCTCCGTGAGACGGGGGTTATGTCAAGATTTGTTCATGTGGTGTGTGTGTGTGTGTGTGCAAACACATGGCCTGTGTTTTGGGCATGTGATTGCGTTGTCTTGTGTTTACCACGCCCCCTTGTTCTCCTCGTTAGTCTTGATTGTTTATCGGTGTCACCTGTGCCCTGGTGATAATGTCTCTTATTTAAGGTCCTTGTGTTTGTTACTCGGTGCTTGTTCGTTTTGTATCTTGTCCTCCTGTTTGGTGAGCTGTTTATTCCTGTGATCAGAGTTTGTAGCCTGCCTGTTAGTTCTAGTCTTATGTTATTGTCAAGTTTATTAGTCTAGTCCTGTCAATGTTCATTTGCCCCCTCGAGGGTCTTTGTTTTCTGTCTGTTTAATAAATCCATGTTTCATTTATTATTGTCTGCATTTGGGTTCATATCCGTTTAACGTGACAATGTGTTTTCACTACATTCCAGGTAGTGAAATTGCATCTCAATTTGTATCAAGTTTTTGTAATAATATTATCACATGTGAGTTCCCAATGAAATAAAGTAGCGCAGGATGAAATAGAATGTTTATAAAGATTTTTTTATGTTTTTTGAAACACTAGACCTTTTCACTGCTTTTCAGATAGTGAAAATATATTTTAATGAACCCTCATATTTGAATTAAAATGAATATTATCCTCATAGGAAAGAGTCAGTTATAAATTATGGCAGCCTAAAAAATATTTTGGAAAATGATTTGTCTGAAATATATTTCTGTCATGTTTGGCATGGTAATGGGTATGACAATGCTGATATATTTGGTCTTGGCGGAATAGATCTGCTACGCTGCTGCTGCTGCAGAGCAAGTACTTGCTACTGCCAATACATATAAGCATAGATTACTCCTACATCGAATGCAAGACTGTAAAACATGAAGCTTACTTAAAACTACGTTTTATACAGTTCCATTCATTTTAGTGCTATGAACATTCCGTTCCACTGATTAGTTTATGGCATTAGCAGATAGGAAAGTTCCATTGGAGCAATGGATGAATGAACAGAAGGGCATGCCTCTGAACTGGCACACAGCAACTTTCGGCAGCCACTTTGAAACGACTCTCAGCCAGCTATTTAAGTCGTGCAGGTACAGCTCCTATCTCTCTGAATGGGGAACATCGAAGCTTATGATTAAATTTCATATTTGAAATCACCAATGAAATCTGATAACACAGTCTCATAAACTCAGTTTCTTTAATAAGTGTATAAGTGTGCGTCTGAGAACACTGTCTGTGTCTGCTTCACATATAATAAACATTGATCAACTTACACATCAGTTATGGTAAACTGAAGCTCAAGCATGTTTGCTTGACGTGCAAGAACCAATGAGATTCATTGTCATGTGTTACGCAGCATGTTTGAGCTTCTGCAAGAACCAATGAGGTTTGTTCTTGTGTGTCAAGCAGCAAGTTTGAGCTTCCTCAGGTTCAGTTGAGCTTGTGTTTATGTTTGCTGATCGATGTTTATATGTAAATTAAAGCCTAAATTAAATCTGTTCATCATATAAAGTGATCGAGTCTCTTAAGGAAATTTTGACTGAACCACTCAATTCAAATGAAATAGTTTTACGATCTCTGTATGAAACAGAAAGATTGTGTTGTGTTGTAATTTTATCTAAAATATTGAGCTTTCACCTGACTCACCTGTTATCCAGCAAGCACAAGGAGTAATAGCATCTAAGTTTTTTATTATTTCTTACAATTCGTTATTCATTTTGAAGTCATTAACATGCCTAAGGTATTCGGCTTCAGGCACATCTCTAATAACAAGGATCATCACATAGGGATATTATTTGAACCCCAACCTCACCCCTTCCCCCGCAGTGGCCTGGCTGCATTGTGTTTTTGCGGTGGACTCATATGAAAAGCATTGATGTCTGTTTGAGGGAGAGAATGAGGAATTATTTAGTCGGTGGGGGGTGCAAAATAACCTTTGACCTACCTTATGTTCCCTGTGTGTTCTGCACATTATGACCTCATGACTCACAGCTGTCAGCCTCAGAATACAGAACATCAGGGTTCATCTAGCTCTAGGAGGTTTCATTCTCTAGTGATTCCGAAGTGATGAACAACACTATTCATGAGAGTTGTGATGGTATTCTTGGGACCTGTGGTGTGAGTAACTGTAAACATGTTAGAAGCAGTGCAGCAAATTACCACACAACTGGAACAACATAAACTCGATTACAATACACTGTCTGTCTTTTACCATACTTACTTAATCCTCTTCATCCTGTGTGAGACATAAGGCATCTACTGGCTCTTTCCATCTAGGTCTGTCCTGAGCTGTGAACTGTTCTTCTCCCCATGAGAGCCCCATTTCTTCCAGCTTGGTCGCCACTGTCTGTCTCCATGTTGTTCTTGGCCTGCCTCGTTTGCGCTCGCCAGGTGGTGTCCAACACAAAGCCACTTTGGGTATCCTTTCCTGAGACATCCTGAGGACATGACAGAGACATCTTATTCGGCGTATCGATCTCCTGAGATATGTTCTTGGATCTTGTCTTTTTGTACAGATTGCAATTAGAGATGGTATTGGGCCAGTAGATGTTGCAGATCTTCCTAAGGCAACTGTTATGGAAGCCATCTACCTTGCTCATGTCTGTTTTCACTATTCTCCAACATTCAGAGCCATAGAGATCCACTGATGTAGCATTGCTGTTGTAAAGCTTGATCTTTGTTCTGAGGCTTATCTGTTTAGACTTCCAGATGGTTCTGAGCCTGCTAAAAGCTCCTCTTGCTTTATTTATTCGGACCTTGATGTCTTTTTGGGCTCTGTTATCAGTGCTAATGGCAATTTTTCATTTATTTATAGCCTATTTGTCTGAGGTATAGTCTTTTACTATACCTCAGACAAATAGGCTTTAAACAAATGAACACATTTTTCCAAGGTTATTTTTCTTCAAATGGCCCATTTTGTAAGCAGCCATAAAGGAATTAGGCGGAGGCTGCGTCCGAAAGCTTACGATCATTTCACACATGATCTGTTTGCAGTTTGTATGCTGTAGGCCCTTATACAGTGGGGAGAACAAGTATTTGATACACTGTCGATTTTGCAGGTTTTCCCACTTACAAAGCATGTAGAGCCCTGTCATTTTTATCATAGGTACTCTTCAGCTGTGAGAGACGGAATCTAAAACAAAAATCCAGAAAATCACATTGTATGATTTTTAAATAATTAATTTGCATTTTATTGCATGTCATAAGTATTTGATACATCAGAAAAGCAGAACTTAATATTTGGTACAGAAACCTTTGTTTGCAATTACAGAGATCATACGTTTCCTGTAGTTCTTGACCAGGTTTGCACACACTGCAGCAGGGATTTTGGCCCACTCCTCCATACAGACCTTCTCGAGATCCTTCAGGTTTCGGGGCTGTCGCTGGGCAATATGGACTTTCAGCTCCCGCCAAAGATTTTCTATTGGGTTCAGGTCTGGAGACTGGCTAGGCCACTCCAGGACCTTGAGATGCTTCTTACGGAGCCACTCCTTAGTTGCCCAGGTTGTGTGTTTTGGGTCGTTGTCATGCTGGAAGACCCAGCCACGACCCATCTTCAATGCTCTTACTGAGGGAAGGAGGTTGTTGGCCAAGATCTCGCGATACATGGCCCCATCCATCCTCCCCTCAATACGGTGCAGTCGTCCTGTCCCCTTTGCAGAAAAGCATCTCCAAAATTGATGTTTCCACCTCCATGCATCACGGTTGGGATGGTGTTCTTGGGGTTGTACTCATCCTTCTTCTTCCTCCAAACACAGTGAGTGGAGTTTAGACCAAAAAGCTCTATTTTTGTCTCATCAGACCACATGACCTTCTCCCATTCCTCCTCTGGATCATCCAGATGGTCATTGGCAAACTTCAGACGGGCCTGGACATGTGCTGGCTTGAGCAGGGGGACCTTGCGTGCGCTGTAGGATTTTAATCCATCACGGTGTAGTGTGTTACTAATGGTTTTCTTTGAGACTGTGGTCCCAGCTCTCTTCAGGTCATTGACCAGGTCCTGCCATGCAGTTCTGGGGTGATCCCTCACCTTCCTCATGATCATTGATGCCCCACGAGGTGAGATCTTGCATGGTGCCCCAGACAGAGGGAGATTGACCGTCATCTTGAACTTCTTCCATTTTCTAATAATTGCGCCAACAGTTGTTGCCTTCTCACCAAGCTGCTTGCCTATTGTCCTGTAGCCCATCCCAGCCTTGTGCAGGTCTACAATTTTATCCCTGATGTCCTTACACAGCTCTCTGGTCTTGGCCATTGTGGAGAGGTTGGAGTCTGTTTGATTGAGTGTGTGGACAGGTGTCTTTTATACAGGTAACGAAAGTTCTGTCCATGTGTGTTGTTGTTTTCTGTGTAGCATGCGGTTTGTGTTTATAATCAGCTGTGTGCTTTCTTGTTGTCTTGTGCTGTGGACCACGTGGCTCATTTGTTTTACATCCGCCGTGTGCTTTCCCGTTGTCATGTTTTGGTGAGAGCTCTCATTGGCTTCATTCGGCTTGTTCGACTTGAACCAGCGCTGCACAGACCGATCGGTTTATGACATCAAAGCACAGCGAGAGCGATTGAAAAGCATATGGAGCGTCTGCTCTCTAATCGCTCTCGCGGTATTTTGATGTCATTCACCGATCAGTCTGTGCAGCGCTGGTTCAAGTCGAACAAGCCTAACGTTTTGTTTGAGCACATGGCTATTGTGTTCACTGGCAATGTGCTCTTGTTGTTGTCATGTTTGGTGTAAGCACATGGCTTGTCATATTTGTTTCTATGTGACATGTGCTCTCCTGCCTATTGTTGTAACTCCGCCCTTCTTCTTCATTATTGGTTCATTTGTCCCACCTGCTCTCCTTCATTAACCTCTGTATTTGCTCTCCTCCTCCTTGGCCCTCATTTTCTTCAGTTTCCACACAAACTTGGCTTCTATCAATATGAATGTTAGTGGTGGCTACGATCAAATCTTACGTCAGCTCGTGTACACAAGTTTTTGAGTTAGCGTGAACTTTTGAGCAGCATAGCAAATCTGGTGGCAAAAAAAAAAAAGTTTGTTGTTCATTTAGATTATGTTCCTCACCAACAACCGTCGCTTTTTAACCGATCATTATCCGACAATATTAGAATGTCAAATTAAAATTCTATTAAATTAGAATAGATAGGTGTATGTGATCCATTAAAAATACCACTTTTTTAAAAATAATATAGGCTAATTAATAGTAGTTTAGCAACCAAATGTTAAATCGCGAATATGGAAACATTTGGATTTGTGCTGAATGAGAGAGAAAGCCAATGTGAGACCAATGCCATTTCAGTTTTAATTTAAATAAATGATTTTTGGCTTGACGTTTATGTTGTTTATAATGATGCGACTATAGCCTTTTGTGTTTTCTTTTATAATTTAATTTATTTTTCTTTCTTGTTCTGTTCTGAATAGCCTACCGATAAATTTAAATAAAATAGCCTATGTTATATGTTTATAGTGTTTAGAATGTTTGCAAATGTTTTGTTTTATTTACCGGCATACAAATGAATTTAATTGTTTGCAATTATGAAGTTAATGGGTGCTTTTGGTGTAAGATTAATTTATTTTTCCTACTTCCTCTTCTTGGCCATAAACTCTAGGGACAAGGCTTCTAAACCGTGATTTTTTTGGGCCGTGATATTTAAATGCCAATTGTTTTGAGCCCTCACGTTGTGTGTGGCTGGTTAGTGGTGGGTGTTCTGGCACAATATGGCCAGTGTCGCATCATCCAGGTGGATGCTATTATTATTATTATTATTATTATTATTATTAGTTTATTTGTTGCTACATTATTGATAAATGAGGCCCCTTGTGTTTGCAGTCCTGTGCTAGTTTGTCATCAAATGGGTGTAGTTTTCTTTTCATTACCCAGGCCCGCAAGTCATATGGTGATTATAGGAAACATGCTAGACTTTAACTATATGCATTTATGGTGATTTTTGTTTATTTTTTTTATTTTGTCAATCCATGTTCATTTTAACCACAAACAATGTGCTACCACTTTAATTCAGCACATGCAGCAATGACAAAAAAAAATTACTTGGTACGGAATAGATTGCTGCGCTGCTGCATCTGCACTGTGCAGTGTGAATGCTCTAACCTGTTAACATGGGTAATGACAAAAATATGTACTGAATACGTACTGCAAATGGATCATGTGTAAAATGTTACTGCCCTTGCAGGCAGTGAATTCACAAGCAGCATTTGAGCATGGCGGTACCTCCTGAAACTGATTTCAATTGACTTCTAAGACAGCATAACGGTCTAAAGATCTCCAACAAAATAGAGAGAGTTTTGGTGAATATTTAATACAATACTAATTTCTCCCTAGAAATGAATTCAAAAGTTGAAAATGCACAAACTAAACACCTCCAATCACAACTTTCTTTATTTTTTAGCACCATTTTATTTTTTAGCTCAATTGTCACGGAATTGAAATAAAGGATAACTCTCGCCAAAATGCAACCTAGGGTCTTTTTGTTATAATCTACCCGAGGCACACTTTCTTTTTAAAGCATAATTAGAATGGAAACGGCACTTTGAAGTTTGACCGTATTTTCGTTTTCGGTCAAACTGCCTTTTGAATGGGAGTGCATGGGGCACTTCTATGATAGCATCAAAATCGCTATTTTTAAAACACTAAGAAGGCTCGACACAACATGAAACTTTACTCGAAGTATCACCAGGGGCTCTACACATCATTGTTCAGAGTAAAGCAAAAACAGAGTAAAGATGGAAAGCTCCTAAAGCTTAGTTCCATATAAATTCACAGATAATTTGTTGTTTTGTCATTAGTGAAAATCAATATTGACCTTGTATTTGAAAAAGTATCCTCATATAAGAAACAATACTAAAATTCAGAGTCAGTTCATTCGCATTCGGAGATTGACTATTATTGACTGACAAAATGCCGGCGGACGGAAACACAGTAAGTTGTTCAAAATCTTTCTTTTTAGTAAACTCTGTGTACACAAACAATGTTCTCAATGCTCGGGTTCATGTGTAGAGCCCCTGGTGATACTTCGAGCAAAGTTTCATGTTGTGTCGAGCCTTCTTAGCGTTTTAAAAATAGCAATTTTTGATACTGTCATAGAAGTGCCCCAAGCACTCCCATTCAAAAGGCAGTTTGACCGAAAACGAAAATACGGTCAAACTTTCCATTCTAATTATGCTTTTAAACGGACGTTTGCCTCGGGTAGATTAACAAAAAGACCCTAGGTTGCATTTTGGCGAGAGTTACCCTTTAATGTAGAGGATAGTGGTAAATCAGTGAGGGATACATCTATGCTGCCTTCAAAAAAATGCAGATACAGGATATGTACGGTAGATAGGATGTGACACGATCATATAATTCCTTTCTCCATATGCTCCCTGTGGAGGCAGTATTTTTCAGCTTTCAGACAGCCATTGTCTGAGGATCTACTGAGTAAAATTAAAGCACAAGCTTTGCATGTTTGGACACTTAATGCTTCTAATCAATGGCTGACCGTGGATCTATAAGATGTCTGAAGGTGACAGCTTTACTCTAACCACATATTATCCTCAAACTAAATGTCCTTCAGTTGTTTGGGATAGAACAACACCAGGGGGACAGGAATGAATTAAACCCAAGCCTTTTCCAGATAAGACAGAGCTGCAGTCTTAAATCTCTGAAGAATGAGTCATCCTCACTGCCTCAGGACTAAGAAAGCTGTGAAATCAATTCCATATGCTATAATTATAAAGCGTGCATTTCACTATCATATCTAATCTTGCACATAGCACACTTCCTCCTCTACACTCTCTATCTCGTTGTCTTTTTGTCTCTCTCTGACTGGTTTTTCCTCATTTTGCTCTCGGGCAGTGATACACCTTAATTTGCTTTCTGATAACTTCCTGTGAGTAAAACAACATAAACATTCATTATAGAATAACAAACAATTCCAGTCTAGAAATCTCAGGAAGAGGCTTACTATGTGTGAAGAGCAACAACCGGCCAGTAATACTTGGATGTTTATGGTAGTTATCATGAACAGGAAGTCATGTGGTCAAACCTCTAAGGACCAATCTCGTATGTATATGCGTAATTAAGATAAGCATAAAAAAAACCTACAGGAAGTCTCTCTCTCTCTCTCTCTCTCTCTCTCTCTCTCTCTCTCTCTCTCTCTCTCTCTCTCTCTCTCTCTCTCTCTCTCTCTCTCTCATGGCCTGACCTCTCTCATTATTCTCAGTGTCTTAAGAATTGTTTTGAAGTTTTTGCCATCTCAAAAGCCGAAATAAACGCTGAACGTTACTGTCCTATCATTACAATCGGTGTAGAATGCTGTTTTATCATTTCTGTTATCAGTCTTAGCTAGGTGGCTGGATGTGGTTACTCTCTCAGACACATGAAGTTTGTCTCAGAAGAATTGTTTCAAATGAACAGCGATACCTGGGTTTCCTTAAACCTTTTAAAGATTTTGTGCTTTTTAACGACTTCCTGCATTTTGCATGTTTACATTCTTGCCCATGCAAAAAATATAGACACACATATCCACTTGTATACACATGCACACATTCAATTATGCGTTTTATTGCTGATACAGTGATAGGAAAGTTACGTTAAATCACTTCCTCTTGTACGGACAGTGACTGAATATTGTTATGATTTATTATTTTTTCATTTGACTAAATGTATTATTAATAGTGTGTAGTGAAGAGCATAACATCATTATAAACTGACTGTAAAGTGGTGTGCAATATTTCTAATTTTGCACTAATCTTCATGTAACATTCTGCTACAAAATATATTTTTGAAAGAGATGGTTATTGTTTATTAATATTTTCTTTCAGTTCTAATATGACATACTAGGTACAATGAATGAGTGATGCCAAAAGAGCTACTCAGTAATGCATTAAAATGGTTAAAATTAAGTATATAAATGTATTAAAAAAAACTTACCATATCAGAATCTAAAGACATTTTGATTAGTAATGATAATAATTAATATCAATAGTTTAATTTTTTTTTTTTTTTGAGAACTAATTTGATTATTGGAAGAACATATTTCCACCAGTAGTTTATATTTCCGCCAAAATATAAATATGTTAATATAAATATGTTTTAATACAATATGACATCTAATTAAATGAATGAATGAATGAATGCATTTATAAAACAAGTTATTTTTCAGAATTCTAAACAAAACTGATCCACTTACAATGATATGCTAATAATAATAATTTAAGGGTCTCTTATACAAAGAGACAAACAAATGTTTGTTTATATATCATGGTGGGGATTTTTTTTTACTTCCATTGCTGAGCTATGATATTTTCTACTTACTCTACCTAAAATGTCTGTTTATTAAGCCGTTATCCTTCCCTTACTGTACATTAAGTACAAGTTTAGCAAATTTCTTGGAGACATTTGGTCGCCAAAATGTAAGCAAAACCTGAGCCACACACACACCATGACAGATTCTACTATACTCTGTATGAATGGGTGATGAGTGCTGCTTGGCTGTTCTGTGGTCACATGACTCTAGAGTGGGCGTGGCTGTGAGTCCAGCTGGTGTTGCAGGCTGACTCGGGCACAGAGAAAGAGGGACAGAAAGAGAGATAAAGAGCTACTAAACGAAGGGTGAGTCACTATCTGCTGTCCATGTTTACTTCTGTTAAAACAGACTTTCTCTGCGTGAGTTTTATATCTCTTTCCAAAGTCTCATTCAGAGAGGCTATAATGCTTTTACAGAGCTACAGACTGCGTGACGTGCGTGCGCGCGCGTATGTATGTGTGTGTGTTGCTGCATGCACAAGTTTCCCAGGTGTCCTAACTGTGTTCTTGCCAGTGAGGAAAGGAAGCAAGTGAGAGAGAAAGAGTAGAGGAGGTTTTGGCTAGCGTTTGTGGGATTTTGTACTGTGTTTTAAGACCTCTTTCTCTTGTTTGTCTGTGCATTAAAACAGATGATAAGCTCAGTGAACCCCTCCTTTACTTTTCTTCCACCCCCCCTCCCTTTCTCCCCGCCTCCTGGCCCTGTCCTTTCTTTGTGTGGGGTGTGTGTCATCACTGCTCTCAGTTTCTACCATCAGACATTTTTGATCCGTTCTTTTAATTAGCCTAGTTTACATTGGGCCCAGCATCCCACATGTGTCAGCTGTTGACATTCGCTCTGAGTTTTTTTTTATACCCAATCACCAATTATTTTAATGGCTTCCTATGTTCATTCTCTTATTTTTGTGTTGCATGACAATATAGTTTCTGTTGTTTAATTGTTATCATTAACATGTAAGTTAATGGACCTGTTTGTATTCAGCACAGATCTGTTCTGTTCCACTGTTTAACTTCTCATGCCATTTGTCAGTGTCAGATTACTTCCAGTCATTTTTTTTTTTTTACAGTAACAGAAGTTAGCAATCTTTCAAGCACATCGATCTTTCAGGTGTGTTTGCGCTTCGTTATAAACCCATTACAAATACTTCTGTCATCTTCAGTTACATCAACAAGGTTATATGATATGTTCAGCAGAGTTCCTTTTTCAGATAAAACTCAACTTCCTTATATATCGACCCAATTATTAAACAGAAAATCCTTCCACATCTGTAGAACAGCTGCCCTTCAACCTTTTTCTTGCTATACCGGTAATATATTATTACACTACAGCTGTTTTCCTTCTTTTTCGAATCTTTAACCTATTTTGTAACATCATAACACACATCTAATGGTGTTTGAATACCCACAATTGAATATTTGTCATGCTCCAAATGTAAAGAGGTACTTTGAGGTAGCCAGTTGGGGGTTAACTTTATTAGGCACTGTAATTACTTTTTATGGTACATTACATGGGTTAAATCTCAATGTAAGAATGATTGGTTCTAAAAATGATGTTAAAATTAAAGATAATCTGTTGTTGAACACTGTTGTTGATTATTTACATGCGTGATAAGGAGTGCATGCGGAAAATGAGAATGCTTTTGTCCCACCATACCATATCACATTTGTCTAAGATTGGCCATCAGTTTTATTAATGTTTTGGACATGTTCAAATGTGTAAAGCCTCAACATTTATGTTCAGTTTCCTATTTTGTTCTTAGTGGTAGACCGATAGGCCTATATATTGACAGGCTGATTCATTAACCAATATTTGCCTGGTTTGGGTTTGTCAGCTTTGGATGATAAACGGGCCTGCTTGGTACTTCTTCAAATGAATAAAAGAGGTATTCCAAGGTGTAATAACAAGGTTTTAATTAATAATACGCACAGTTTAAATATATATATATATAATTTAAAATTTAACAATTGCTGAAATGAACATTTTTCACTATATATACAGTAGTCAACATTTGAAGTGGATTAAAACAGTTCATCAAAGTTGTCCTAAAACAAAAATGGGTATTGTTCAAAATTCATGTATAACTTTGATGAAAGGTTTTGATCCACTTCAAATGATGACTAGCCTACTGTATATATATAGGCTATATATATGTATATGTATGTGAAAAATAACTTAATAAGTGTTCATTTCAGCAATTGTGCATGCATCTTGCAGTAGGGCTGCACAATTAATCGAATTTCTAATCGCGATTACGATTATGGATGCAACGATTACGTAATCGTTCAAAGCCGCGATTACAAAAAAAAAAAAATCCACTCTGCCTGCATTTAGAGCATGTTATGTTATGAGAGGCGAATCACAACTACTTCAGAAAACCCAGCACAATAGGAACTACCAGGCAGTGACGTATGTGTACGGTGAAATAAAATGTATTTCACCTCAGAAAAACGGACGTTCCTGTCATGTCAGCCGTTATACTGTACTCATAGCGCACACTCTTCAATTGCACGCGCAAAGGCGGAGGCGCGCGCCGTGTATCGCTTCACTGTATATAAAGTGCAAAGGAAACTACGAGCATGCAACGTTGTTACGTTGTAAATTAGTAAGTCATGAAATAAAAGTAAAATACCAATAAATCACGTTACTGGTACGTCGTGTGTTAGCTGAGAAGGATTTGCATGCAGGTATGATTTTCATTCTATTCACCAGGAGCAGTTTCCATGTTTCATTAACAGTTCTTGTTAGTATTGTGTATTCACCATGGTAACTGTCGTTTCAATATTAACCCCAAAATGCCAATAGCTTTAGCATAGGCCTAATGTTTATTTATTAGTAGTCTTTACTATTAGTCATATTCTAACAATTTATGTCTATGTTAAGTAAAGGGGGACAGTACTTGTGTGTGTGTTCACAATTTTTAAGTAAACATGTATAATAATATGCCTATATATATAGGCTATATTCAATGTAAATTGTGATAATCGCAATTAATAATCGCAATTACAATTTCAAGGGAATAATCGGCAATTATGATTTTTGTCATAATCGTGCAGCCCTATCTTGCAGTCATTAGGCCTATATTAAATTGGCTTTTTTTACCACCTTGATCTCTAGAATTCACATCAACGATTAAAAAAACACAACGGGTTAGATTTATAGCATCTGGATAGTGGCATTAATGGTAAACTATTTAGAAAATTGATGTAGTTACAAATATTTGGATTGACTACCAAGTCTGCCCCTCTCTGTGGCTTCATTTTAATATGCCTGGTTTCATATAAAAGTCAGATATTCATTAAGCGTCAGATTAAACATTTACATTAAAGTGCCGTAAATATGCATTGATTTCCTTGTCACTGATCTGAATAAAAATGCCATTTAGCTATTTGTGATCATCAAATCATCATTTGTGATTGTAATCATTTTTCACATGGCTCTTTTGGTTCTCTGCAATTTTGCTTGCCTACAGCACTCACACTGGCTTATTTTTCCTTACTAGAAGATTCTCTGTAAAAAACTATATTTTAACACCCTTCGTCACCATCTGCTTGTGGCATGTAATGGCAAAGGTTGAATTCTCAAGGGACGAGCAGAATGAAAGATGAGGCCTCCAGTAGCATTCTTCATGCTGAGCACCAGAGTTCAGTCTACAGATCAACACTGAGTAGTTTACATATTCATCTGGCTTTTAACAGGAGTTTTGAGGTAAACTAGCTGTACACAGCTCAAAACAGATGGAAAAGAGAATGTCCTAAATACATGCCTATTGCCTAGCTCTTGGTTTGTTCTGTGGAGTATCTCATCCGGGGTCTGACATGGTTGTGCATTGGCAGCTTTATAGTGTTTGATGCATGCTGTCACAAATATAAATTGGATTACAGTACACTTCTGGTTGTTTCAGGTGCCCTTGAAAGAAACATTCTGTTTCCAAAAGATTATTAGATAGGCTTGGGCTTATTTAGAATTCCACAAGGATTGGTGGAACATTATACACATCATTTTTAAAAATTAATTTAATCAATTTACAACAAAAGCAGCAAAATATTATTAGCAATAAATGCCTCCCCCAAGCCCCTAACCATTCATCCCATTATGCCAGTCAACAAAGAGGAAAAACAACAACTGAATTTTAAAATTCAAAGTTAACTTCTTTGTTCAACAAATACCATTATTATATAAAATGCTAGCCCAAACCCACCATATAATACCTACAAAAATGGCAGGTTTCCCAGAAATTTCATGCTTACTTTTCTTTATATTTAATGCACTGTTAAGTCATCTTTTGTGCTATCACCATCCCATATTGTATTGTCAGCATTTGGAATTGTTCCATTCTGGAATACTGAATAGATCTACTATGGTGAAGTATATCAACCTAATTGCCAATTTAGTGTATAGAACATGACTTGAAGGGCTTCTGTCCAATTATTCTCAGAGCTCTCCAGTTCATTATAAACACACACAAAGTTTTACATAAATTGTGATAGTTCACTAGATTTTGTTCCTTGTAATGTGATTGTCTGTTCTAATGAGACTTGAGGTCAATGTTTCACTCTTTTGTCTGATGCATCTGGTGAACACATGAAGCATGTGAAGATCATCCGTGTCTTCCAGCTGGTGCTTTTTACACGAAAGTTTCTAGAAATGCTCCATGTAACTCAAGGCTCCATATATCTGCTTCAGTCAAAGAGAGACATAAAACTTTATTACCGCTTCCTCCTTCAACTTCATCCTGGATCTGTGGAAATGGCCTCTTGTGCTTTCCTACTGGTTGTCTAGATCTAGCTATACACACCGCATAGTTTCATACAGTTATTCAGAGTGGACTGAGTGTCACAAATTTAGGATTTGCAATCAAAATGTATGAACTCGAAAAGATCATTCTTCTGCCATGAGGAATTTTTCCCATCGGACCACATCTGTGGGAACTTGTGTTTAAAATGTGCAATAGATAATTCAGCATTAGTTCTGCCTGACTTTCCTTGCATGTATTATGGATGGTTATTTTTGCATTCACATAATATCTCTGAACCATGATATATTTGTTTGCTGGTTTGGGAGTTTCCTGAAATGTCTTCAGTGTGGTATCAAAATAAGGTGGTATAATTTCCTTCCTCCTTTATTGTGTCATTCTTTCTCTTTTCAGTAAGAACAGCCTTAGCAGCATTTACATTCTTAGCCTAGCATAACCGAGACACGTTTAAATACACATTTAGGGCAACTGTCAGGTCTACTAGGCTTCATTGGCTGTTGACACTAATTGTTAGTTGTACAAATGCTTTTCATTCAACTGACTTTTGAATGTCTGTTGCCAGACCAAAGTCCAGTCACAGGGGCCAATATACTCTAAACACGGGCAAATTCCCAACTGTTCTGGGTCAGAATGAAGACGGAATTAAATTGTATGTCGTTTGTGAGGAATGAATTGTTAGATGGCCTTGTTTCAGTGTTTGTCTTGTTTTTCTGTGGCTATATGGTTTCTGTACAGGGTTGGATCAGCTTCAGAAGGGGGACACACAAACTCTTGCATTCTTAAAGTGAAAACAGGAAATCAACCATGTCAGATTTTCGACTGAGAGTGAGAGAGTTCTCTGTGGTTTTACATGTCTTGGAGAACTCAATGGAAACATGAGATCTGTGGAGTTCTGAGCTATAGTTGGGGATTGTGTGGTTCTAAATGTTGTAATTTTCAGAGAGGACAAACCCGGTCATACTTCTAGATGTACCTGATGCATGTACATACTGTGGTCTTTGACCAAACTGCAAAATACAATATTAAATGTTCCAACTGACAAACTATTCAAAATTTCTATTTGAACAGCTTCATAAAGAAGTGACATAAAATAAAAGGCAATCTGATCAATTCTATAACAAGACATTACATGAGAAACATAAATGTGACATTTAGCAAAAGCAGAATGTGCATGCAAATTTGCTTGCATGAGTGTGCATGGACACACTTTAGCGGTAGACCCTATTTCCTGTTTGTTAGAACACTGACACATGCTAGTGAAAAATATAGGCCACAAACTTTGCATGAGAGACAGGATAACTGCCACTGAAGCTACATCTTTTCGAAACTGACTTGTATTGTTTTCTGTAAAGAGAGTTTATGGTTTAAGAGCTGTGAAGATTGAGATTGACTGACTGAGATTATGGTCTTGTGTATTGGAGTCCACAGAGTGGGGTGATCATGCCTAGAGCTCTTATGTTGCATGTGGCATACAGGGTCTGTGTCAAATCTGTGTCATCACCATATTATTCTTGGCTTTAAATATGTTATGGTGTAGGTTTTTGTCCCGCAATTTGTGACCTATAAGAAACAAAGCTTTTTTTTGCATGTCTCTCTTTTGCTATGCCATATACAGTATACAGTATAAATCCCATAAACGGGCATGTTTATTCAGGTCCATACAGATTTGATGATTTAAAGGTGCAGTATATAATATTGACAGCGGTTGAAATGGGTACTGCAGTCCAAATTCAAAATATTGGAGAGAGTTGTTTCTCCCGCCCCCTTCTCCTCAAGACTCGACACTTACGCGGGTTGCCAGATTGAGGACACGCAACGAGCGAGCACACTTACACACTGTAAATTGATGAGTTGATTTATTCTTGTTTTAATATGCTCCCGTTAATATAGATTTTTAGATGAATGGCCTAGGCTTTTTAGGTTGGATGGAATCTGTGATCTCTGACCCAGTTAAGCCCCTTTCACACAGCGTGTTGATCCTGGGAAATTGACGTAAAATTTGCTAGAGTGCCTTCTGTGTGAACGCAAACACGTCCAGGGATTGATGCCGGGATTGATGCCGGGATGGGGACCTAGTAACATTGCCGTGATCAGTCCTGGAACAAAACAAACAAAACACTTTTCACTTTTGTTTTTGTGTGAACAAAAGCCAAGACCAATGCGCTGAAGCTGAGATCGTTCGACGTTTACATTACACATCACATCCTGACATCACTTGTCTTTACGGGATCTTTACGGGATGTGTGTGAACACACTCACAGATTCCGGAAAATCACTGGCAGTGTGATAGAACCAAAATCCGTCGAATAATACGGATAAATCAAAAATACTATTGGGTAAATTGGCAGTGGGCTGAAACTCCGACCAAAACAAAAACAGACATTCCGACACGGAACGGAATGCACATTTCAAAGTAGAATAACTGGCTGAAGTATTGTTTTTTAGAGAAACAAGTATGTGAACTTAGCACATTTCCTAAATATATACAGACACCATATGGTAGTTCTCTTACGAGAGGTTCTCTCGTATTGCGTAAGTTGCTTACGCTACGGGTAAAGTCATATTTTCTCGAGATATGAAGCCAAAAAATTATCCTTAATTTTTATAATCTTGTCAACGCAGTGCAGCAGCAGGCAGACCTAGAGCAGGCTATCTAGTGTGCTCATTGGCTGCCCTGCGGCAACTGCAGCAGCCTACCACTGAGCCTGGCGTGACGTCACGCGTCACAGCCCGTCAGAAGGGGCGTGGTTTAGCGCAGGGGTTTTCAAACTTTTTGTGTGTGTGGACCACTATTTGTAATCAAGAATTTTCGCGGACCACCTCATAATACACATAATAAAATATGTCTACACAGAGTCCTACCTGAATTAATCTGCACCTCTAAATAGGCTTACTAGCTCTAAAACTATCATTGGTCATCACATCAGTAGCCTACAACAGGCTTGTTAAAAGAAAGTTTACTGCACACAACGGCTACCACATATTTAATTTATTTATTTACTCAAGCGCCCGAGGGCATAATCAGGTTCATTTGAACAACAGGCTTATTTCCATAGCAATGGAGTATGAAATCTATACAGTAATAAGAACAATGGAATATAGTCAACATTTTAAAACATTTGGCGATTTTAGGGAATTATTAATCTTCAGTTTTACAAGTCCTCAAAAAGTGAGTTTGTCCACTTAACAGCACATCCGCAAAACTTTCGCGTCAGAGACCCGTGTTCGAATCCCGGATCGGGCGGCAGATACAATTATGCTGTTTCCTTCTCCGAGCTCGCGGCCAGCTTTCTTACATACAGAAAGCGAACCCACCTCTCGCACCCTCCCGCTAGCATGATGGTGCTCGAGTATTATGAGCGTCTAAACATATGAGTCTTCAAGGCATTTCGCTCTGTCAGTCCCCCTCAAAAAAAGGCGACTGCAGATGTGTATTTTGTAGCCAACGAGCGCGTTGTACAAACTCGCTCGCCTGCACCCAAACACCGTTTTTACGGCACCCCAGAGAAATCTCATAGGCAGAGAAATCTCGAAAGAGTATAATGTGGTGTTATGAGTGTAGAAAATGTGCCCACGTCCCAGTGTTCACTCCTACATACAAGCACGATCTCCCTGGTGTCTCTCACAGAGCTCACTCTCATAAAGCGGGCACGCGCCGCTCGAGTGTTAAGTGTAGGAAATGTGCCCACGATCCCGTGCCCACACCTACCCACTGCCCGCTCTGTCACACGGTTGTCCCGGGGTTCAGATCCTCTAAAACTCCCAAACACTGGCCGTGTTGCGAACGTAAGCCCTGTGCCCGCTCACGAGCGTGCGCACTTACCAATAAACACGCTACCCCCGACGCTGCTTTCGCATCACGGGTTTCTCGCCACAAAATGTTCTCCGTCCACAGCAACCGAGCCATTAAGTGCTGCCCAGCCAGTCACCGCTATCAGCGAGCCTCCGTATTCGAGCACCGGCGGCGCGTGCGCCGCCCCATCTCCTCTGATACAGGTTCCCCATCCCGCGCAGTGCGGCGATCTGAACCCAGAGACCATTCGACCCCTAGCTATGCGTGCGAAAGCATGGTAAGCGATCCCGGGCGTGTCAGAATGGGTGCTGAATACTATAAAGCAGGGCTATCCGCTACAATTCGCTCGCCGTCCTCCCGCGCTTTGAGCACGGACCGAGACGAGAGTGAATACAGAAGTAGCTCACCTACTTCAAGCAGGAATAGCAAAGCTGCTGTGCTATAGAACAGGTGCACCCTTCTCTGAGCGAGACGGGCTTTTACAGCCGTTATTTCCTCGTGCCCAAGAAGGACGGAGCTCTCAGACCTATCTTAGATCTGAGATATTTGAACAAAGCTCTCAAGAGACGACCGTTCAAAATGATCACAACCAGACAAATCCTCGCGCAATTTCGCCCGAGGGACTGGTTTATTTCTCTCGATCTGAAAGATGCATATTTTCAGATTCAGATTTTACCCCGTCACAGGCCATTCTTGAGATTCACCTTCGACGGTCAGGTATATCAATACACCGTCCTGCCGTTCGGCCTGTCTTTAGCACCCCGTACATTCACGAAGTGCATGGACGTGGCCCTCGCTCCCCTGAGAAGACAGGGTATGCGGATCTTGAACTATCTGGACGACTGGCTGATACTAGCGCAGTCAGGGACAGAGCTTATGTCTCACAGAACAGCGCTTCTCAGCCATCTGGAAAGCCTGGGTCTCTCGGTCAACTGGACCAAGAGCTCATTACTGCCCCGTCAGTCAATTTCTTTCTGGGAATAGAACTGGATTCGGTGGCTATGACGGCCAGACAGTCAACGCAGCGCGGCGCTTTCCAGACGGGCAGTCGGGTCCCACTGAGAACGTCTCAGAAAATGTTGGGCCACATGGCCTCAGCTGCAGCTGTGCTCCAGCTGGGTTTACTGCGCATGCGCCCGCTACAACGCTGGCTGATAGCGCGAGTGCCTCACCGA
This sequence comes from Rutilus rutilus, assembly GCF_951802725.1. Classification (NCBI taxonomy): domain Eukaryota; kingdom Metazoa; phylum Chordata; class Actinopteri; order Cypriniformes; family Leuciscidae; genus Rutilus; species Rutilus rutilus. The sequence goes on along the minus strand of NC_140217.1, from coordinate 20,869,177 downwards.
GCCTGGACTGCCGGCGGCTCGTGAATCGGTGTGAATCAGGGCTGCGTTTCAGCCCTGCAGCCCTGGCTGGCGGCCGAATGGTACCACATGGGAGTGGCAATGGGAGTTGTCTCGCACCGGAAAGTGGTCTCGACAGACCTAGGTTGGGGGGCTCTCTTTGAGGGCAGACCGGTCTATGGCCTCTGGTCAGACCGGGAGAAACGCCTTCACATAAACTGTCTAGAGATGCTGCTGGTCGAGAATGCGCTGAAGCACTTCCTCCCATACCTGCGGGATCACCATGTACTAGTCCGCATGGACAATACGTCAGTGGTGTCCTACGTGAACCATCAGGGCGGTGTCAGATCCAAAATTCTCTGCGCCCTGGCGGAATGCCTCCTCGTTTGGGCTCAGCACCCACTGCGCTCGCTGAGAGCCGCGCACGTGCCCGGTCACCTGAACGATGGTCCAGACAGACTGTCCAGAGGCAATTTTCCCCCGGGGGAATGGTCTTTGCATCCCCAGACAGTCCAGTTACTATGGCGCCTTTTCGGCAAAGCGAAAGTCGACCTCTTTGCGTCAAAAGACAACGCTCACTGCCCAAGGTTCTTTCCAAAGAGCGAGGATGCGCTGGCCCAAGCCTGGCCCAAGCCTGGCCCAGCGGCCCGCTGTACGCTTTCCCCCCCGTCTCACTGTTGCCACAAGTCATCGGGAGAATCAGGGAAACGCGCCACTCGGTGCTCCTCATAGCCCCGCACTGGGAGAATCAAACGTGGTTCCCGGAGTTAATGCGGCTGGCAGACACAGCCCCATGGCCGATCCCGGTGAGAAGAGACCTCCTCTCTCAAGCCCGCGGCTCGATCTGGCATCCTCATCCAGAGCGCTGGTCTCGGCATGCATGGATACTCAACGAATACCCGTTGACCTGCCAAAAGGGGTTGTGAACACGATCACACAGTCTAGAGCTCCCTCTACGAGACGGCTCTACGCGTCTAAATGGTCTGTGTTTAATAAGTGGTGCACCGTCAAAGATTTGGACCCACAAACGTGTGGGGTCTCGCGGGTGCTTTGCTTCCTTCAAGAGCTGCTGGACATGGGCAGGTCCCCCTCCACGCTCAAAGTGTATGCTGCGGCCATTTCAGCGTTCGCCGACTCGGCGCATGGCCGCGCATTAGGAAGGAACGAGTTCATCATCCGCTTCCTTAGAGGAGCCAGGAGGATGAATCCCCCGCGGCCCCCGTCGGTTCCTATTTGGGATCTTTCCCTGGTCCTGGGGGCCTTGAAAGCGCATCCCTTTGAACCTATAGAAACTGTGGATTTCAAATACCTCACGCTCAAAACCGTTTTTCTGATAGCTCTGTCGTCAGTCAAACGTGTGGGTGACCTACACACGTTATCAGTTAACGCCGCGTGCCTCGAGTTCGGACCTAATGACTCAAAAGTCATTCTCAAACCGAGGCACGGTTACGTCCCCAAAGTGATCTCGCCGCCTCGAAACACAGTCTGTCCAGATGGATAGTGGACGCTATTGCAGCTGCTAATGCGTCCAAAAACCTGCATTGCCCCTTGGGCATCAGAGCTCACTCCAGAGGCATGGCCTCGTCGTGGGCTTGGTCCAGAGGGATTTCCATTCATGACATTTGTACGGCAGCGGGCTGGGCCTCCCCCTCTACATTTGTTACAACCTGGAAGTCCCCACCCTGCAGGCTAAACTTTTATCAGTCTAAGTCGTGCGTATGCCCGGCCCACAATCTCGTGCGTAGACTACTGCTGTCCGATTTAGCTCTCCTGGTTGAGCTGCACTATAAAGGGTTGTGTCAGTTTCAGTACAGACCGGCTGGGCCGCTCTGCACTCCCTACTGTGTGCTTATGTACATGCGCTAGCCATTCTGTTGGCCACCCGGCTACCACTCATTGTGTTCCACGGGCTTTCCCTGGGACTCATTCAGTGGATGCTGGGCGCGCACGGCGTTGACAAGGGTGTTCCCGTAGTGTAAGCAACTTACGCAATACGAGAGAACCTCTCGTAAGAGAACGTAATCGGTTGCCTAATGTAACCTCTGTTCTCTCTAGAAGAGGGAACGAGTATTGCGTAACCCGCCGTGCTCGCGCCGCGAGCTCATTCGCTTCATTGACGAAAACCAGCGAACCAGCCTCCGAGCCTTCCTTATATACGCTAAACCACGCCCCTTCTGACGGGCTGTGATGCGTGAGGGCGCGACGTCACGCCAGGCTCAGTGGTAGGCTGCTGCTGTTGCCGCAGGTCAGCCAATGAGCACGCTAGATAGCCTGCTCTAGGTCTGCCTGCTGCTGCACTGCGTTGACAAGATTATAAAAATTAAGGATATTTTTTTGGCTTCATATCTCGAGAAAAGATGACTTTACCCGTAGCGTTAGCAACTTACGCAATACTCGTTCCCTCTTTTAGAGAGAACAGAGGTTACATTAGGTAACCGATTACGTTTTATGCTTTAGTACAGTCAAAAAATTACATGCAGCACCTTAAGTTTTTTGTTGGCTGGTAAATCAATTTCTTAAGAAGTAATTAAGATTTTTCATATGCTAATTCCTTTTTGTAATTTGGTTAATTTATTTTTGAATAGCAACCAACCTACAAAATGTTTATTCAATTTCTCTGCATATTAAGCTAGGAAAGGAGAACGTTTTTGTAACATCTACAAAATTATATACCTTTTAAGAGGCCACTTTTTGTGTTTTAGTGCATTATTTGATCTTTCTGTGGAGTTACAATCCACATACACTATTTCATGCTTACTGAGCCTTCATTTGATGAGATTTGATGAGTCTTAGGTAAAAAAAAAAAAAAAAAAAAAAAAGTATTTTCTTTTCTTTTTTTCTAGGTGATTTGTTTTAATTAGATTAAATTCTAAATCTTACAATCTTGTATGGTTTGTGTTTAGATTCTGAAAAGGCTCTTTCGCAGATCTGCAAAGGGTTTATAAGGACTGATGAGACAGCATCTTATAGTAGCATCATTTGTCTGAAATACAGTAATATTGATGTTTATTATGGCATTGTGTACAGTATGTTGCTAAAGTGCCTGGACAGTTAGAGAACCACTGCTTTAGATAATCCATTGTTTTTGGCGGTGATATGGAATTTAGCACTTCACATTTCAAATTAGGCTAACCAAAAGAGGAACTAATTGAGATTTATTTACAGTATATTTTAAATCATAGTTTGTGTGCCTGTGTCACTGCCCCCTTTCCTATTCATGCCTCATTTTGTTTCTTAGCAGATGGCAAACAACAGGTGCTGGCATCACCTACTCCCAGGGCAGCGTAGTCATGTAATCAATGGCACAAATTATGGTTGGTCTGTGTATTAAACCATAATTAACATGACCACATGTTGTGATCACTCAACAATCCAGCAAAAATCAAGTCAGCAAAAATCCTGCCTTAAATACAATAATAACTATTTGGCATACTCTGAACATGCAGTTGGTACATTTTCCCTCTGTCTTCTCAAAACTACAGGCTAAACTTATGGATAACATTCCACTTTGGCATTAAAAAACTGTGGTTCACTCAAGTTTGAAGTGTGGATTTCACATGTGATTGACTATTGGGTTAACATATGAAAAATATAGGTCACAGTAAACCATGAGGCTTCCCTGAGGCGAATGGAAAGTCCTAGGCCTCAATGCTGAACCTTGTTGATGGGTTAGGTTTACCTAGACCTATCATTTTATTTTAATTGGCTTTAGGAGTTTTGCCAAATCTCCACACAATCTGAAAGACTGCATTAATCACACAATGTTTGGAGCCAGAGGCTGAAATTTAGGTGGAGGCTGAGGGGTGTAGTTTCCCTGATTCTGCTCTTGACTCTTGTTATGTTATGCCAATATGCCTCTAAGTTGCATTCATTTGTGAAAAACATGTGTGTGTATGAGTCTAAATTGGGACTTATAAAAGCTTTTCCTGAACAGGTGGCCTAATCTAGATATGAAATCACACATTTACAGTGAGAGGTTTTGTAGAATGATTATTCAGGATTTGTTATAAAAGGAAAAGTGAAAAATAAGATCAAGTATATATTGTGAGAGACCCCAGCAGTCACCTTATGGTGACCACTGTCTATAACATGTTTCTAATTTGAATAATGAGTAAGACATAGAAGCACATGAGCACACAGCATGTTTAGTTTGCTAATTCTGTCTCACACTTAGCATAGGTTAAATTCTCTGGACAAAACATGGCTGCTTGTGGTTCGATAACTGTCTAGTGTTTTAGGTTAAACTTTCAGGCCTGTCACTCTCTGTTTTCTTATAAAAGACTCTGTGAAGTAGTGTGTGTAACTCACTGACAGGAAATACATTTTTTTCAACGTTTTATTACTATACATAAGCCACAGAGGAACACATGCAAAACAAGTTTTGCATTTGACTAATAGTTTTGACTTGACTTCTTAGAAACATGAATCATACCTCAAAACATGGTAGTGAAATAATAAAACATATAAAACAGAGATAAAGATTGTTCTTCAAAATGATAATAAAACTAAGCAAAAAAAATAACTGCTATTTGGCTACAGCCGTTGCCATTCTCAGTTTGGTGTTTTATTGAACTCTACTCTTATACTTCATAATTAGTGATATTTACAGATGTGTAAATTACAGCATACACTGTGTTGGTTAAGTCACAGATCAGGATTTCATAGTTTCCACCTCAGGCGTCTGATGAAGCAATAGTGAGTTTCATAAGTTATGTTTGTACATGCCTATACTTTTTTTTTTGTTGTTGTTGTGTAATATCACCTTGCATTATCATTCGGATATACTATATTTGTGTTATTGATTTAAATGTTATTTATTTATGAAATCACCATTGGCATATTTGGGTATTTTTTTTAGGTATATTCTTCTTGGTGAAAAATATTGGCTTTTGTGCAAGTGTCTAGACGCTCTATGAAAAGAGGAAGCCACATTTAGTCGTTGTAAAAGGAAAAGCAGCCATCATGTCTCCTCCCACTCTCACATGTTGAGTGTGTGTCACTTGTTCACTGTCAGAGACACATTTTTCAAGCTACTGAATCATCAAATACAACAACTTTGCAGACTATCCTTTCGTCTTCTGGGTGAGTTTGTGGTTATCACCATTTTTGGTATCTTTTAGTTAAGTTGATGATCAATTGATCATTTGAGAAGAATTTAGTTTGCTCTGGTTTGATGAATTAATTAAAAGCTTGATAAAAGTGGTTTTGTAAAACATTGGTCATATAATGGTAATTTAGAAAATAAATGTTGGAGTGCACAAAACATTGATGTAGCTATATAATGAGTGTATATATTTACATGTGTGTCTTGTTAAGCTGATGTTGTGGGTTTTCTGGCCTACTTTATTTCCATGTGTTCTGAGATCTGGTCTCTTTTCAGAAACTTATTAATATAATATTTGTTTGCTCATAAATATTTTGCACAATGTTCAGTGCAACCAGGAATCAGACTTTTTTTTCATTTTACATACTATTACATTCAAAATATGAGGAACATTTGCAGAATTTAAATGTGACTTTTACACAAAGTGAAAAATGCTGTTTGGTTTAATTGACCCACATCTAGTGGACCACTAAACTTCTGAATGCTTCAGTGGTAATGCTTGCGTCAAGCTGCCATTGTGCCACTTCTAATAGCAATGTTTTGTCATAGCAGCTCGCAGACAAACCAACGTTAATAGCTCTGAGAGGGTCTACTTTATTCTGCACATGCACATGAAAAATGTTCAAGCCAAAAATGTTGCAAAATAATCTTAACCTTATCTGTCTCTGTCTTTCTTTCTGTCTCTCATAATTTCATTAGGGCCAGAGGTCATTACAAGTATTTACGGCAATATGGCAGACGTAGGAAAGACGCCTGTGGCACGGAGTGAGAACACCAGCAGTGAGTTTGGCTATGTGGGCATTGATGCCATCTTGGAACAGATGAGGAGGAAAGCCATGAAACAAGGCTTTGAGTTTAACATCATGGTAGTGGGTAAGTACAGGTGTGAGTGTGCAAGCACAAATGCATGTATGCTTTTCGTTGTTATGTACAAAATACACATTCAGTATCACTAAATGCAAATGGTTAAAGCTGCAGTCCGTAACTTTTGGCGCTCTAATGGTTAATAAACAGAACTGCATGTGTCTTGCGTAAAAACATTGTAGCTGGAGTTACACACCTGTACCAGTCTAAAATAGTCTGAATATAAACACTTATTATAGGTGTACCGTAGTGATTCAGGATAAGACAAAAACACGGTTTGGAAAATTAATTCATGATGTACTCTTTTATGATGTAAATTTTGAGCACAAAAAAAAAAGTTGTGGACTGCAGCTTTAAATAGAGATAGATCAGGGGGGTCCAGTCCTGCTCCTGGAAGGCCTCTGTCCTGCAGAGTTGAACCCCCAATTAAACACACCAGAACCAACTAATCAAGGTCTTTCTAGGCATACTAGAAACTTCCAGTCAGGTATGTTGAGGCAAGTTGGAGCTAAACTCTGCAGGACAGTGGCCCTCCAGGACCGAGTTTGGACACCCCTGCGCTACATTTTTCAAATACAAATTTGAAGAGGGTCAAACGTTACACTTGAATTTTAAGTTAACATGAAAAACATATACTTAAAGGGATAGTTCACCCAAAAATGAAAATGCTGTCCTCATTTACTCACCCTCATGTTGTTCCAAACCTGTATGACTTTCTTTCTTCTTCTGAACACAAAAGAAGATATTTTGAAGAAAGTCGGTAACCAAACGACTGATGGACCCCATTGACTTCCATAGTAGGAAAAAAAAAATACTATGGAAGTCAATGGGGACCAGCAGCTGTTTAATTACCAACCTTCTTTACAATATCTTCTTTTGTGCTCAGCAGAAGAAAGGAAATCCTACAGGTTTGGAACAACATGAGGGTGAGTAAATGATGACAGCATTTTCATTTTGGGGTGAACTATCCCTTTAATATTATTTGTTTATTAAAATAAATGTATGAAGGGATAGTCAGTTAAAATTTGGCCTGGTTATAAATTGGCTGGTGGCAGGCATAACTTCACATCCTCGATTAACAAGTCAAATACTTGTTGTGTAATTTACTATTTCAAATGTTTTTGTTTTTGTTTTTGTTTTTTTTGTATAAAAAAAAAAAAACACTTGTTTTAAATATTCTCCATCTTTCTATATTTGAAATGCCTGGTATGAACTGTATTTTATGTAATTCATGTTTGGAAACCTTGGATAGCTATGTCCAAAAATAAAATAAAAATCACTTTGATTTGGTTATGGAATGTAATCTATGCATGGGAACTTTTGAACTCGCTTGAGTTTTGCACACAAGAAAAATGCTCTATTAATGGACCTACATTATTTCAGCTAATTCAGTCAGCCATAAAAAAAGATTAATGGGCCGAATTTTGAATTTTCAAGCTATTAGCTAAAGAGCCCTGCTCAATATTAATTGTTGAACAAAACTTAATTTCATATTACCCATAACATATAATGAGTACTATACACAATTACTCCTACACTTCTCTGTCTCTAAAGTTTATTAGTCACACACATTCAGTCCTTTTTAGGGTTGCATTTTGTGACGTCACATCACATCTTGTTTTTGGTTCGTGCAGATGTCTTTGGTCTGTGTTGCGTTCATATTTCAGTCGAACTGCCCACTTTTTTCAGGGGTCTTAGGCTGCTTGTTTGGTGCACCCCAAGGTTTGGATGGCTGCGTTCACAGTTATTCTTCACACTTCATATATTCACACTTACTCAAATGAACCGCACTAACAGAGCAATCACACCAGACTGCATTTTAATCAAACCAGACCTGCCAAGTGTGATCACACCCTTAGTTTCTAGCAGTGGTGTAGCTTAGTTTTTTGTAGTGAGTATACTGTGACCCCCCCCCCCCCCACCAGCCTCATACTCACGTGTACCAGAGCAACACCCCATAACTCAACCTACGTGAAGTTGGCCCCCCACCCAATGCAAAACGTCTGCAAAATAGGCTCAATCGTTTGTGCTGGTTTGTGCCGGCAAATGTTTCGTTTGTACTGCTTTGGTTTTAAAAATTAGACACCGAATTATAGACTATGACCTCACTCAGCCCCCCGACCTGCTCCAGATGAACCCAAAATAGGCTCAATCGTTTGTGCTTTGTTTGTGCTGGTTTGTGCCGGTAAACGTTTATTTTGTGCTGCTTCGGTTTCTTAGATATTAAAATAATATGTATTGGTCATTCTGAGGTCACTCAGCCCCCCACATGCTCCAAATTCACCCAAAATAGTCTCAATCGTTTGTGCTTCGTTTGTGCTGGTTTGTGCCGGTTAAAGTTTTGTTTGTGCTGCTTCGGTATGAAGGTAATATGATGCCATAAAGAATTGCATGCGCAGGGTAAGATTTGTGAAAGTTTACATAAGATTCCAAGCGTAAATTAAATTTGCATGCGCAAGAGAAGATTTGTAAAGGTGTAAATTCAGTATGGACTCATATAGTCAGCCTAATGGTGCACGGCCTATTAAGCAATCATGATTTATTTGTTTATTTATTTATTTATTTAGCATGTAGGCCTATGTGTGCATTAAAAGTACCATTTCGGCAACAAGAACGTTTCTGAGCCAAATGAAGATAAAGATGTGTTCTGGTGACTGGCGTGTTTATTGAACCAATCAGATAAGAGTAAATTGAGAGTCAGCGAGAAGCTCATTTGATTGGCTACATGAAGAAGGTGGACCCGCCCCCCTCTTCGCTTGCAAAACTGAGTGAGAGAATCGTGCCAAAACTGGAAGCGCATGTAAAAGAAAAACGCAACTGTACAAATAGGGTTATTTCGGGAACTTTTTTGCCCCATGCACACAAGTCATTTAGACATTTGCAACAGTTTATTTTTTTACACAAAGTTTGATTTTACGCAATTAATCTGTTTTGCAGTTCCTGACTCTGTTGTTTTCGCTTGCAAATTACTGTTCACAGGCCTGCAATTCTTTATGCCGTATGTGTGCCCAAAAACCGTGCCAAAAGTGTAAGCGCGGAAAAATGGAAGTCAGAAGAATACAGATCCTATTTATTTTGCGTTAGCATGAAGCTGCAGTTTCACAATACATGAATTACACTTACGAATAACAGTAAAATGCTGCAAATAGTTTTTTCTTACACTTGAAAGGCGATTTACACCTTTACAATCTTCTCTTGCGCATGCAAATTTAATTTACGCTTGGAATCTTATGTACACGTTCACAAATCTTACCCTGCGCATGCGATTCTTTATGGCATCATATTACCTTCATACTTCGGTGTTTAAAATATTAGACACTGAATTATAGACGATGACGTCACTCAGCCCCCCGACCTGCTTCAGATTCACCCAAAATTGTCTCGTTTGTTTGTGCTGGTTTGTGCCGGTAAAAGTTTAGTTTGTGCTGCTTCGGTTTTTAAAATATTAGACACGGAATATAAATGTTGATATTTAGTCCTGAATACAATAGGCTACTGACTGAATCAAATAGATCACTCAATTGGTCACAAAGATCAATAGTAACAGTCATTCTGGTTACTATATTAGCCTATATATATTACTAAGTTAGGTCTATCTTGTTTTGTGTGTAGTCGGTACGATGTATGAGCATTTTATTTTGGGTTTGCATTTGTTCAATCTCTTACCAAAATGTTAGATGCTAGTCAAGATGTTTTAATAGACCAACAACTTTTTGTCAATGTTTTTGTAGTAAAAACGTATTGGCGTTCAGACATTATGCAGCAGCTCAATATTCATCTGGTGTCAGACATTTTTTTTCTGTCACTCACTTTCTCTCTGGGCAAAATGGATTTGTGCCAGTGTGCCATCAAGTCATAGTTTTAAGTAACTTCAGCAGTTCTGGGCACGAGAACTGCACAAATCTCCTCGGTGTGAACACACTTTTAGAGTCGAATTGACGAAGACTTTCTGTCAAGAGTAAGCATCACATAATTTGTTCAATAAACAATTATCTTTACTTCAGTCACTGGTCTCCTGATTGTACTTTTAATTTTTTTACAAGGAGTATCATCTTCTACACTAAGAGCCTGAAATGAACAGCCCAATGGTGATCAAGTGTTTAATTAAAAACCTCCTCCCTCCCTGCTGTTCCAAGCGTGCAATGTCTGGTAACTTGCATGTGCAGATATTCAAAGAACTGTGTAAGGGTAGAATGGAACCCCATGTATGGAGGGCATCAGAGTCAACAAAAGGGTTTGTTGCTTTTGGAGATCCTGAGCCAAGTCATCTGCCTAATTTGGCCACCCTACGCAAAGCAAAGCAAGAGAGAAATGATTTAGAATTAGGTGTCACTGCAGATGTTAAAATACAGTGCACCTCACAGTGGTAGCATTAAATACATTGGACTGGACAAGTTTTTCTTTCACTATTGGAGTCAAACATAGATGTATATCTACAAGACATTATCAAAGGCATCTACTAACCCCACTGTGAGTTTTGATGCAACTGGCTCAGTGGTGAGGAAACTACAGAGACACAATGGCAAGTCTGGCCATAAATTCCTATATCAGGGTGTCCTGGCAGGGGATGATGGCTCAAGTGTCCTAGTGGTGCAAATGCTGTCAGAGAGACATGGTGTTAATGCAATAACACATTGGCTGACAGAATGGATACGTGCAGGTGCACCAACTCCAAAAGAGGTTGTGAGTGACTTTTCTCTGGCTTTGCTCTGAGCTTTGGTCAAGGCTTTTACTCCTCATCCTGATCTAAAGACCTACATCAATGAGTGTTGTGGTGTCTTACTCGGCAAACAGTCAGCAACAGTTCCATCTTGTTTTGTTCAGGTTGATGTTGCACACTGCATCAAGATGATCTGCCAGTGGGGATGCTTGAAAAAAAAAAAACACATAACGATAAAGATTTCTCTGCTAGGTCAATGGCTCAGCTTCTCATTTCACAATCCATGGACGATGCAAGAGAGCTACTACACAGTATTACTGTTGTGGCTCTCAGCGAAGCAGAGGGCAATGACAGCTCTGGAGCCCCCTCACAACAGAAAGGCACAATAAATACCTGAAATCCCGAATTGCAGAAGAGTGTCATCATTCCAGATGTAGAGGGTGAGGACCTGAAAGAAGTGGATCCATGTGACCAAACACAGACAGACCTGTGGCAGTGGGTAGCAGACATATGTGAGGAGAGCAGGTCACTTGCCGTAACTAATGGTGATCATGACAATATGCACTTCCTCCCTGAGGTTATTCCCAATATAATCTGGCTGGCAAATTACTTACCACTCTGAACAGGGGTAATGATCTCTCATTTCCGAAGCACCAACATCACCGCAAGTTCAGCCAATGTTTAAGGCAGGTTCAAAAACATCAAACACTGCCTTTTCTAGCATGAAAACTTGCCTATTTGAGTGGATCGATTAATTGCTCAACATCTGTCCTTCATTGAAGGCAACATGCGAATTTGTTCTGCAAAACAAAAAGGTGAGGAAAAAGGTGAAGAGGATGCAGCTGTTGCAACAGTGATCGACACAGGAGTCAATCCACTACCCACCACAACCTCCAGTGTAGATGGAAAGCCAGAAATGGATGCTTCCTGCTCTGGGAAGTCTGACACTGTCACAAACATCCAACCAACAGATGAAGAAGCTGTTGAAAACTGGAGAGGCTTAGCGGTTCCACCCAAAAAAGAGGAAGAGGAATTCATACCTCTCTCCTTGTCCTGAATGGCTCCATGCAGATTCATCTGTGAGGGGGGAAAAACTGAAAGTGGACCTGTTGAAAAATGGAAATAATCAACAGCCTGTTAAACTACTCCACTATCATTGAAAAGTCAATGACAAAACGTGCATTTGTTTCCTTCACAAAACAGTGCTCCTCACAGTATTGTGGTCTCAGCAAACAAGTCACAAGGGAAATTCCATTTGTTTGTACTTATGTTGCTGTACTGCAGGCTTCTGGCATGGCTCATTTTCAGACCGTGGTGGAAGGCGGCCTTAAACTTCCGGAGTCCCCCTGCCTCAGGCCCATCCAAAGTCTGTCACAGTGTCCCTCTGCATTCAAGACAGATACCTCTGGATAAATGCTCTGTGCAGGGAAAGTTTCTCACAGTTACACGCTTGGAGAACGTCTGTGGATTGACACTGACCTGGGTGAATTTCCCTCCAATCTGGTATATTCTTGTAATATCTAAAAACCGAAGCAGCACAAACAAACATTTTTATAGCACAAACGAAGCACAAATGATTGAGCCTATTTTGCCGATGTTTTGCGTTGGGTGGGGGACAACTTCACGCAGGTCATAACTCACCACTCACTAATGCATACAGTATGCGTCTACATATCTACATCATTACATTTTAACATTCTCATGCTGAGAAACTGCTAATAAAAGAAAGATATATATATATATATATATAATTTGTTATAATGATTGTACATATCTTTCTTATTTGACTTGCAATAACTCAGGAAGGAAATGGTACAATGAATATTCCCTACATGTGAGCTGCATCTGGATACAATTTTGTGATGATAGCACAAAGTAATCAAAAGTGACAGCATTTGGAACTAATGTAGCCTTTTTGTTTAGCCCTTGACACCCCCCTAATTGGCATTTTTTAAATCGTTGATCCTCCGTGAGGAATCTCGTAATCGACACAATGGATTAAATGTTGATTTTGCACTCGAGAACATCCATTGTAAGTAATGATGTGCCATTTTTTTACGATCTGTGCATGTTTCATAAAGTTATGAGCAAAAACGCCACGTGAAAGCTACATTTGTTTTTAGTTGGCGCCTATGGAGTTTTATGTGTTGTAATTCCATGAGGAATATCTTGTGATCGACGCAATTAATTATGTTGGACTCAACATAATAGTGAGAATCTGCTGTAAATAATGAATGTGCCATTTTCCACTATCGGAGCATGTTTCGTGAGGTTACGAGCGAAAACGTGAGCGATAAAAATATTAAACTTGCGCCGAGAATGACCGCCAAGCAACTGTTGTTGTACCAGAGATTGTATTATAGGGAGATGAGAGGGTCTGTATCTCTTACAATTGGAGAAAGTGCAACGGCTAACTTGGATCACGTGAGGCACCTCAGCCTATCGTGTAATGGCAGTGACTTCAATTCCCGCAGTTCAAAGTTTTATGACAGTCAGTTACAGATTACGTTAATCAGTTTCTTGTGTATTATTAGCTCGTTGGTCTTGTGAATAAGTATTCTTGGTGTTATATCGCTAGTAAAGGCACAGTAGGACTGCATTGTTTGTGGAATGTGCTTTACTGCGGAAAAAAAAGCGCAAATATATTTATTAGCTGCAAACAGTTCGTCAATGCAGGGAGCATAAAACTACATTTAAGATTACACTAAAAACTTAATTGTAATTTATTTAGTGCATATCTAATTTATAAAAATGATCATTCATCATTCATTAAAAAGCATTATATCATAATTAGGCACACAGCAGTCATAAATCATTACAATACAATAACCTGACAGCGTTTTTTAAATTTTTTTATTAAACAACATACAATATAGCATTGTTTATAATTAAATTATACATTTTCTCATTCTTTTTTAAGTGGGTTTACAGAAATGCTTGACCTTTCCTAGTGGGTATACGGCATATACCCGTGTATCACATAGAATACACCACTGGTTTCTAGTCATTGCCATTACATCTTGGATTCAAAATGGCTTGGAATCTGGTAGATCCATTTGAATCTACAACCTTTTGGTTACTAGCCGAGATCTTCTTCACTTACCAGCAGGCAACACCACCCAACAATTTCACCTCTAGTGGTCCAATACGAATGCCCTGAATGTCCCCAACTGACTCTTAATCATGACCTTGGTTCCAGATTCAAACTATATTATTCCTACATATGCCATTTTCACAGACCCAAGTGCATCAGTATGGACCGCTCCACAATATGTGTTGACTTGCCTGCCTCCAGCAGTATATAGCCCTGATTTTATTTGTTTTTCTTGGCAATGTGTAAAACTCTGAAGCATGGAACCTGTAGCCACTTGCATAGTCTTAGAAGGATTTTTTTGTGATCGTGCTGTTTGTTTTTTTGCTTTGAGGACTTAAGAACTGAGATAAAAGCTTTTGTATCTCTGAATGAACACGTTGATATTTGTTTCAATCCAGTACTTTGGTAAGTGAATATATGGATAGTTAGCGGCTTTACAGAAATATTCAAGGCGTGTTCATGGGTTTCTCTCTCTTTAATGCCCTGCGTTCTTTAAGCTGTTGATGAGTGATTTTGTCAGTTTGCAGAGTGTCTTCTGAGGTTTGTTGTCTAACTATAATCCTCTAATCACTTTTTATAAGCTCCTTTAAGCTTGAACATATTCAAACATTTGCAAACATCTAATGGTTGGAGGTTACTTTCAGGGATTTTATAGTTCATTATTTATCAGTTGCATGCCCACCAATATACCCCCCCTAGTTAGAATATGAAGATGAATACACTCAAACACTTATTTTTTAAGTCCCTTGCCATGACCGTGCCAATATGCAAAATGTACTATGTCCATATTAAATTCATATACACACATGCATACTTTATAGTACTATGCTTTATTCATTCAATTTTTTCTTTCTTTTTTTGTCTTTCCATTTGTACAGGTCAGAGTGGTCTGGGTAAATCCACACTAATGAACACACTTTTTAAATCTAAAGTGAGTCGCAGATCTGTGATGACAACTGAGGAAGAGCGAATTCCCAAGACCATTGAAATCAAGTCCATCAGTCATGGTAAAAAGGCCTGATGAACTAAAACTAAAACTAAAACGGAGAAGCAGAAGTCTTATTTTAACAATTCTGACTTTCTCATAAGTTTGGTTATCTACAGTGCACATTCACCTCTTCAAACTAATTTTGTATACAGAGATTGAGGAAAAAGGAGTGAGAATGAAGCTGACCGTCATCGATACACCAGGCTTTGGAGACCAGATAAACAATGAGAACTGGTAAGTATCTCCTTATTTATCAATCAGTACTGATACCTGCTATGAAAAACATATCAATGTATATAACATGGACTGTAAGTAACTTAAGACTAACTGCTATTGAACTATTTTATTGTTTACCTGGTGGTCGTGCTCATGTGTTTTCTGGTGTCTCCCTGTCTCTCTGATCTGTTTGCAGCTGGCAGCCCATCATGACGTTCATTAATGCACAATACGAACAGTATTTACAGGAAGAGATCAACATTGACAGGAAGAAGAGGATTCCAGACTCACGAGTCCACTGCTGCATATACTTTATTCCTCCTACTGGACACTGGTGAGACACACACTCACACACAACCAAGCAAAGTTGCTTTTGTTATTGTTACATTATGTTCCTTTAGACGGGAGGGCCTTGTTAAAATCTGTATATCTTTGGGTGAATCCAAATTATAAACTGCTGCTCACCGCACTCAGGTGTGAAGTCATGGTGAAGAATCGTTAACCTTGTTATTTAAGTTTTATAGGTTTTAGCTCTATGTAGTGTTTTCTTTTTTTATATTTGTGGTAAAAGTTGTATGTTTCAAGTCATAATCTGTGTGATTAGTCTTCTCTTCAGTGAAGTTTCGTCCATTTCAATGAGTATATACAACTTGTTTTGGAATATAGAAGTAACTCTATATAACCTTTTTATTTTGCTCAACAAACTGCTACACAAGATATGAAAGTTCTACAGTGCATCACTGTTATGGAATGTTAACACTCAGCTTAACTTGAACCGCAAGTTTATTTAACTCGTATCCACAGGTTTTTTTTTTTTTTTTTTTTTTTTACAATATGTTTGATGAAAGCAGTTGATGCAATAACTTTTTCCATAAGTTAAGTTTTTTAATAAAAAATAAATAAATAAATACAATTACAGTATAGTCCGCATTTACACCTGGTGTTATGATTTGCTTTGGGTGATCCAATCTAAGAGTTCAGCGTTAAATGCAGGTATATAAGGGGCACAAAACACCAACATTTGAAGGCATCCGAAAATGCATTGGACCACATAGTAGTGCAAAATACTAATCTGATATACCAAATAGTAATGCATTCTGGACTGGTGAACAGTAAAGGACCACCTACTCACAATCACTGCGCTAAAAGTTTTAAACTTTTATGTGCTGTTTTGTGCACCTTTTTTTGCATTTGGAAGATTTAGTTAATACAGGTACAGTGGGGAGAACAAGTATTTGATACACTGCCGATTTTGCAGGTTTTCCTACTTACAAAGCATGTAGAGGTCTGTAATTTTTACCATAGGTACACTTCAACTGTGAGAGACGGAATCTAAAACAAAAATCCAGAAAATCACATTGTATGATTTTTAAATAATTAATTTGCATTTTATTGCATGACATAAGTATTTGATCACCTACCAACCAGTAGGAATTCTGGCTCTCACAGACCTGTTAGTTTTTCTTTAAGAAGCCCTCCTGTTCTCCACTCATTACCTGTATTAACTGCACCTGTTTGAACTCGTTACCTGTATAAAAGACACCTGTCCACTAGGGCTGTTGGAACGAATTCCGAAATTCGAATATAATTCGAATATTAAAAAAATCAATACTATTCGAATGCTGAAGTTCCTATTCGAATATTGCTTTTTTAATGTAAATTTTTAAAAAAAATTGCAATCTTGCCTTTCTCGCTGCCTTGGTTTACACGCATGTGAAAATTAAATGCTTTTGTTTCTTTTGATGAATAACGTTTTTGAATTATAACACAATTGTGCACGTTATCCACGCTCATCATAACATTACTGTAAAAAATCGCGGAGAGCAATGTCTCCACGGAAACGGAGATCACCACTCCTGACAATTTGATTCACAGTCCACACTACAACGCGAAAACGGCGTTTTCAAATGTATCCACTTTGGAGTGCGTTTTCATTAATTAAAACGCCGTCTCAGTGTGGACGGAAGGCCAAACCGGAGAGAAAAATATACGTAATTTTTTATGACAACGCTACACCCTGACTGACAAGCTAGACGATCTGTCCGAGGAACCGCCGCTAAAACAGGCAAGAATTACTTATTTTCTGCCTCTCTCCTCGTCACGGGGCTTACCAGCAGTCCGCCAAAAGGCAATAACAGACAAACTGACGCGGTTTATCTGTGAAGATATGAGACCGATCAACATCACGCATTGGCATTGGCGATCTATAAGACTGTGTAATGTTGTAAATATTAATAATAGGATGAATTTGAGCATTTAATATTCGAATATTATTCGAATATTAAATAAAATAAGGAATGGAATTCGAATAGTATTATAGAGGAAGATTGACAGCCCTACTGTCCACACACTCAATCAAACAGACTCCAACCTCTCCACAATGGCCAAGACCAGAGAGCTGTGTAAGGACATCAGGGATAAAATTGTAGACCTGCACAAGGCTGGGATGGGCTACAGGACAATAGGAAAGCAGCTTGGTGAGAAGGCAACAACTGTTGGCGCAATTATTAGAAAATGGAAGAAGTTCAAGATGACGGTCAATCTCCCTCGGTCTGGGGCACCATGCAAGATCTCACCTCGTGGGGCATCAATGATCATGAGGAAGGTGAGGGATCAGCCCAGAACTACACGGCAGGACCTGGTCAATGACCTGAAGAGAGCTGGGACCACAGTCTCAAAGAAAACCATTAGTAACACACTACGCCGTCATGGATTAAAGGTCCCCCTGCTCAAGCCAGTGCATGTCCAGGCCCGTCTGAAGTTTGCCATTGACCATCTGGATGATCCAGAGGAGGAATGGGAGATGGTTATGTGGTCTGATGAGATAAAAATAAAGCTTTTTGGTCTAAACTCCACTCGCCGTGTTTGGAGGAAGAAGAAGGATGAGTACAACCCCAAGAACACCATCCCAACCGTGAAGCATGGGAACCGGTTGGAACCAACAGGGAACCGGTTCCAACGTAAACGGTAGTAATGAGACCGAATAAGAACGAAACTTTCGGTGCCTGACTTTTTTTTTTACCGCCCCCTATAAAACATCTCGCGGCACGAATGTTCCAATAATAAAACATCTCCTGTTAACCAGCAGAGCATTCATTTCGTTCGTTTGTTAAATAAGAGACGATCTAGCGCTGAAATGTGTTTTTTAAATCAAGTGATCAAAGTGCTCGTTGCCGCTGCGATCAGTGGCGCTGATACAATGTTTTCTTTTTTGGCTCGCGCACACCGCACTGTCTTCACTCGGACGCGCGCTTCAATACGTTGCGGAGACTCTCTATTCGTTCCGGTGAAATCACAAATATAAAGCACACAAAAGTGTCCCTGCTTGATATACAACCACTGATGAGCATAATCGGTTTAAAAAAAAAAAAAAAAAAAACTGTACGAATGCGGATTAGAACCCAAAACCTGCTCTGACACGCTTGACGAAAGTTCAAGTTCAGCTGCCAGTGTCGTGGTGGACATGGTAAGTCTAGTATTTTAATGCCAACTGCAAATCTTGCATATCAAGTTGATATGCAAGATTCAGTATGAAGTATATCAAGTATATTTATATGAGGCTATACCGTGTGTGTTAAATATTTCTGCTCAGATGAGA